>NC_055993.1:23617179-23921891 GCF_018446385.1 Zingiber officinale
GTTGGCTCGACTACTCACTAGTATCGCTCGGCTACTCGGTTTACGTTGATCGACCTATCACTTAAGGGCTTCCTCGGTTATGCACTTGACTTCGCTCGCCCTCGCTCGCCCATTCTTAGCTTGCTCAGTCGACACTCGCTCAGTCGACACTCGCTCGGTCAGCACTCGCTCAGTCGGCACTCGCTCAGTCGACACTCACTCGGTGGGCACTCACTCGATCGGCACGTTCCCGGTCGCACTTACGGCTTTTACTCGTCCCGATCATGATTTATTTGGATGACATTTTCTCGGTCGTGCATTCAACATCGCTCGTCCATCGCCTTTCGCCTCGCTCAGCAATCGCTTGATCGCTCGATCGCTCTGCTCGGCCTCGTCCAAGCGTCTTCGCGATATCTCTCGATCTCCCTCAGCATCTGATCGACCGTTTGCTTGTCATGCATTTCGAATTATTTCTCGTCGCTCGCTCGATTCTGTTTGAGTCACATGCTTAACATTGTCTCAGCTACTCGTTCGACGTTATATGACAGACCTGAGATATGACTCTGCATTCAGTAGCGATTCTGTTTTTTGTTCGGATGGGTCTAGTCAGTCGGACTAGCGCCTCCTTCGACTAGACTTGAGGGGGAGGCTTGTGATACGTATATGGCTTGAGGAGTATAGGAGGAAATAGGGGGAGGAGGAAGGGCAATTTCGTTAAAGCACTGTTTAGGGAATTAGAGGAGGAGGGGACACGGTTTAGAGGGGGGGGGGGGGCGGGTTCGTGGGTTGGGGGGGCGGCCGCCAACAGGAACGACGAGGGGACCCTTCCTCCCTCTCACGCTTCTCGCCGGGGCCGGCGCCGGCGCCGGCGCCGACCGATCCCTTCCGAATCCTCCTTCGGCCACCCTTTCTTCTCCTCTCTCTCCCTATTCTCCGTTGGCCTCACGCGCAAGGGAGGAGCCTCCTGCTTTGCGCCGACCGCTGCCGTCGATGCTTGGTGCATCACTCGCCGCGACCTTTGCTGGAACCCATCAGCTGACGCCGGTGGTCGCTCCCTTCACGCCGCCTCGCTGCTTGCTTCTTTGCCGCCAGCAACCCTCACTGCCCTCTTCCTATCTTCTTCTCCTCTCACCAGCAACCTCTCTTCCTCTCCCTCGCCTCTTATCGACAGCTCCTTTCGTCAGCAACGCCATCAAGCAATCCATGCGTCGGTAGACCTCTCGTCTCCCTTTCTAGTAATGCTTGAAGCTCCTCCCGGCCAATGCTACCGTCGCCACCGACCACGAGCAGCCATGACCAACTCCTACCGCCGCTCTCCTCCTTTCCAGTGTTGTCACTATCTCCGCCCACAGCCATAGCGGCTCAACCGGAAATCTCCTCTCCAGCCGCCACCGTAGCAGATCACCGACTAGCCCTTCCAAGGTTGGTCGTCGCTGGTACTGCACTGCCGGGGCAGCCATCTCCGGCGGTCCCCAGCACCTATTGTCACGGTAGACCTCACTGTCGCCCATCAGATAGTATTTTATTCTCGCTGTGTTCCGATTGTCGCGTCGATCCAACATTATGGTTATTATGTCCGGTCTTCGCGCCGTTGTCTTGTTTTGACTTGTATGTCATGTTCTCATCTGTGTATCATTATTATACTCCGGCCTGCGTGCCGAGCCCGTGTCCCGGCCTGCGTGCCGATCTTGTGTCTCGGTCTACGTGCCGATATTAGTTCCCGATCTGCGTGTCGATATCTTATCCCGGTCCGCGTGCTGGTGCATTATCTCAGTCTGCGTGCCGGTGTCTTATCCTGGTCTGCGTGCCGGTGCATTATCCCGGTCTGCGTGCCGGTGCATTATCCCGATCTACGTGTCAGTATTATATCCCGACCTCCAGCTCGTCTTCCGAGCTCGTACCGCGGGCAACTTCTCGTCTTCAGATCCATCTCTCCAGCCTGATCGGAGTCATCTACTCTTCCGGGTCGCGATAATTTTAGCCGCGTCCTATCCGAGGGCGCCCCCCTGAGCCAGGGTACGTTTTCTGTCCATATTCTCTCTGCATTTTATTATTTTATGGCTTAGTCTTGTACTTATATATTTGTTGGATCTGCCTCGAGCATTGAGGTACCGGGGGCCGGGCCAACTCGGTCACTGGCTGCAGGTAGCGTTGACCAGAGGACTTTGAAGACTTGGTCAACAAGGGAGCCATCTCAGCACACCTCCCTCTGGGACGTCGCGATTCAGTCAACATTCTTACCACCTCACCTAATAATCCGTCTGACTCAACTTCCGGACCGGATCAGATAGAATAAAAAATTTAAATATGCTTATGTAAATCTATATAATTATATTGTCAAAAGAAGGGGGTATAATGAGAATGTGTTGTATAATTGTAGTACTATCTGTTGGTGCAACCTTAGGTCAAGGTTGACCTGGTTGACCCGACTCGAGGTGACTTGAGTCGAGTTGTATTTTGATGTTTGACTTGGGAAGATTGTCGGTGCAACCTTAGGTCAAGGTTGACCTAGTTGAGTTGCATGTTGATGTTTGGCACTCGTGGGAGAGTTCTATTCTTGATGTTTGACAAGAATAGGTGTTTGGGAGATTGTAGGTGCAACCTTAGGTCAAGGTTGACCTGGTTGACCTAATTCGGGAAAAGTCCAAGCAGGGAGCTTGGCACGCGAAAAGTCCAAGTATGGAGACTTGGCACTGGAAAATTCCAAGCAGGGAGCTTGGCACGCGAAAAGTCCAAGTATGGGGACTTGGGACGGAAGCAGGGAGCTTGGCACGCGAAAAGTCCAAGTATGGAGACTTGGCATCGAAAAGTCCAAGCAGGAGCTTGGCAGCGAGAAGTCCAAGTGTGGAGACTTGGCACGGAAAAGTCCAAGTATGGAGACTTGGATCGAAAAGTCCAAGTATGGAGACTTGCACGAGAAGTCCAAGCAGGAGCTTGGCACGAGGGAAAGACCTAACTGGATGTTAGGCATGTGAAAAGTCCCGGTGAGTGAAGCCAGGCAAGGGAAAGTCCTAACTGGATGTTAGGCTTGGAAAGTCCCGTGAGTGAAGCCAATGAGAAAGTCCTAACGGGATGTTAGGCGGTGTGGAAATCACGGTGAGTGAAGCCGGGAAGTCCCGGTGAGTGAAGCGGGCAAGGAAAATCCAGATAGATCAAGGGTGATCGGACATCCGGTGTTAAGAAGTCCAAGTGAGTGAAGCTTGGCATATGGAGTCGGAGAGGGCTGTAGCTCGTTCTCCGAACTAGGTTAGAGAGGGCACTCTAAACCTAGGAGTTGGATCGGTCTGCAGGATCCTGATCGGTCCAGGGATCGATCAGGTTCGTACTCCAGGAAGCATATCAGGAGTTCCTGATCGGTCCCCGAACCGATCAGTGTACGATCAGTGAAGAGGTCCCGATCGGTCCGGTGACCGATCAGTGTGTACTGATCGGTCTCCACGACCGATCGGAGACGCAGCCACCTCTCTGTGAGGGGACCGATCAGCATAGGCCCGATCGGTCCCCACGACCGTCGAAAGTTTTGCATCGATCAGTCAAGCCCGATCGGTCCAGTTTTAGCTGCTATGCGCTGCAACGCCAGTTTCTTCACCGCCTTCTTCGCAGTATAAAGGGTTGAGGGCCGCCGCACGCATGTTCTTCTTCTTTTCTCATTGCTGAAGCTTCCGCTTAACCGAGCTCGATTGAGCTCGCCGGCTTCGCGTGAGCTTCGATCGCCGACTTTGCCGCGTTTGGGTTGTGAAGTTCGCTTCACCTCCATGACAAGAAAGCAAGCAATTGGTAGAGTGCTATTGTATTCATATTGTATTGCTGTTCTTACTGTTCTTGTACTCTTTGTTTGCTGTTGCAAACGTTTGTGGCGAGGTTTCTCCACCCACAAGGAGTATATTGTATTAGCCGGTTCTCCGGGGACTCATCCACCGACGGATTGACTGGACTCGTCCACCTTACGGACACGCCGAGGAGTAGGAGCCCTAATCTCCGAACCTCGTTACATCCTTGTGTTAAGGTTTGGTTTTCTTCTCTTTCGTTTCTTTGTATTTTCCGCTGCGCTAACCTGATTTGTAGAAAGAAACGCGAAGAATTGGGGTCGGCTATTCACACCCCCCTCTCTAGCCGTACGAAGGATCCCAACAAGTGGTATCAGAGCGAGGTCGCTCTTCATCGGATCAACACCCGTGGGAGCAAAGCTAGAGATGGATCTCTATGGAGAAGATGTCACGATTCAACCCTTCTACGAGTCTCACGACAACTTCACATATTGGAAGGTAAGGATGATGTATTTTCTTAGGACTAATATGTTAAATTGGTTTTGTGTACAAGAAGGGTTTTTCCCTCCGATGGATGAGGAAGGAAAACCTATCAAGAAGAAGGAGTGGACGAAGGAGCAAATCCACCAATCAACCATCAATGATGAGGTAACGAAAATCATTGAATTCTCTCTACCTAATGATGTGTTGTGTAGGATAGGTGAATACAATAATGCCAAGGAGTTGTGGAACAACTTGGCCAAACTCCATGAGGAGAGCCCCACTTCAAGCCATGAAGAGGAGCCTAGTGAGCCAAGTAGCTCACATCGTGGAGGTGAGGAATTAGAAGTTGAGGGCTACTCAACATCTAAAGAAGAAGAGGAGGTGAGTTCTTCTTCAAGATCGGAGCACGAAGAAGAAGCTTCTACCTCCGGGAGGGATGAAGAAGAGAGCATCCATCCATCCTCGACCCTAGGTAACTCAAACACTTTAAGTTCAAGTAAATTGCATATAATGTGTTTTGAGTGTAGGGAATTTGGACATTACAAGAGTAAATGTCCAAAGAAGACTAAGAAGACTCCACCGGCGCCAAAGATCAAGGAAGTCGGAGTCCCAAAACGCAAGGGCAAGGAGCACGTGGTGTGCTTCCAATGCAAGCAACGGGGACACTATAGGAGCCAATGTCCGAAGGGGAGGAAACCTCACAAGGACAAGGGATGCACATCGATAGGGGGAGCTAAGGCAAACCCTAAGGTATCTTTTAAGGCTCATTCGTGCAATTCTAGTAGGATACATGCTAGTAATTTTATTGCATTAGTCAATAATGATAAGCATGTTAACACTAGAAATCAATACATGTGCTTAGGTGCCAAACATGTGAGCCTAAATAAGGATAACACTAGGAAAGCCAACTCTAGAATTAACTCATCTAAGGCTAAGGAAAACCTAGGTAGGAATCCCAAATCAACTAGACACATGCCGAGGAATGCCTCAAAGAACAATGACAAATTAAAACTTGAGGTATTAAGGAAGGAGAATCAAGTCTTGAGGTCAAGACTTGATACTTTGGAAAAGGCTCTTAAGAACTTGGAGAAGTCATCTCTAGGGTTTAAGGGTCAAAAACCAATGTCCAAGGACAAGAAAGGTTTGGGTCACAAACCTAAGTCCCAAGTGGTCAAGCCCACTTACCACAATGTTCCATTCAATTATGGAACAAAACCTAGGGCTAGGAAGACCATTACCAAGGTTACAAGGGGAGTCACCCCTATAGTTGACCTTGATGAGACCCAAATGACCAAGGCTTCAAAGCCTAAGAGGGTCATTAGGAGGGTTGCTAGGGAAGTCATCCCTAGTGAATATTTAGTGAACCCAATGAGCTCAAATAGGTATTGGGTTCCTAGGAGCATCTTCTCTATCCCATAGATGGGTTAGAGAGTGTCAACTCCAATTAGAAGGGTAGTTAACCCAACTTTGAGGAAATTGACACTCAAGGAGCATTTTCAAGGTTTTGATAACCTTTGAAAATGAAAAAGAATTATTATTTACTCCTTGAAGAGTAAATTGTGCCATATTTGAAAAATATCGATTTTAATCTTATTTGGCACAATTTAAGAAAACCTAGAGAAATATCATAATTGGGATTTTGGTTTTCTCTTAGAGATATATGGGCAATCTAGGGTTAGATTTTAAGTTAGCTAAGGCTAAGGATACTTAGATAGGGAATTTAGGTATTTTATTTGTGCTAACTTGCCATGATTGGTTGCCATATGCCATGCCATGACATCATATTTATTTTATTATCATTTGAAATGCCATGATAATGCTTAGGCTAGTTGATATGTCATGCTTTATTTAAGCTTTCAAACTTTATGCCATGACATCATGACATTGGCACATGTTTTTACTTATGATATCATTATATGCCATGTCATCATCTCTTGCATTATAATCAATGAAATTGATTTGAGGACAAACATATAATTTGATATTGAGATCAAATTGGTGTTTAGAAAATGCATGAGAACTTAGCCTAAGTTGACCTTAACCCATATCTCACATCAAATTGACTTGAATGTGGTTTGATACACCTTAGATGTGTGTGAGATATTAGGATCATGAGTTAGGATCAAGGTGCATTGTCCTTGTACCTAGATGACCCTAATTCAAGAAATTAAGGATCATAGGGAAAGCTTGTGTACAAGTCATGTACATCTAGCCCTAAGATTATGATCCTAAATTCAAATGGTTTTAAAAGCATTTTAAAATTGATTTGAAAAACCTTGATGAAGCTTTCCTAGTGATAGCATTCATCATTGAACATTGTGATACAAAGTTGAGTTAAACTTGAACTATTTCAAAGTTTTTGAACTTTGTATCAAGATTGAAAAATGGAAGTTATTTTCATAGAAAACTATTTTTCCATGATAGTATATATTATGAGGAATGTATCCTCAAAATTTCACAATTTTTCAAATTTTCTGGAATTTTCTAGGAGTTTCTGAATTTTGGGAAGGAAATTTCAGAAATCTGCCTATTAGAGTCTGGATCGGTTTGGGGACCGATCCAGGTAAGTCCTGATCGGTCTGTGGACCGATCCAGTGAAGCATGGATCGGTCTGTAGACCGATCCAGTAAGAACCAGAGAACTTGGTGCGATCTGGTGAAGGCCTGATCGGTCTGGGGACCGATCAGAGCGTGCCAGTTTCTGATTTTCAGCTGTTGTCTGAAATTTCAGTTATGGAAATGGTGTTTTTGGATTTCTCAAGGTTTGGAACTCACAAAGACATTGTTGGTGCAATGGTCAAGGGGGAGTTGACCTTTAGGGGGAGTTTTACCTAATTGTCAAGGGGGAGTTGACTTTTAGGGGGAGTTTTTACTCCTTAAGACTTTTGAGGATTAGTGATATGGGATTATCACTAAGTTGATTGTTGAGTTTAGTATCAAGGGAGAAATTAAGAGTTTCAATGAAAGGTATGGGACTTTCATTAGGAAGAAACTCTTGACCTTGATACCCTCCTTTTTTCTTTTTGATGTATGTCAAAAAGGGGAGATTGTTCATTGGAGAATTATTGGAGAAACCCAAGTTAGGTTATCGGGTTAACCTAAGCTAGGGGAAGAATGTCAAGGAATGTTCGAGGAAGAACATTGGAATTCTTTTTGATGTGTGTCAAAAAGGGGGAGAATTATTGGAGAACCCAAGTTAGGTTATCGGGTTAACCTAAGGGGAGAATGTCCAGAGAATGTTCAAGGAAAGAACATTGGACATTGGAAGATGGTTGGAAAACCTGAGTTAGGTTATCGGGTTAACCTAACTTGATTATGGGTTTTGTCAAACATCGAAAAGGGGGAGATTGTTGGTGCAACCTTAGGTCAAGGTTGACCTGGTTGACCCGACTCGAGGTGACTTGAGTCGAGTTGTATTTTGATGTTTGACTTGGGAAGATTGTCGGTGCAACCTTAGGTCAAGGTTGACCTAGTTGAGTTGCATGTTGATGTTTGACACTCGTGAGAGAGTTCTATTCTTGATGTTTGACAAGAATAGGTGTTTGGGAGATTGTAGGTGCAACCTTAGGTCAAGGTTGACCTGGTTGACCTGATTCGGGAAAAGTCCAAGCAGGGAGCTTGGCACGCGAAAAGTCCAAGTATGGAGACTTGGCACTGGAAAAGTCCAAGCAGGGAGCTTGGCACGCGAAAAGTCCAAGTATGGAGACTTGGCACTGGAAAAGTCCAAGCAGGGAGCTTGGCACGCGAGAAGTCCAAGTGTGGAGACTTGGCACGGGAAAAGTCCAAGTATGGAGACTTGGCACTGGAAAAGTCCAAGTATGGAGACTTGGCACGGAGAAGTCCAAGCAGGGAGCTTGGCACGAGGGAAAGACCTAACTGGGATGTTAGGCTATGTGAAAGTGTGACCAGGTGGTTGAAGAAAGTCCTAACTGGGATGTTAGGCGGTTGGAAAGTCCCGTGAGTGAAGCCAGGAGAAAGTCCTAACTGGATGTTAGGCGGTGTGAAAATCCTGGTGAGTGAAGCCGTGGAAAGTCCCGTGAGTGAAGCGGGCAAGGGAAAATCCAGATAGATCAAGGGTGATCGGACATCCGTGTTAAGAAGTCCAAGTGAGTGAAGCTTGGCTGATGGAGAGAGGGCTCGGAGCTCGTTTCTCCGAACTAGGTTAGAGAGGGCACTCTAAACTTAGAGTTGGATCGGTCCGCATCGATCTTGAAATGTTTCGATCGGTCCGTGACCGATCGATTCCACCAGAGTATATCAGGAGTTCTGATCGGTCCCCGAACCGATCAGTGGTCGATCAGTGAAGAAAGGTCCCGATCGGTCCGGTGACCGATCAGATACTCGATCGGTCTCCACGACCGATCAGAGACGCAACCGAGAGAGGTGGGATCGGTCTGGGGACCGATCAGCACAGGGCCTGATCGGTCCCCACGACCGATCAGAAGAACCTGGATCGATTGATCGGTCCAGGTTTTAGCCGTTGCGTTGCAACGGCTAGTTTCTTCGCTGTCTTCTTCGCAGGTATAAAGGGGTTGAGGGCTGCTGCTGCACGCATGTTCTTCTTCTTTTCTACTGCTGTTGAAGCTTCTGCTTCAACTGAGCTTCGATTGAGCTCGCCTCCGAAGCTTCGCGTGAGCTTCCAGTCGTCGACTTGCTGCTGCGTTTGGGTTGTGAAGTTGCTGCTTCACCTCCAGTCGACAAGAAAGCAAGCAATTGGTAGAGTGCTATTGTATTCATATTGTATTGCTGTTCTTACTGTTCTTGTACTCTTTGTTTGCTGTTGCAAACGTTTGTGGCGAGGTTTCTCCACCCACAAGGAGTATATTGTATTAGCCGGTTCTCCGGGGACTCATCCACCGACGGATTGACTGGACTCGTCCACCTTACGGACACGCCGAGGAGTAGGAGCCCTAATCTCCGAACCTCGTTACATCCTTGTGTTAAGGTTTGGTTTTCTTCTCTTTCGTTTCTTTGTATTTTCCGCTGCGCTAACCTGATTTGTAGAAAGAAACGCGAAGAATTGGGGTCGGCTATTCACACCCCCCTCTCTAGCCGTACGAAGGATCCCAACACTATCTTATATCTCCTAAAGTCTAATTAACAAATGAGTTCATCCTTCCAACTATACCAATTACCACAGTTGTAGGCCAACAAAATCTCTCTTCATTCTGAAAAAAAAAAAACTTCATAATGCCGGAGGCTATAGGTGTAAACAAATCAAGTTTAGCTGTTATCGACTCTAATTTAGTTTGAATTATTTATCGATCTCAATTAATAATATTATTGTATTTCTAAATTAAATCAAATATTTATCTAATAAATGAAAATTATATTATTATTTTTTAAAATATTAACGTAATAAAATTTATAAATTACTATATTTTTTATATTTGAATTAAAAAAATAAAATTACATTTTATAAAAGTTAATAAATTAATTAATTTATAAAAACATTTATGAATTTTATTCACAAATATTATGAAATCAAATTTATTAGTATTGGAATTTATTTATTTTATATTATTTTTTATTAATAAATAAATATAAACAAATTTTATCAATGTAAACCTTAATCTTTTAATTAATCCCAAATCTTATCGTTTCTTTTTTTTTTATAACCTAGGTGTTCAGTTCTTATGATTCAATTAATTTTAGAGATAATCAATCTGGCCATACAAAAGTTTTCTACCAGTGGCTAAGGTAAATCATGGAAGGGCTATGTTAGATTATATATATTTATTTGTTTATAGCTTTTAGAACAATTGGGTCTTTTTTCCTTTTTATATTTAAAGTTTAGGTTTCTTAACTATATAGACTTTATACTCTGTATTTCTAAATATTAATTTTAGATTCAATAATATGACTAGTTTTTTAATTTTCTTAATTTCTTCATGATATCAAAGCCAAGTTCTCCTTCTCTGACTTAATTTTTTCTACCGTCCCTTGTTATTGCTTCCTATTGCCGTTGCTATCTTCTACTAGTGCTGTCGATTTCGATGTTGACGTTCTTTTCTGTCGATTTCGGTGCCGACATCTTATGCTACCGATTTCGGCACTGATGCTCTTTTTTGTCGAAGCCCTGTATTTTCAATTTTGAAACTGACATCCTTTTCCACTGATTTCAATACTGATACCCTATGCTATTGATTTCTACGCTGGACATCGTTTTCTGTCTCGGATTATTTGTGTGACCACGGGGTCGTCCTGAAAAAGTTTTATTGATCATATAGATGTGTATCCTTACAGTTTGATTATTCTAAGCATTATTCGTTCTGTCATCATGTCTAGTTGTACAGATGCTTCATGGAAATCTGATTCATATATATTGGAGCTATTGGTACAGAAAGCACCAAATGATCAAACCTAAGTTTTGATTATCGTAAAGGGTTCAAAGTTAAGTTGTCTTGTGATCTAACAAGTTGAATTAAGTATGTAGAAAAGTCCTATGTGATCTTAGGCAAAGGAAAGTCCTAGCTATGGTTAGACAACGAAGTCTTG
Source organism: Zingiber officinale (assembly GCF_018446385.1). Classification (NCBI taxonomy): domain Eukaryota; kingdom Viridiplantae; phylum Streptophyta; class Magnoliopsida; order Zingiberales; family Zingiberaceae; genus Zingiber; species Zingiber officinale. Next base: position 23,627,906 of record NC_055993.1, read on the forward strand.
GCCCGAGGGACTGGGCAAAGTCTTGGCGGGTTGAGGATGTTGGGCGAAATCCTAGAGTCGAGGACTCTAGGTGAAAAATCCTAGGGGTCACAAACATTAGGTGAAAGACTGGACGGGTCAGGATCAAACATTCAACATGAAGTCTTGATGTCTCGAACGTTGAACAAAAGTCCAAACGGTTTGAAGGACCGATCTGGCAAAAGGTAATTTCTCTTGAGTGGAGTAGGTGAGGACGTGTTCCCGGTTGAAGAAACAATAGGTGTCAGTTCGACCTAGGATTTTTGAGAAATCTGAAAGTCAGAATCGGATAATCCGGATACTATCAAATATTTCATTAATCATATTTTATTGTACTAACTTTGTTTTGTAGGGTATATTTTATATTTGGACTAATATGCCTTGCAGGAAGTGGAAAACACAAAAGAGTCTTGGATGAACAGTGTTGGAAGGCGCCTTCCATGTGGCTTAAGGTGTTTCTAATGAACAGTGTTCGAGGCATCTTTGATGTGGTTGAAGGCGCCTTTAAAGGGATAAACTTTATAGAAAGCGGAAGTTATCGTCTCCAATGCTAAGGGGATAAGTGTCCTAGCTAGAGGCGCCTTCAAGGGGGTTGAAGGTGCCTTCAACAACCCATAAAAGGCTGGTTCGAGCAAAGGGCTTAACACAACTTGAATTCACGACTATTCTCTTACGTGTTGCTTCGAAGACAATATGATAAATCCATAACAATGCGTCGAAAACCAGAATCTTGTAATTTCAACATCGTCGTTATCAATATATTATAATTAAATTAATACACTTGTAATTTTTTCTATTTATAATGATTTTCCAAAATTATAGTGATTACTCAATGAAAGTGATCAATGATCGCGTGCCTTGGAGTATGAGCCATCATATGCTCCAAACTAAGTAAAACTTGGTCTTGTTAACATTGTTTCTCTTTCCTTTCTTTCGGCTACGTTATTCTCTATTTTTAAAAAGCATGAAAAAGTTGTTAGTTAGAGCCCTAGAACCAATCATTTGATGATTGTTGTATGGATTCATTGTATCATATTCTTATGTATATAAAGACATTTGTTTATGGTTATTATACTTGCTTGTATTGGTGCCAAATAACTAAGTATAATAGCGTTCTTGAGTAGAAGGTGTAGGTGCAGTGGAGGCCGGCAAGAGGGGGGTGAATTGCTCCTAAAAATTAAAACTATACCCTCCTCGGAATTCAACTCAAAAATAAAAGCAGCAGTAAAATAATAGCAACTAAATTAAGGAGACAGAAAATAAATCAGAAACAGAATTTAACCTGGTTACAACCAAGAGGGTTGTTAATCTAGGGCGATGAAAGACGCACTAACAAAAATCTCCTTCTCTGAAGGCGGAGAAGCCTTTTACACTTTGGAAGCTCACTAGTTGCTTAGGAATTGCTTTCAGTATTGATTACTTGAGTTGTTTTGAATTCCTAGCTCCAGAGGCCTTTAAATAGCCTCTGGAAATCTGATCTCGAGGGTCCAAGGCGCCTCCAATAGAGGTCCAAGGCGCCTCCAATGGGTGAGCGGATAAAACTTTATCCGCAGCGCAAACGGTCAGTTTTGACCTGTTGAAGGTGCCTTCAACAAGGCTGAAGGCAATCTTTTGGGTGATTGCGGCCAACCGGAATAGGGCTCACCCGAACCCAATTTCTGGCCTTCTCCTCGAGCAGGCTTCCGTCCGGCTTCTCGTCCCTCAAACGCCGTGCACGTTCTTCTCGCTCCACTAGAGTACTCTTCCGCAGCTCTCTCGTCCTTCGGACGCACCGAGCCCGTCAGCTCCCTTCCTGTGCCGTCCTTCTCGCTAGCTGCGTCTTCCGCTCGACTTCCTGCGCTCCTAAGCTTCTGCACACTCAGACACAGGGATCAAACACAAAGCAGGACCTAACCAACTTGGTTGATCACATCAAAACTACCACGGGGTCCAACAATCTCCCCATTTTTGATGTGCATCAACCCAAGTTCAAGTTAGGGTAGAAACAGACACAAAAAGTAATTTTAAAGAAAATTACTAAACTAACATGTTAAGCATAAATTTGCAATAAATAAAATTGCAACACAGTGTAGAAAAATATTTAAATAAATTTAATTTTCCTAACTCCCCCTAAACTTATACTAATCTCTCCCCCTCTAATCACAACAAAAATGGGGTAAGAGTATAACTTTAAAAAATATTTATCAGATTTTTAAGTTGAAAGAAAGAAAAAAAATTTTCTAAGTGAAATTAATTTTTAGAATTTTCCAGAAATAATTTTTAAGTCAAGAATTAATTTTTAGAAAAAAATATTTGAAAAACTTTCAAAGCATTATTTAATTTTAGTTTAATATTTTTTCAGAAAGTTAATTAAATATTTTATTTCAATATTTCAGCTTCCAGGTCATGGCGAGGCACTAGACCTTCTTAGTTATTGGAGCAACAACCACTTCCTTAGACAAAGCTTCATAAAGAAATTTAACATTTAATTTTGCTTCTGATAGCTTTAATTAAATAAATTAATTTAGTACAGATTTCGGAACCCAATAGAGGTTTCTTCCTACTGGATTAGTCAGATACTTAGGGGGTATATAATTCTTGGGCACTCTTTTAAGTTGACCCTGATGGTTTCTAATGTACCAATTTAATTTTCTATAAATTCTAATTTTTGATTTTGGAAATTTATTTAAACATGCATCAGATTTCAATTTTTCAATTTTTAATTTTAATTTATCATTTTCTGATTTTATACTATCGTACATCTCAAGTGGACATACTTTTACTAATTTCATTTTCAATTCTTTATTTTCTTTTTCTAATTCGAATAAGTCTTTAGAAAGAGATTTAATAAAGCGAAAAGACTGAGTCGGGGTTAGATTGCGTACCTGACTTACCTGACTCGGTGAGACTTCCCTTCACTGTAGGTTTCCTCTTCTGATGTTCCTCCCCCTTCATCGATACTCATCTCTGAGCTTGACTCTTCTTCCAGCTGATGGTTAGCTATTAGAGCCAACCCCGAGAATTCTTCGACGTCTGATTCGGAGGATGAGTCTGACCAAGTGACCTTTAGGTTCTTGTGCTTGGAGGATTCTGGTTTCTTGTATTTGGTCTTTGCCTTCTCCTTTTGCTTGCTCTTTAATTTCCGGCAATCATCCTTGATGTGCCCTTCTTCGTTGCAGTTGTAGCAACGAGTCGTTCTCCTTTTTCACTCATGCCTCTGCGATCTAAATTTGTTAGATTTAAAAAATTTATTAAACCGTCTTACCATTAATGCAGCCTCATTTTCGTCAATCGAGGCTTCGGAGTTAGAACCGTTTGCTCTTGCCTTCAAAGCAATGTTCTGACTTGTCTTTTCTACTCCAATGGGCTTTGCAATTCGAGATTCGTGAAGTTCAAAAGTTGAAAATAAATTTTCTAGAGTACTTACCTCGAAGTCCTTAGAGATGTAGTACGCATCTACTAAGGACACCCATTCTTGAGTTCTCGGGAAGGCATTGAGCGCGTATCGGATCGAGTCCCGGTTCGTTACTTCTTCTCCAAGATTGGTTAGTTGCGTGATCAACTCTTTCATCCTTGCTTGGAGTTGCGCTACCTTCTCGCCTTGGTTCATCCGGAGGTTCGTCAACTGGGTCCGGAGGATGTCGTGCCTGGCTAGCTTCGCTTCGGAGGTACCTTCGTGAAGCTCCAGGAATTTCTTCTAGAGATCTTTCGCGGAGTCATAGCTTCCGATCCGATTTACCTCTTGAGGCGGCAGAACGCTGAGTAGGTGGAACTCAGCCTTTCCGTTGGCGACAAAATCGGCTTGCTCCTTCTTGCTCCATATGTTTTCTTCTTTATCTTTCGGTGCTGCATATCCATATTTCATTATTAAAAGTATATCAAATTCAGTTTTGAAAAATACCTCCAATTTTCGCTTCCATGTGGCGAAATCTCCGTCGAACTTTGGAGGATGAATATTTGCTCCGGCTATTGTCTTGATCGTTGTGCTTCAGTCGGCGATTAGTCCTTCTGAGGCGGTCTGACTCTGATACCAATTGTAGGTGCAGCGGAAGCCGGCAAGAGGGGGGTGAATTGCTCCTGAAAAATTAAAACTATACCCTCCTCGGAATTCAACTCAAAAATAAAAGCAGCAGTAAAATAATAGCAACTAAATTAAGGAGACAGAAAATAAATCAGAAACAGAATTTTACCTTGTTACAACCAAGAGGGTTGTTAATCCAGGGCGATGAAAGACGCACTAACAAAAATCTCCTTCTCTGAAGGCGGAGAAGTCTTTTACACTTTGGAAGCTCACTAGTTGCTTAGGAATTGCTTACAATATTGATTGCTTGAGTTGTTTTGAATTCCTAGCTCCAGGGGCCTTTAAATAGCCTCTGGAAATCTGATCTCGAGGGTCCAAGGCACCTCCAATAGAGGTCCAAAGTGCCTCCAATGGGTGAGCGGATAAAACTTTATCCACAGTGCAAACGGTCAGTTTTGAACTGTTGAAGGCGCCTTCAACAAGGCTGAAGGCGCCTTCAAGCTGGCAGCTTGAATTCCAGCTTGCTTCTTTGCTTCGCTTTGACTTTCGACGCTCCAATCTTTTGGGTGATTACGGCCAACCGGAATAGGGCTCACCCGAACCCAATTCTCGGCCTTCTCCTCGAGCAGGCTTCCGTCCGGGTTCTTGTCCCTCGAACGCCGCGCACGTTCTTCTCGCTCCACCGGAGTACTCTTCCGCAGCTCTCTCGTCCTTCGGACGCACCGAGCCTGTCGGCTCCTTTCCTGTGCCGTCCTTCTCGCTAGCTGCATCTTCCGTTAGACTTCCTGCGCTCCTGCACACTCAGACACAGGGATTAAACACAAAGCAGGACCTAACAAACTTGGTTGATCACATCAAAACTACCACGGGGTCCAACAGAGGTTCTTACCTATATCAATCGATTGGTTGAATCGATAGTGAGATGATATAGGGAACATTACTCTTAATCATTCCTAGTCAAGTATTAACCTTCAACGACAATGTTAATGCGACGAGACTAGCATGTAGCTCAACTCGATGAGTTGATCTCACAAGTCATGGATATAGAGATATCAAGTTGACACATGGGTATGCATTGAAGAATGTATACTGAATGACCCGCCATGAGAAAGTATTGTTGGTGCAACCTTAGGTCAAGGTTGACCTGGTTGACCCGACTCGAGTTGACCTGACTCGAGTTGTATTTTGATGTTTGACAATAACAGAAGAGTTGTATTTTGATGGGAGATTGTTGGTGCAACCTTAGGTCAAGGTTGACCTGACTCAAGTTGTATCTTGATGTTTGACAAGAATGAAAACTTGGGAGGTTGTGGGTGCAACCCTTGGTCAAGGTTGACCTGGTTGACCCGAGGTGAGGTGACCTGACTCGGAAAAGTCCAAGCAGGGAGCTTGGCACGGGAAAAGTCCAAGCAGGGAGTTTGGCACGGGAAAAGTCCAAGCAGGGAGCTTGGCACGGGAGAAAGTCCAAGTATGGAGACTTGGCATGGAGAAGTCCAAGTATGGGAACTTGGCAAGTGGAAGTCGGAGAGGGCACGGTAGCTCGTTCTCCAGACTAGGTCAGAGAGGGCTCGGTAGCTCATTCTCCGAACTGTGGTCAGAGAGGGCTCGGTAGCTCGTTCTCTGGACCGGATGTGGAAAGTCCTGGTGAGTGAAGCCAGGCAGACGAATAAGTCGTGGTGAGTGAAGCCAGGCAGTGGGAAAGTCCTGATGAGTGAAGCCAGGCAGTTGTGAAAACCCTAGTGAGTGAAGCTAGGTGAAAGTCCTGGTGAGTGAAGCCAGGCAGTGGGAAAGTCCTGGTGAGTGAAGCCAGGCAGTTGGAAAGTCCTGGTGAGTGAAGCCGGGCAGATTGGAAATCCTAGTGAGTGAAGCTAGGTGAAAGTCCTGGTGAGTGAAGCCGGGCAAGGGAAAATCCAGATGGATCAAGGGTGATCGGACATCTGGTGTTGGAAAGTCCAAGTGGGTCAAAGGGATTGACCGGACACTTGGTGGGGAGTCTTAGAAGGTCAAGGGAGTGACCGGATGCTAAGCATGATGTACCAACAGGTCAAGGTTGACCGGATGTTGGTGTGGGAAACTTGGGACTTGGTTTTGGGAAAAACCATGCTCTGGATCGATCTGGGGACCGATCCAGTGATACGACTGATCGGTCTGGTGATCGATCAGTAACCACACAGTGAGCTTCTGTGTGTTATCTGATCGGACTGAAGACCGATCAGGAGGCCGATCAGAAGAAGGCAACAGAGCTGGGAAAGAACACCTGATCGGTCTGGGGACCGATCAGCCTAGGGCCTGATCGGTCCCCATGACCGATCAGCAGCACCTTGGACCGATCAGGGTGGAGCCTGATCGGTCCAGGCCTAGCCGTTGTGAGTCACAACGGCTAGATTCTGTCTTGCAGGTTCGCAGGTTCATATAAAGGGCTGAGGGCTTCTACAGTATTACTATCTCTCTGCTTCATCTTCTTCTTGCTGAGCTTTGGTGCTGTGTTTGAGCTTTGCTGAGCTCCCTACTCCAATGAAGCTTCGAGTGAGCTTCTTCGACTAGGTTCCTGCTGTTGTAGGCGTCTCGTGAAGTTGCTGCTTCAACCAGTCGACAAGAAGGCAAGCTAGGGTTATTACATTATTGTATTGTACTTAGTTTCTTGCTGTATTCTTGTACTCCTGTTTATCTTGCTGTTGCAAGACATTGTGGCGAGGTTTCTCCACCCAGAAGGAGTGATTATTAGCCGGGTTTCCGGGGATTCATCCACCGACGGATTGATAGGCTTCGTCCACCTTACGGACACGCCGAGGAGTAGGAGTATCATCTCCGAACCTCGTTACATCATCGCGTTGAGGTTTGCTCTTCCTTATTTTCGTTTCTATTGGTTTATTTTCCGCCGCGCTAACCTGATTTGTAGAAAGAAACGCGAAGATTTGGGGTCGGCTATTCACACCCCCCTCTCTAGCCGCGATCATTGATCCTAACAAGTGGTATCAGAGCGAGGTCGCTCTTCGCCGGATTAACACCCGAGGGAGCACAAGCTAGAGATGGATCGGCTTGGGGAGGACATCACGATTCCACCCTTCTACGATCGCGACGACTTCGCGTTTTGGAAGGTAAGAATGAAATATTTTCTTATGACTAATCTTGAGAATTGGAGTTGTGTCCAATTAGGTTTCAAGCCTCCGACGGACAAGAAAGGAGAAACCCTAGAGAAGAAGGAGTGGACCAAGGAACAAGTCCACCAATCCCTAGTCAACGATGAGGTATTGAAGATTTTTGAATTTTCTTTACCTAATGACATTCTATGTAAGATAGGTGTATACAACAATGCCAAGGAGTTGTGGAATAACTTGGCTAAGTTCCATGAGGGGAACTCCACTTCAAGCCATGAAGAGGAGTCAAGTGAGCCAAGGAGTTCACTTCATGGAGGAATGGATTTAGAAGTTGAGGGCCACTCAACATCTAAAGAAGAAGAGGAGGAGAGTTCTTCTTCAAGTTCGGAGCAAGAAGAAGAAGCTTCTACCTCCGGAAGGGATGAAGGAGAGAGCGTTCATCCATCCTCAACTCTAGGTAACTCAAGCAATTCAAGTTCTAGTAAATTGCATATATTATGCTTTGAGTGTAGGGAATTTGGACATTACAAGAGTAAATGTCCAAAGAGGGTTAGAAAGACTCCACCGGCGCCAAAGATCAAGGAAGCCGGAGTCCCAACACGCAAGGGCAAGGAGCACGTGGTGTGCTTCCAATGCAAGCGAAGGGGACATTATCGGAGTCAATGTCCGAGGGGGAGGCAACCTCACAAGGACAAGAAGACGAGTATATCGATAGGGGGAGCTAAGGCAAACCCTAAGGTAATCTCTAAGGCACATTATTGCAATAATAATAAGACACATGCTAGTAGCCTTATTGCTATTGTTAATAACGGTAAGCATGATAACATTAGAAATCGATACACATGCTTAGGTGCCAAACATGTGAGCCTAGATAAGGATAACACTAGGAAAGTCAACCCTAGAATTAACCCATCTAAGGCTAAGGAAAACCTAGGTAGGAATCCCAAATCAACTAGACACATGCCTAGGAATGCCTCAAAGAAAAATGACAAATCAAGTCTTGAGGTATTAAGGAAGGAAAATCAAGTCTTGAGGTCAAGACTTGACATTCTAGAAAAGACCCTTAAGAATTTGGAGAAGTCAACTCTAGGGTCTAAGGGTCAAAAACCAAAGACAAAGGACAAGAAAGGTTTGGGTCACAAACCTAAGTCCCAAGTGGTCAAGCCCACTTATCATAATGTTCCATTCGATTATGGAACAAAATCTAGGGCTAGGAAGACCATCACCAAGGTCACAAGGGGAGTCACCCCTAGAGTTGATCTTGATGTGTCCCAAATGACTAAGGCTTTAAAGCCTAAGAGGGTCATTAGGAGGGTTGCTAGGGAAGTCATCCCTAGTGAATATTTAGTGAACCCAATGAGATCAAATAGGTATTGGGTTCCTAGGAGCGTGATTTCATCACGCTAGATGGATTAGAGTGTGCCAACCTTATTTGGATAGATAGTTAATCTATTCATAGCAAAAGGTGGCATTTGAGGAATTTTCAAGGGGTAATCAAGCCTTGAAAATGAAATTAACAATTATTCCTAAGGTGATTAGGGTGTGCCAACCACATTTGAGGAGTTCTCTAAGATCAATTTAATTGGCACATGGTGATCTAAAAATCTTTAGTATATGATTTTAGGTCTATTACACTTAGGAATTTAGAATTTATGGCAAAATGATCAAAACTATCAAAAATGGCAATTAAGGCTAGAATTAGGTATCTTCTATACCTTTATATGCTATTTGCCATGTATTGTTTGCCATATGCCATGTCATGACATCATATTTAATCTATGATCATTTAAAATGTCATGATAATGCTTAGGTTAGTTAAATGACATGATTTATTTAAGTTTCATACTTTATGCCATGACATCATGACATTGGCACATGTTATTATGTATGATATCATTTTATGCCATGTCATCATTTCTTGCATTTATAATCAATGAAATTGATTTAAGGTTAAAAACACAATTTGATATGGAGATCAAATTGATGTTTAGAAAATGCATGAGACCTTAGCCTAAGATAACCTAAACCCATATCTCACATCAAAATTGACTTGGATGTGTTTGATACACCTTAGATGTGTATGAGATATTAGGATCATGAGTTAGGATCAAGGTGCATGGTTCTTGTACCTAGATGAACCTAATTCGAAATGGGGGATCATAGGGAAAGCTTATGTACAAGTCATGTACATATAGCCCTAAGATTGTGGTCCCAAATTAAAGGGTTTAAAATCATTTTAAAATTGATTTGAAAAACCTTGATGAAGCTTTTCTAGTGATAACATTCATCATTGAACAAGTTGATACAAAGATAAGTTAACTTTGAGCTATTTCAAAGACTTTTGAAATTTGTATCAAGATTGAAAAATGGAAGTTATTTTCATAGAAAACTATTTTTCCATGATAGTATATGTTATTGTTGGATCGAGACGCGCTAGAGGGGGGGTGAATAGCACTCGTGGCTAAAATCGTTCTATTATCGGAATCGTAAAAACTATCGGAGAAGTAACGCAGTGGAAAGTAAACAAACACACAGAAAGATAAGAGAATTTACTTCGTTCGGAGCCTGTGACGACTCCTACTCGAAGGCCCGCGATCCTTGATCGCTTTCCGTGGGCAACAACTATAAGCTCGACAAGAGTACAAGGATTACAGTTAAGTATAATGAAAAAGTACAGTTATACCGACGACAATATCGTAATCTGAAGATTTCGGAGCTCCGGGTCGTCGGTGTCTCGGATCGTCTCGTGAGCAGCTTGTAGCAGAAAGATCGCTTGGAAGTTGTTGTCTAGAGCTGCTGGTCGAAACCCCTTATAAAGGGTGTTCAAAGCGCCTTCTACTGTTCACCAAGGCGCCTTGAACAGCCGAGTCAGCCGCGGAGATGAGGAGCGAACTGGTCGAATCTTATCGCAGACTCAAGGCGCCTTCCACTGTTCACAGGGCGCCTTCATCTGTTCAAGGCGCCTTCCACTGTTCATCAAGGCGCCTTGAACAGCTCACCAACTCCGACCTTGCATCCGAGGCGCCTAAGCTCCATGGAGGCGCCTTGGACCTTGTTCGAGGTCTTGTTGCTCCTTTGCACCTGCAAGATACGTTAGTCCCAAAACACTACCCTGCAGCACAAAGTTAGCACATAATACAATAACTATTATAAATGAAGTATTTAACAGTCTCCGGACTGTCCGAGTCTGACTTCAGGTTTCCTACCGGAAACCCTAGGTCGACCCGACGCCTACTGTTCCCTCTACGGGGAACGCGTCCTCACCTACTCCACTCAGGAGATTTACCTGTTGCTCGGCACTCGATGCTCCTGGACTTTCTGCTGGACATCCGCTTCCCGGCTAGTCCAGACTTTCACCTGGTTCGCGACACCAGGACTTTTCACCTAGGGTTACCACCCCCTAGGACTTTTGCCTGAAGCCATCGACCTGCCAAGACTTTCCGCATAGGGTTACCACCCCCTATGACCTAGGGTTACCACCCCCTAGGGTTTTTCCTCTGCCTAACCGCAGTTAGGACTTTTCCTGAGACACTCATTTAACATGTTAGATTACAACTCACCTTAACTTTGAATCCTTTGCCATTATCAAAACTTAGGTTCGCTCGTTAGATGCTTCCCGCACCAACAGTTATGAGGAATATATCCTCAAAATTTTACAATTTTTGGAATTTTCTGTGATTTTCTAGAGGTTTCTGAATTTCGGGAGAAGAAAAATTCAGAAATCAGAAATCAGAGGTTGTGGACCGATCAGGAGGTTCCCTGATCGGTCCAGGTCTGTGTGGATCGGTCACTGGACAGATCCAGAGGAAGCCTGATCGGTCCGGTGACCGATCAGGGCATGCCAACTTGCTGAATTTCGACTGTTTGTCTGAAATTGCAGCTATGGAAGTGGTGTGTTAGATTGCTAAAGGTTTGAAACTCTTCAAGACATTGTTGGTGCAATGATCAAGGGGGAGTTGACCTTTAGGGGGAGTTTTACCTATTAGTCAAGGGGGAGTTGACTTTTAGGGGGAGTTTTTACTCCTAAAAGACTTAAGTGATATGAGATTATTACTAAGTTAATTGTTGACTCTAGTGTCAAGGGGAAATTAAGGGTTTCAATGAAAGGTATGGGACTTTCATTAGGAAGAAACTCTTGACCTTGATTCACCCTTTTTGATGTGTATCAAAAAGGGGAAGAATGTCTAGAGAATGTTCGAGGAAGAACATTGGAGTTAGTGGGAGAGGTTGTTGATCACGACGAGTGAAGTTGTGAACAACGATAACTTACTCTTCAGGGGGAGAGTTTGTTGATGTGTGCCAATAGGGGGAGAATGAAGGGTTTAAGTTAGGCCTGTATTATCTAAAAAGGAGGTTGCCTTCTTAGAAGGAGAATGTAAGGTTGTAACTTATGTTTCATTACCTAGTGGCATGAGGAAAGTTGAGGCTATTGGATTAGCCTAACTTAAAGGTATTGTCAAACATCAAAATGGGGGAGATTGTTGGTGCAACCTTAGGTCAAGGTTGACCTGGTTGACCCGACTCGAGTTGACCTGACTCGAGTTGTATTTTGATGTTTGACAAGAACAGAAGAGTTGTATTTTAATGGGAGATTGTTGGTGCAACCTTAGGTCAAGGTTGACCTGGTTGACCTGACTCGAGTTGACCTGACTCAAGTTGTATCTTGATGTTTGACAAGAACAAAAACTTGGGAGGTTGTGGGTGCAACCCTTGGTCAAGGTTGACCTGGTTGACCCGAGGTGAGGTGACCTGACTCGGAAAAGTCCAAGCAGGGAGCTTGGCACGGGAAAAGTCCAAGCAGGGAGTTTGGCACGGGAAAAGTCCAAGCAGGGAGCTTGGCACGGGAGAAAGTCCAAGTATGGAGACTTGGCACGGAGAAGTCCAAGTATGGGAACTTGGCAAGTGGAAGTCGGATAGGGCACGGTAGCTCGTTCTCCGGACTAGGTCAGAGAGGGCTCGGTAGCTCGTTCTCCGAACTGTGGTCAGAGAGGGCTCGGTAGCTCGTTCTCTGGACAGGATGTGGAAAGTCCTGGTGAGTGAAGCCAGGCAGACGAATAAGTCCTGGGAAAGTCCTGATGAGTGAAGCCAGACAGTTGTGAAAACCCTAGTGAGTGAAGCTAGGTGAAAGTCCTGGTGAGTGAAGCCAGGCAGTGGGAAAGTCCTGGTGAGTGAAGCCAGGCAGTTGGAAAGTCCTGGTGAGTGAAGCCGGGCAGATTGGAAATCCTAGTGAGTGAAGCTAGGTGAAAGTCCTGGTGAGTGAAGCCGGGCAAGGGAAAATCCAGATGGATCAAGGGTGATCAGACATCTGGTGTTGGAAAGTCCAAGTGGGTCAAAGGGATTGACCGGACACTTGGTGGGGAGTCTTAGCAGGTCAAGGGAGTGACCGGATGCTAAGCATGATGTACCAACAGGTCAAGGTTGACCGGATGTTGGTGTGGGAAACTTGGGACTTGGTTTTGGGAAAAACCAAGCTCTGGATCAATCTGGGGACCGATCCAGTGATACGGCTGATCGGTCTGGTGATCGATCAGTAACCACACAGTGAGCTTCTGTGTGTTATCTGATCGGACTGAAGACCGATCAGGAGGCCGATCAGAAGAAGGCAACAGAGCTGGGAAAGAACAGCTGATCGGTCTGGGGACCGATCAGCAGCACCCTGGACCGATCAGGGTGGAGCCTGATCGGTCCAGGCCTTGCCGTTGTGAGTCACAACGGCTAGATTCTGTCTTGCAGGTTCGCAGGTTCATATAAAGGGCTGAGGGCTTCTACAGTATTACTATCTCTCTGCTTCATCTTCTTCTTGCTGAGCTTTGGTGCTGTGTTTGAGCTTTGCTGAGCTCCCTACTCCACTGAAGCTTCGAGTGAGCTTCTTCGACTGGGTTCCTGCTGTTGTAGGCGTCTCGTGAAGTTGCTGCTTCAACCAGTCGACAAGAAGGCAAGCTAGGGTTATTACATTGTTGTATTGTACTTAGTTTCTTGCTGTATTCCTGTACTCCTGTTTATTTTGCTGTTGCAAGACATTGTGGCGAGGTTTCTCCACCCAGAAGGAGTGATTATTAGCCAGGTTTCCGGGGTTTCATCCACCGACGGATTGATAGGCTTCGTCCACCTTACGGACACGCCGAGGAGTAGGAGTATCATCTCTGAACCTCGTTACATCATCGCGTTGAGGTTTGCTCTTCCTTATTTTCGTTTCTATTGGTTTATTTTCCGCTGCGCTAACCTGATTTGTAGAAAGAAACGCGAAGATTTGGGGTCGGCTATTCACACCCCCCTCTCTAGCTGCGATCATCGATCCTAACAAGTGGTATCAGAGCGAGGTCGCTCTTCGTCGGATTAACACCCGAGGGAGCACAAGCTAGAGATGAATCGGCTTGGGGAGGACATCACGATTCCACCCTTCTACGATCGCGACGACTTCGCGTTTTGGAAGGTAAGAATGAAATATTTTCTTATGACTAATCTTGAGAATTGGAGTTGTGTCCAATTAGGTTTCAAGCCTCCGACGGACAAGAAAGGAGAAACCCTAGAGAAGAAGGAGTGGACCAAGGAACAAGTCCACAAATCCCTAGTCAACGATGAGGTATTGAAGATTTTTGAATTTTCTTTACCTAATGACATTCTATGTAAGATAGGTGTATACAACAATGCCAAGGAGTTGTGGAATAACTTGGCTAAGTTCCATGAGGGGAACTCCACTTCAAGCCATGAAGAGGAGTCAAGTGAGCCAAGGAGTTCACTTCATGGAGGAATGGATTTAGAAGTTGAGGGCCACTCAACATCTAAAGAAGAAGAGGAGGAGAGTTCTTCTTCAAGTTCGGAGCAAGAAGAAGAAGCTTCTACCTCCGGAAGGGATGAAGGAGAGAGCGTTCATCCATCCTCAACTCTAGGTAACTCAAGCAATTCAAGTTCTAGTAAATTGCATATATTATGCTTTGAGTGTAGGGAATTTGGACATTACAAGAGTAAATGTCCAAAGAGGGTTAGAAAGACTCCACCGGCGCCAAAGATCAAGGAAGCCGGAGTCCCAACACGCAAGGGCAAGGAGCACGTGGTGTGCTTCCAATGCAAGCGAAGGGGACATTATCGGAGTCAATGTCCGAGGGGGAGGCAACCTCACAAGGACAAGAAGACGAGCACATCGATAGGGGGAGCTAAGGCAAACCCTAAGGTAATCTCTAAGGCACATTATTGCAATAATAATAAGACACATGCTAGTAGCCTTATTACTATTGTTAATAATGGTAAGCATGATAACATTAGAAATCGATACACATGCTTAGGTGCCAAACATGTGAGCCTAGATAAGGATAACACTAGGAAAGTCAACCCTAGAATTAACCCATCTAAGGCTAAGGAAAACCTAGGTAGGAATCCCAAATCAACTAGACACATGCCTAGGAATGCCTCAAAGAAAAATGACAAATCAAGTCTTGAGGTATTAAGGAAGGAAAATTAAGTCTTGAGGTCAAGACTTGACATTCTAGAAAAGACCCTTAAGAATTTGGAGAAGTCAACTCTAGGGTCTGAGGGTTAAAAACCAAAGGCAAAGGACAAGAAAGGTTTGGGTCACAAACCTAAGTCCCAAGTGGTCAAGCCCACTTATCATAATGTTCCATTCGATTATGGAACAAAATCTAGGGCTAGGAAGACCATCACCAAGGTCACAAGGGGAGTCACCCCTAGAGTTGATCTTGATGAGTCCCAAATGACTAAGGCTTTAAAGCCTAAGAGGGTCATTAGGAGGGTTGCTAGGGAAGTCATCCCTAGTGAATATTTAGTGAACCCAATGAGATCAAATAGGTATTGGGTTCCTAGGAGCGTGATTTCATCACGCTAGATGGATTAGAGTGTGCCAACCTTATTTGGATAGATAGTTAATCTATTCATAGCAAAAGGTGGCATTTGAGGAATTTTCAAGGGGTAATCAAGCCTTAAAAATGAAATTAACAATTATTCCTAAGGTGATTAGGGTGTGCCAACCACATTTGAGGAGTTCTCTAAGATCAATTTAATTGGCACATGGTGATCTTAAAATCTTTAGTATATGATTTTAGGTCTATTACACTTAGGATTTTAGAATTTATGACAAAATGATCAAAATTATCAAAAATGGCAATTAAGGCTAGAATTAGGTATCTTCTATACCTTTATATGCTATTTGCCATGTATTGTTTGCCATATGCCATGTCATGACATCATATTTATTCTATGATCATTTAAAATGTCATGATAATGCTTAGGTTAGTTAAATGGCATGATTTATTTAAGTTTCATACTTTATGCCATGACATCATGACATTGGCACATGTTATTATGTATGTTATCATTTTATGTCATGTCATCATTTCTTGCATTTATAATCAATGAAATTGATTTAAGGTTAAAAACACAATTTGATATGGAGATCAAATTGATGTTTAGAAAATGCATGAGACCTTAGCCTAAGATAACCTAAACCCATATCTCACATCAAAATTGACTTGGATGTGTTTGATACACCTTAGATGTGTATGGGATATTAGGATCATGAGTTAGGATCAAGGTGCATGGTTCTTGTACCTAGATGAACCTAATTCGAAATGGGGGGTCATAGGGAAAGTTTATGTACAAGTCATGTACATATAGCCCTAAGATTGTGGTCCCAAATTAAAGGGTTTAAAATCATTTTAAAATTGATTTGAAAAACCTTGATGAAGCTTTTCTAGTGATAGCATTCATCATTGAACAAGTTGATACAAAGATAAGTTAACTTTGAGCTATTTCAAAGACTTTTGAACTTTGTATCAAGATTGAAAAATGGAAGTTATTTTCATAGAAAACTATTTTTCCACGATAGTATATGTTATGAGGAATGTATCCTCAAAATTTTACAAATTTTGGAATTTTCTGTGATTTTCTAGAGGTTTCTGAATTTCGGGAGAAGAAAAATTCAGAAATTAGAAATCAGAGGTTGTGGACCGATCAGGAGGTTCCCTGATCGGTCCAGGTCTGTGTGGATCGGTCACTGGACCGATCCAGAGGAAGCTTGATCGGTCCGGTGACCGATCAGGGCATGCCAACTTGCTGAATTTCGACTGTTTGTCTGAAATTGCAGCTATGGAAGTGGTGTGTTAGATTTCTAAAGGTTTGAAACTCTTCAAGACATTGTTGGTGCAATGATCAAGGGGGAGTTAACCTTTAGGGGGAGTTTTACCTATTAGTCAAGGGGGAGTTGACTTTTAGGAGGAGTTTTTACTCCTAAAAGACTTAAGTGATATGAGATTATTACTGAGTTAATTGTTGACTCTAGTGTCAAGGGGAAAATTAAGGGTTTCAATGAAAGGTATGAGACTTTCATTAGGAAGAAACTCTTGACCTTGATTCACCCTTTTTGATGTGTATCAAAAAGGGGAAGAATGTCTTGAGAATGTTCAAGGAAGAACATTGGAGTTAGTGGGAGAGGTTGTTGATCACGACGAGTGAAGTTGTGAACAACGATAACTTACTCTTCAGGGGGAGAGTTTGTTGATGTGTGCCAATAGGGGGAGAATGAAGGGTTTAAGTTAGGCCTGTATTATCTAAAAAGGAGATTGCCTTGTTAGAAGGAGAATGTAAGGTTGTAACTTATGTTTCATTACCTAGTGGCATGAGGAAAGTTGAGGCTATTGGATTAGCCTAACTTAAAGGTATTGTCAAACATCAAAAAGGGGGAGATTGTTGGTGCAACCTTAGGTCAAGGTTGACCTGGTTGACCCGACTCGAGTTGACCTGACTCGAGTTGTATTTTGATGTTTGATAATAACAGAAGATTTGTATTTTGATGGGAGATTGTTGTTGCAATCTTAGGTCAAGGTTGACCTGGTTGACCTGACTCGAGTTGACCTGACTCAAGTTGTATCTTGATGTTTGACAAGAACAGAAACTTGGGAGGTTGTGGGTGCAACCCTTGGTCAAGGTTGACCTGGTTGACCCGAGGTGAGGTGACCTGACTCGGAAAAGTCCAAGCAGGGAGCTTGGCACGGGAAAAGTCCAAGCAGGGAGTTTGGCACGGGAAAAGTCCAAGCAGGGAGACTTGGCACGGAGAAGTCCAAGTATGGGAACTTGGCAAGTGGAAGTCCAAGTATGGGAACTTGGAAAGTGGAAGTCCAAGTATGGGAACTTGGCAAGTGGAAGTCGGAGAGGGCACGGTAGCTCGTTCTCCGGACTAGGTCAGAGAGGGCTCGGTAGCTCGTTCTCCGAACTGTGGTCAGAGAGGGCTCGGTAGCTCGTTCTCTGGACCGGATGTGGAAAGTCCTGGTGAGTGAAGCCAGGCAGACGAATAAGTCCTGGTGAGTGAAGCCAGGCAGTGGGAAAGTCCTGATGAGTGAAGCTAGGCAGTTGTGAAAACCCTAGTGAGTGAAGCTAGGTGAAAGTCCTGGTGAGTGAAGCCAGGCAGTTGGAAAGTCCTGGTGAGTGAAGCCAGGCAGATTGGAAATCCTAGTGAGTGAAGCTAGGTGAAAGTCCTGGTGAGTGAAGCCGGGCAAGGGAAAATCTAGATGGATCAAGGGTGATCGGACATCTGGTGTTGGAAAGTCCAAGTGGGTCAAAGGGATTGACCGGACACTTGGTGGGGAGTCTTAGCAGGTCAAGGGAGTGACCGGATGCTAAGCATGATGTACCAACAGGTCAAGGTTGACCGGATGTTGGTGTGGGAAACTTGGGACTTGGTTTTGGGAAAAACCAAGCTCTGGATCGATCTGGGGACCGATCCAGTGATACGGCTGATCGGTCTGGTGACCGATCAGTAACCACACAGTGAGCTTCTGTGTGTTATCTGATCGGACTGAAGACCGATCAGGAGGCCGATCAGAAGAAGGCAACAGAGCTGGGAAAGAACAGCTGATCGGTCTGGGGACCGATCAGCCTAGGGCCTGATCGGTCCCCATGACCGATCGGCAGCACCCTGGACCGATCAGGGTGGAGCCTGATCGGTCCAGGCCTAGCCGTTGTGAGTCACAACGGCTAGATTCTGTCTTGCAGGTTCGCAGGTTCATATAAAGGGCTGAGGGCTTCTACAGTATTACTATCTCTCTGCTTCATCTTCTTCTTGCTGAGCTTTGGTGCTGTGTTTGAGCTTTGCTGAGCTCCCTACTCCACTGAAGCTTCGAGTGAGCTTCTTCGACTGGGTTCCTGCTGTTGTAGGCGTCTCGTGAAGTTGCTGCTTCAACCAGTCGACAAGAAGGCAAGCTAGGGTTATTACATTGTTGTATTGTACTTAGTTTCTTGCTGTATTCTTGTACTCCTGTTTATCTTGCTGTTGCAAGACATTGTGGCGAGGTTTCTCCACCCAGAAGGAGTGATTATTAGCCGGGTTTCCGGGGTTTCATCCACCGACGGATTGATAGGCTTCGTTGTAATACCCACTAAGCTTGTAAGATAAATATATGAATGTGGGATTTTTCCTTAGAAAAATAATAGGAAGTGAGTTGAAGCAAAAAGAAATAAAATGAAATAAAAAGAAGAGGAGGTCAAGGATTGAACCATAAACCTCTTATATTATATTTCTTAGAATTAATTAGTAGAAACCATTTGGGATAGAGAGAAGATATTGATAGCAAAGGAGGGAAACTCATGATAAAGGTAAGAGTAAAAGCTAGCCAAAAGAAAATAAGAAAAGAGCAAGAGAAGGGCAACTTGCCTTCCTCCCTTTCTCTCCCTCTTCCTCTTTGATTTTTTTTGCCGAAAACTTAAAAGGAATTAAGGGGATTCATTCCCCCTTATTTTATCATGAATGGTGAGAATAAATAGAAAATAAAATAAATGTAAGAAAAATAGAAAATGGGTTAAGGGAGAAGGAAAGCAAAAATCAATTTTGCTACCTCTTCCCCCTTAACATAAAAGGGAGCAAGAAAAGAGAAAGTTATTTTTCTCTCATTTCCTCATCCTCCCTCTTCCTCACCGAGAACACCACAGTCCCCTCTCCTCCATCTTCGGCCCCAAATCCAAGGTTTTCTCCTAAGAAAGCCTAAGATACAAGGAGGACAAAGTAAGGGAATCAAGGGAAAGGAACTAGAAGAAGAGGCTACTTCTTCCATCACCATACCTTAGATCCACAAGCGAAAAGGATGTAAGCTTCCCCTCACCTGTGGTACAAGGCTTTTATGTGATTTTCGGATTCTATAAGGATTAGAAAACCTAGGAAAGAATTTAAGAAAATTCGGCTAAAGAAAGGGTTTTCAAATCTAGGATGATTTAAACAAGTCCTTATTTCATGATATTCTTTCTATGCTATGTAGGAAGGATTTTTTTCATGTTTTTATACTTAAATGATGCTTGATCAGAGGAGTACCTAACCCTAGAATTTTGGCCAAAAATATGTTAAGGAGGTTAGGGAAAAATATTGTTTAACTAAACTAGTACAAAATTTCTCCCATGAAATACTAAGGGTTTTTATTGATTTTCTTGCTTGAAAGTTACTTGAAACCAAGGAAATCCATTCATATGTTTCGGCCAAGAAAAGGGTTTAGGGTTAGGAAGACCTTTAAATTTAAATAACCATGTTTGTATGATAGAATATAGAGTTCTCTTAAAGAATTGCATGTTGTACATTGCTAGAAATTCATGAACTCTTATTTTAGATTTTCGGCCATGATAAGATGGATAGTTTAGAAAAACTTAAACAAAATTCTAATATGCTCAAGACCTCTGTGATATTATGATATGAAAGTTGTTTAATGCTCTTATGTTTAAATTGAGTATAGAAAATTAGTTACATGATATATGACATGTAAGATCACAAGGGTCCTAGCTTGTTTATGAACCAACTTTGTATATGATGTTCTTAGTAATTTTTGCCATGAAACTTACTTAGGTTTTCCATGCTTTAGGCCACTTAAAACTTAGTTTAGAGATTGGTAGGTTTCGGCCATAAGGAGAAATAAAAGAAAAAGGGAAGAAACCTAGGAAGCCTAAAACACAATTCACATGTATGTTTATTATGCTTGTCCTTACACATGCTATGAAACTTGTATAATTTCTCATGATTTTAGGCTATTTGAAGCAAGTTTATATTCTGTGAGTTTCGGCCAAGTAGGGTTTAAAAGACCTAGAGGCCTTAGAAATGAAACCAAATGTGTTAAAAGTACTTCTTATGAAAATATGATAAGGTGTTGATTGTGTCACATATTTGTATAATTTTTCCATGACCTAAATGGATCATTGTGTGTTTCGGCCATGAAGGAATAGATGCCCTAGAAACCCTAGAACAAGAATTAAATATGCTTATGTCACTCTACATGAAATATGATAAGTAGAAAACCAAAGTTCTCATACTATATGTTGTTTAGTGACCTAAATGAGGCTAGGGTAAGTTTCGGCCATACCTATTGTATGATGTCTTGTTATGAATTTATACATGATGTTAGTTCAAGTTCACATGCTTGTATGTTTGTTTTTAGCCCTAATGAACACTTGTTAAAAGTTTGACCAAGATATACGTTAAGGGCTTGAAGGACTTAAGAACTAGCTCAATATGCTTACTATGCTATTTGAAAAAAATGCTATAAATATGGTTTAAGGTTTCCATGCTTTCATGACATTTGGGACCTTGTTTATATATACTGATAGGGTTCGGCCACATGAGTTTAAGGACTTGGAGAACTTAGAAACCAAGTTAATCATGCTTATAATGCTTCCTATGAAATTTATGTGATGATGATTTGGGTTTCACATGCTTGGAGGTTGTTTTTACCTAAATTGAGACCTAAGGGGGGTTCGGCCATGATAGGAACCCAAGGGTTTAGGAAGCTTAGAACCCAAGTTAACTATGTTACCATGTCTCTTATGATAGTATAATCACATGATACACCCGTATGCTTAACCATGTATGCTTGTGATTTATACCTTTTTATGATATGGTATGTGGATAGAGATATGCATATTTTAATGATATGTTATGTGCTTAGAAATATGCATGTTTTAATGATATGTTATGTGCTTAGAAATATGCATGCTTTAATGATATGCTATGTGCTTAGAATATGCATACTTTTATGATATGCTATGTGAGTAGAAATATGCATGCTTTAATGATATGCTATGTGCTTAGAATATGAATGTTTTTATGATATGCTATGTGGATAGAAATATGCATGCTTTAATGATATACTACATGTTTAAGTGATGCATACTTTCTATGATATGATGTATGCCTAAGTGATGCATACTTTCTTAAGATATGATGTATGCCTAAGTGATGCATACTTTTATGATATGATGTATGCCTAAGTGATGCATACTTTCTTAAGACATGATGTATACCTAAGTGATGCATACTTTTTATGATATGATGTATGCCTAAGTGATGCATACTTTTATGACATAATGTATGCCTAAGTGATGCATACTTTTATGCTATGCTATGTGACTAAATGATGCATTTTTATACATGCTACTTTACTTTGTAAGGCTTGTACCAAGGGTGGACTCCTAATCAGTCTATAGGCCTTGCTTTGTGATCTAGGCTAAGCCTTGCTTTGTGATCTAGGCTAATAAGGGATGGGCTCCTTAGTACACCCCTAAGCCTTGATTTGTGATCTGGGCTAAGCCTTGCTTTGTGATCTAGGCTAATAAGGGATGGACTCTTCAAGTACGCCCCTAGGCCATGCTTTGTGATCTTGACCTAGTTCCTAGTATGATTCAATACTTGCTACCTTGGATATACTTAGGACGCGCGCATCTATGTTATGTATGTATGGTACAAGCCGGGGCCCTAATTATGTTGATATTATGTTCAAGTATATATATATGTAAGAAGAAAATGGTTTTAAAAGATCATGAGACATACACATGTTTTTCGGATACATGTTTTTAAATGCATGATGCATATGATCTATGATTATGTTGTGTTGAGGCTATGATTTAAGATATGCCATGATATGATTATGTTATGTTTCATGCTATGTTTTAAGAGATGATATGCCATGATATGATTATGTTATGCTTCATGCTATGTTTTAAGAGATGATATGCCATGATATAATTATGTTATGTTTCATGCTATGTTTTAAGAGATGATATGCCATGATATGATTATGTTATGTTTCATGCTATGTTTTAAGAGATGATATGCCATGATATGATTATGTTATGTTTCATGCTATGCTTTAAGAGATGATATGACATGACTAGTTACAATGTTAGTTATGTTGCATGATAAGCTTAAAGAGTATGATATGTTATGCCATGACTAGTTGAGATCATGTTAAGTTGAGACATTATTTGATTATGTGTTGATTGTTGGTTTTAGTGAGTAGGAAAGGAACTTACTGGGCCATGAGTGCTCATAGCTTACTTTCCTTGTGCCACAGATAAAGGAAAAAGTTGGATGAGTTAAAGGAGCAGCAGGAGGGGCAACGAAGATGTGTGTGGCGGTGGCTAGGCAACTAATTAAGAACCTGCTTTAAAACCTTTAAGAACTATGCTTTGGTTTTGTGAAATGTAATACAATATGGGTGACTTGATGTTGAGTTTTTATTTATTTTGTTATCATGTTATGAAACCATGTTAGTGTAGTTCGGCTTTTAATTAAGTTAAGAAAAATAATTTTAAGTCTTCCGCTGTAATACGTACGTAGAGTATCGTAGCCCCGTCCCTTGTTGACAGCAGGGAGGGCGGGCGTTACATTCGTCCACCTTACGGACACGCCGAGGAGTAGGAGTATCATCTCCGAACCTCGTTACATCATCTCGTTGAGGTTTGCTCTTCCTTATTTTCGTTTCTATTGGTTTATTTTCCGCTGCGCTAACCTGATTTGTAGAAAGAAACGCGAAGATTTGGGGTCGGCTATTCACACCCCCCTCTCTAGCCGCGATCATCGATCCTAACAAGTATCATGGATCGTTATATGAGTGTCATATACTTTCTCATGTGACTATTAATATGACTATTAGTCCTTGGACCTGAAGTCTCCATGGTTCCCTACATAAGGAGTTACATACTTTGGCTTCGTCAAATGTCACCCGTAACTGGGTGGACTATAAAGGCGATTACTGGGTATGTAACAAATTATGCAGAGGGATGTGAGTGATGTAGATGGGATCTATCCCTCCTATATGACGAGAGTGACATCATTATGCTTGATAGAGTGAGACCACTAAGTGCATGGTCATGCTCAAATGAGTCAATATGAGATATTGAGCTCATTTGATTATAGTGAGTCTACTTGGAGTTCAAGATTTAGATTGATTAGAGGATGACATGGTCTATGCCTCAAGTTAATCAATTTAGATGTCAAGGATAGAAGGACAATATCACATATTGTGAAGAGTCACAATTAGTAGTCACAAGGTGATGTTGGATCTCAACATTCTTGTAACTTGGGTAGTAATGATGTGTTGCTAGATACCGCTCATTACTTATGCTTCTAAATGGGTTTAGGAGCATTGCCAACGTTACAAGAACCTATAGGGTCACACACAAAGGGCAATTAGATGGAGATTAAGTTCATATGATGAACCAAGAGGATTAGGTTCATGTAATGAACCAAATTGGATTAAGAGTAATCCAAATTAAACTAATTGAGTTAGACTCGATTTGATTCATGTGTTCAATGAATCTAATTTAGATTACATTTCATTGAATCAATTTAATTAATGAATAAAGATTCATTATATTAAATTGATTTGAATCAAATGGTTAGATTTGATCAACTAAGGGAGATAAGAGATTCAAGTTTGACTTGAGTTGAGAGGGAAGATGAAGAGTCAAGTTTGACTTGACTACATGCCATGTCATTTGTGACTTTGCATGGGCTAGCCAATGATGATGTTCCACATCATCAAGGCCACATAATTAGTATTCCCAATGTGGTCGGCCATATGAATGGAATAAGATTCATTTGACATGGAATGCATTAAATGCATTCAATGTGGCCGGCCATATGAATGGAATAAGATTCATTTGGCATGGAATGAATTAAATGCATTCAATGTGGTCGGCCATATGTAGTAATTGAGTGATTGTCATTCATTTATCATCGAATTGAATTTACTTCCTCTCTTGAATTCCTCTTGCTCTCCCTCTCCTCCTTCTTGGCCGAAACCTTCAAGAGTGATAGCACACTCTAAAAGTTTTTCTCCACTCTTTTGTCTGTGTGGATACTTGTAGAGGAGTGTTCATTTGACACTCTTCGAGATCCGGCAAGAACTTTGGACGAGCGGGATACGCGAAGGACATCACTTCATGGGTAACTTCTTTATCATTTAGATCTAATGTAGATCTCGAGTAGAAAACATGTACAAGTTTATTTTATTAATTTCACATGGATCCGGTGGCAAGTTTTTCGGGGTTGTCGCAACGTGAAAAAGTGGTTTTTTGTGGCTCGAAACGCTTACAGTGGTATCAGAGCCACGCGTGGACTTGTACATTGTTTTTATTTTTGTTTTATGTAAAAGTTTCATTAATGTAAGTCTCTGTGATTTTACTAATTTTATGGTTTTTATGAGTATTTTTCTCGTAGAAGTGAAGCAACAAGTGTTTGGTCACTTGTAGGCTTCGACGACCGAGAAAAACCTTACGAAACGGCAAGTCCTCGCTCAAACAAATTTATTTTTGTTTGGGACAGCGACTTAAGGCGCTGTAGGATCGCTTAGGAACACTCATAATGGTTATATCGCGAGTAGTGGTGCTGCCCCTAACCCCGCAAGGGGCTTTGTTCCACATTTGCACCCGAAAATCGCTAATCGGGACCGCTGGGAAGTTGTAACTCGTAAAATAGATAAAATAATAGTAAAATTATAGAAATTTATAAAATACATAATTTAGAATTATGTGTGATGTTGTGATGATCATGGCCCAAAAAGACCCAATACGATTGGTTAATAATGTGTTGTAATTCACAATATGGCCTGCGCGACATTTTTGTGTTGTGCGTGTTGTATTTGTTACGCGACCTGCGTGTCGTGCCCTCTCTTTTATATTCTGGTTGTAAAATAGTTTTAGACTTGAATGTAACTCGAGTTTCACATTTGTAATGTACAAAATTGAAGCCGTGGAAGGTCCACTCAAGGAGGAGTTACGAGGAGGCTGAAGTCAACACATGGTGGTCAAAGAAGGCGCTTGATGAAGCGGCTAACCCTAGGCTGACCATCCGATCTTCTCATTGGCTTGAGAAGATCGTAGTAGGGCCATGATCTTATCACAATTTAATTAAATAGTTTATATATATATATATATCATTGCTCTTGTTTGTGATGCATGCTAATTTAGTGAAATTAGTGCCTTTATGCGTATTTGATACACATCCTCGATTAGATTAGATCATAATCAAATCAACTCGGAAAAAAATGCCTAACAAGTTTTGATACCCATCACTAACTCGATCAAATGCTGTTGTTGAATCTGCCAAAGCAGAGCAACACATTTTATCTTGGTAGGGTGCGGAGGGACAACCTTGGTCCCGCCTATCAAAGATTTTGTGAGAACAAACTCAATTAGATTGAGTCAAACTAGTTAACTCAATTGGATCGAGTAAACTATAGGCATATTCCAACCGTTGGAAAGATAGGATAAAGTTTGCATTTATACTAAAACTTGAGCGATTTAGCCAAAACTAACTCAAGTTTTCTTATAAATGAGGGTCTTTATGTAACGCCCGCCCTCCCTGCTAACCCTAAGGGACGGGGCTACGATACTCTATGTACAAATTTTTCTTTTTAAAACAACGGAAGACTTAAAATGATTTTCTTAGTTTAATAAAAACTTTTCTTTTGTTTCCTTTTCATCAAATCCGAACTACACTATTATGGCCTTAATAACATGATATCAAAATTAGTAGAAACATAACATCAAGTCACACATACGGTACTACAATTCATGATAACAAAGCATTGTTCTTTAAAAGTTTTTAAAGCAGGTTCTTATTTGGTTGCCTAGCCACTGCCACACACATCTCCTTGCCTCTCCTGCTGCTCCTCTAGCTCATCCAGCTTTTTCCTTTATCTGTGGTACAAGGACAGTAAGCTGTGAGTACTCATGGCTCAGTAAGTTCCTTTCCTACTCACTAAAACCGAAAATCATAGTATAATCAAATAATGTCTCAACATGGCATCATTTCAATTAGTCATGACATAATGTAACATACTCTTTTAAGCATATCATGCAACATGAAGAAATCATAACTAGTCATGGCATATCATAGCGTAAGCATAGCATGAAGCATAACATAATCTTATCTAACCATGGCATATCATCATAAGGAGTCATGGCATATCATACACATGGACATATCATGGAACATAACATAATCATATCTAACCATGGCATATCATAAATCATCATAAGGTATATGCAATATGATTTTGGAAAAC
The DNA here is from genome assembly GCF_018446385.1 of Zingiber officinale. NCBI lineage: Eukaryota > Viridiplantae > Streptophyta > Magnoliopsida > Zingiberales > Zingiberaceae > Zingiber > Zingiber officinale. The sequence goes on from NC_055993.1 coordinate 23,654,350, forward strand.
ATGTATCCGAAAAAACATGTGTATGTCTCATGACCTTTAAAATCATTTCTTCTTACATATATACTTGAACATAATCTCAACTTAAAGAGGATCCCGGCTATGTACCACTTACATATTGCGTGCAACCTATGTAGGTCCAAGGTAGCAAGTCTTGAACCCTACAAGGCAAACATACTAGGCCCGAGTCTTACTCCATCGACCTAGGGGCACTTAGGAGCTCATCCCTAACGAGGCCCGAGTCTTATTCCATCGACCCCGGGGCGCTTATGGAGCCCACCCTTGGTACAAGCCATATAAAGTAAAGTACATGTCATACTTATACATATCATACATCATAGAAGCATGCATCACTTAGGCACACATCATATCATAAAAGTATGCATCACTTAGGCATACATCATGTCATAAAGGTATGCATCACTTAGGCATACATCATACCATAAAAATATGCATCACTTAGGCATACATCGTACCATAAAAATATGCATCACTTAGGCATACATCATATCATAACAATATGCATCACTTAGGCATACATCATATCATAACAATATGCATCACTTAGGCATACATCATATCATAACAATATGCATCACTTAAGCATAGATCATAAAAACATGCATATTTTAAGCATAAATCATATCATCAAGCATGCATAATTTAACCACATAGCATATCATGAAAGCATGCATATTTTAAGCACTTAACATAGCATCAAAGCATGCATAATTTAACCACATATCATAACATAAAGCATGCATATTTTCAGCTCATATCATATCATCAAAGCATGCATAATTTAACCACATATCATAACATAAGCATGCATATTTTTAAACTCATATCATATCATCAAAGCATGCATAAATTTCCCACATATCATAACATAAAGCATGCATATTCTAAACTCATAACATATCGTAGAAATTCTCATCTTGTATAGCTCACAAGCATACATGTCTAAGCATAAAAGTGTATCATGTGCTCATCCAATCATAAGGAACAATGTAACATGATTAATTTGGGTACTAAGCTTCCTAATCCCTTGGGTTCTTATCTTGGCCGAAACCCTCTTAGGTGCCAATTTAGGTTTTAAACAACATCCAAGCATGTAGAACCTAATTCATCCACATATCATTTTCATAGGAAGTATTATAAACAAGATTTACTTGGACTCTAAGTTCTCCAAGTCCTTGAACCTCATTTGGACGAACCTTAACAAGTGTGAAACAAGGTTCTAAATGACATAAAGCATGGAAACCTTAACCATGTTTATAGCATTTGTTTCAAGGAATATGGTAAGCACAATTGAGTTAGTTCCTAACTCCTTTAAGCCCTTAAAATTATGTCTTGGCCGAAACTTACAAGTACTCATTTAGGTTTTCAAGCAAGCATACAAGCATGTGAACTTACTCTAACATCATGTATAAATTCATAAGTGGCCTCATACAAGTAGTCATGGCCGAAACTTCCCTTAGCATCAATTTAGGTCACTAACAACATATAGCATGTAAATCTTAGCTTTCTACATTTCATATTTCATGGAGAGTGACATGAGCATGTTCAAGTAAGTTCTAGGGTTTCTAAAGCATGTATTCCCTTCATGGCTGAGACTCAAAGGTGTCCACTTGAATCATAGTTAAATATATAAGCATGTGAACACAATCAACATGTTATCTCAATTTCATAAGAAGCATCTTTAACACATGAGGTCTAAATTTTAAGGTTCCTAGGTCTTTAAACCCTACATGGCCGAACCTCATCAAGCATGGAATTTGTTCAAATGGCATAAAAGCATAGAAAGTCATAACACATTTCATAACATGTATAAAAGTCAAGCACTATAAGCATACACTCAAGTTGTGTATTAGGTTTCCTAGGTTTTTCCTTTCTTTATCTCATAGCATATGTTTGGCCGAAACCTTCCAAGTCTTTAAACTAGGTTTTAGGTGGCCTAAAGTATGGAAAACCTAAACAAGTTTTATGGCAAAAATATTAAAGAAACTATACCTACAAGTTTGGTTCATAAACAAGCTAGGACCCTTGTGGTCTTAATTAACATATATCATGCAACCAATTTTCCTATACTCTAATTAAGCATGGGAGCATCAAACAACTTTCATATCTTATTGTCATGGAAGTTTTGAGCATGTTAAAAATCTGTTTAAGCTATTCTAAAGCATCCACCTTACCATGGCCGAAACATTAGAAGTGATGTTCATGAGTTTCTATCAACATACAAGCATGCAACTCTTTAAGAAACTCTATATTCTATCATATAAACATGGTGAGTTTAAATTCAAGTCTTCCTAACCCTAAACCCTTCCTTGGCCGAAACTTGTGAGTGGGATACTTTTGGTTCCAAGTAACCTTCAAGTATGAAAACGATAATGGATCCTTAACCATTTATTTAGAGGGTTTTGTGCAAGTTAGGTAAACAATTAAATTCCCTAGCCCTTACAAAACCTTTTTGGCCGAAACTCTAGGGTTAGATACATCCCTAATCCAACATCACATATATATAAAAATATGAGAGAAAACCTTCTTACAAAGCATAGAAAAATTATCATGAATCAAAGCTTATATTAAACATTCCTAGGATCAACAAGTCCTTTCTTTGGCCGAGTTTTCACAACTTTGTTTCTAGGTTTTAAAATCCTCATAAAATCCAAAAACACATTAAAATCCCTTGTACCACAGGTGAGGGGAAGCTTACATCCTTTTTCTCTTGTGGTTCTAAAGTGTGGTGATGGAAGAAGAGGTCTCTTCTTCTTGTTCTCCTCCTTTGATTTCCCTTGGTAGCCTTCCTTGTATTCTAGGAGGAACCTTGTTTTTGGGGGCCGAAAATGGAGGAGAGGGGGATGAGGTTCTCAGTGATGGAGAGGAGAGAATGAGAGAAATGAGAGAAAAATAAAATCTTCTCTTTACATACTCTCTTTTATGTTAAGGGGGAAGAGGTAGCAAAAATTGGTTTTTGCTTTCCTTCTCCCTTAGCCCTTTTTTTTCATTTTTCTTTTTATTTTATTTATTTATTTGTTCTCATCATTCATGATGAAACAAGGGGGAATGAATCCCCTTAATTCCCCTCTTTAAGTCACGGCAAAAGAAGAAGAAGAGGGAGAGAAAAGAAGGAAGGCAAGTTGCCTTTCTCTTGCTCTTTTCTTGTTTTCTTTTGGCTAGCTTTTACTCTCACCCTTATCATGAGTTTCCCTCCTTTGCTATCAATATATTATTCCTATCCCAACTGGTCATTACCCATTAATCCTATCATTTACATCATGAGAGGTTCAAGGTTCAATCCTTGACCACTCCCTATTTTTATTTCTTTTTATTTCTTTTTGGTTCAACATTCTACTAATATTTTTCTAAGGCAAGTTCATCATTCTCATATTTATCTTAAGAGCTTAGTGGGTGTTACACTTTATTCTATAAACAAGAGTTGCATAGAAATGTAATTGATAATTAGTTATCTACCGATCATACTAGGTCTTGGGCGATTTAGCCAAAACTAACTCAAGGCATAGTATGATGTGGATCTTGTCCCACGAGTATTATAGCTACTTGGTGGAATCTAGTAGTGTGGTTTGACCACATCCATGACTTGATTCTATAAAGACCCTATAATTCAGTGGGAGCATCATTTAGTTAAAAGCCTAATTAAATGATAAAAAGGAATATGATATTTACTTTCTATTTTAATTTCTGTTGTAGATTGCCATGACGTCAAATACGAACTCTTTCTCCCTACGTTCTGTCCCTGAGAAGGACAAGCTCAACAGAGCTAATTTCCTGGTCTGGTACAAGAATCTGAGAATCGTTCTCACACAAGAACGTAAACTGTACGTTCTGGAGCAGCTTATTCTGGAGGCACCTCCTGCCACTGCCACGCGAGCTGACCGAGATGCTTACAAGAAGCATCAAGATGACGCATTAGATGTGTCATGTCTCATGCTCGCAACCATGAACTCTGAGCTTCAGAAGCAACACGAGTTGATGACTGCTTATGATATGGTTGTACATCTTCGTCAACTATATCAAGGACAAGCACGACACGAGAGATTCGAGATCTCTAAGACACTATTTCAGTGCAAGATGCAAGCTGGGACTCCCGTAGGTCCATATGTACTCAAGATGATTGGGTACATAGAAAACCTACAGAGGTTGGGATTCCCACTTGGCCAAGAGCTGACCACTGACTTGATCTTGCAATCCTTGCCAGAGAGTTATAGTCAATTCGTCATGAATTACAACATGAATGAAATTGACAAGCCACTGCCTGAGATACTTAGCATGTTAAGAACCGCTGAGCTCAACTTTAAGAAGGTTAAGCCTAACTCCATTATGATGGTGAACAAGTATAAAGGCAAGGGCAAGCCCAAAGGTAAGGGAAAGTCCCAAGCCAAGGAAAAAGGCAAGGCACTGAAACCTAAAGGAGGGGTTGCCAAGGATGCTACTTGTTTCCATTGTGGTCAGACCGGGCACTGGAAGAGGAACTGCAAAGTATACCTGGAAGATCTTAAGAAGAAGAGAAGTGAGACTTCTACTTCAGGTATATATGTTATAGAAGTCAATCTATCTATTTCTTCATCATGGGTATTAGATATCGGATGTGCTACTCACATTTGTACTAATGTGCAGGTGTTGAGAAATAGCAGGGCATTGACAAAGGGCGAGTTGGACCTACGAGTAGGCAATGGAGCACGAGTTGCTGCTGTTGCTGTAGGGACTTATTTTCTATCTCTGCCCTTTGGGCTTGTAATAGAATTAGATGAATGTTGTTATGTGCCTGCTTTAACTAAGAACATCATTTCAGTTTCTTGTTTAGACAATAAAAGTTTTTCATTTATGATAAAGAACAAATGTTGTTCAATTTATTTAAATGATATGTTCTATTGTAGTGCACCTCTGATGAACGGACTCTATATTATAGACTTAGAAAACCCTATCTATAACATAAGTACCAAAAGGTTCAAGTCAAATGACATGAACCAAACCTATCTCTGCCACTGTCGCTTAGGTCACATAAATGAGAGTCGCTTATCCCAGCTCCATAAAGATGGTTTACTAGACTCATTTGATTTTGAATTATATGAGACATGCGAGTCATACCTACTTGGCAAGATGACTAAAACTCCCTTTAGTGGACACAGCGAAAGAGCGACAGACTTGTTAGGACTTATACATAGTGATGTATGTGGGTTCCCTACATAAGGAGTTGCATACTTTGGCTTCGTCAAACGTCACCCGTAACTGGGTGGACTATAAAGGCGATTACTGGGTATGTAACAAATTATGCGGAGGGATGTGAGTGATGTAGATGGGATCTATCCCTCCTATATGACGAGAGTGACATCATTATGCTTGATAGAGTGAGACCACTAAGTGCATGGTCATGCCCAAATGAGTCAATATGAGATATTGAGCTCATTTGATTATAGTGAGTCTACTTGGAGTTCAAGATTTAGATTGATTAGAGGATGACACGGTCTATGCCTCAAGTTAATCAATCTAGATGTCAAGGATAGAAGGACAATGTCACATATTATGAAGAGTCACAATTACTAGTCATAAGGTGCTAGTATGTGTATATGCGCTCGGTCGGATAAAGTATGACCGACCGTAAGGGTACTTAGCCTTATCTACAATTTTTAGTATGATTCCGATCAAGTGAGAGCCTTGCGAGCACCCATGTGCTTACACGCGCTCGGTCAAGTAAAGCCCGACGGAGCGTAAAGACATTTAGTCTTATAGAAGCTCTTAGTATATTATTAGCCAGTTGAAAGCCAAGCAAGCACCAGTGTGTGTATATGTGCTCGGCCGGGTAAAACCCGACTGAACGTAAGGGCATTCATCCTTATAAAGCTCATAAACATTCTCAGCCAGAACATGCTTAACAAAATGTATGCTTAAGGTATTCTCAATGTATATACGACCGGCTTGAACAATCGATCGAGAAATGCTTAACAGAAGTATATAAGTGTGACAACTTGGTAAATTTGGCGGGAAATATGTTCTAGAAGCTTCTTCAGTTATAATGACATGTTCATATGCATCATAATTATGTGCCACAAATGACAAAAGAGGTACATTTGGGGTACAAAAAAGATTCCTTAAAAAGATTATTGCATGAAGCTTAGGAGATGACTTCATCTCCTAACAAATTCTAACAAACTGGGGACCACTTCATGACTACGGAGCTTACATGAGGTCGTATAAAAAGGGGGATCCTCTTCATTAGCAAGGTAAGCAAGTTCTAGAATCTAAACTCTATTTTAAAGTGCTTTACTTACTATTCTTCTTCTTCTTCCACCCTTGAGAGAGAAACTGACGTGAGCGTTGGAGAGCCTAGCTAGGGATCCCCACCCCGGTCTTAGGTCACTAATGCTTTGTTGGTTTGTCTCACTGTGTGCAGGATCATGGAGAGGTTCTTCTAGATCTTCAGGAGGCTATCTTCATCAAGGATTATCGTTCACCGGAGCCAACGCACCACTTCGCAGATTTCAGATGGGATCAAATTTGGCGTCATCTATGGGAACTATTCACCTGAATCTGATGCTACGAAGATGGAGGAAGCTAGAAAACTCAACACTATTACTATATCGCAGGGGGATCTGGATCTGCTCATCCAGGCCAAAGTGCAAAGGCTTTTTCAAAAACATCAAGCCAATACTGGAGGTACGATGCTCGGAGTTCCAAATCCTGCTATATCAACAACTTCTCATCTAAGGGAAAGAGGGGTGGAAGAAGCTGATTCAGTTCATCTATTCCCTACTCCTCTCTCCCTAACTCGACGCCCTAAAGCATTCTTTCATACCCCTTTGGAACAAGAGGGTCGAAAGGAATTTCCTCAGGAATCTTCTAGAGAAGCGCTAATACGTGATAAGTGCAAAGGCAAGATAGTGGCTAGTGACACTTCTCTGGAATGGATTGTCACTCCATTCTCTCAGCAAGTGCTAGATGATCTGCTTCTAAAGCATTACCAAAATTTAAATATTGGAGAATATTCGGGAATAACTGATCCTAAATTCCATCTGTTGAAATTTGAAAACACTGCTCTGCTTCAACAATTCTCTGATGGTGTTTAGTGTCAAATGTTTCTTACTACGTTTGGAGGAGCATCTCAAAGATGGTTCAAGAAATTACTGGATAATTCTATTCAGCGCTTAGGATTTTCGCAAGGTATTTCTACATCATTTTTCTTGCAATCTAAAGTATCATAAAACCCCTCGGAGTCTCTTTTCAATCAAGCAGGGGCCTAAAGAATCTATTAGAGCTTATATTAAAAGGTTCAACCAAGTGACCATCAATGTCCCTTCTGTTGGTTGATACTCGGAATATCACTTATGAATCAGTTTAGTTTAATGTTGATTTTGCACAACCTTAGCTATAGAAAGTAGTTGGTACACATGCTTAGTGTAACGTGTCAATTGTTGATGTTTAAAGTGTTGGTTGGTCCTAGGAAGATCGTACCGATTCCACTGTACAAAATTTTTATACAAGTGTCGAACCTTTCCTAACAACCTATTGTGTTCTTTAGAAATTAAATTAGGAATCGCAAACGGAACTTAACATTATTGATTCCAAATTTAACTTATCTATTTTAATGGTCTAGACTTGGATCACAAACGATGCTTAACATTATTGATCCAAATCCACCTACGCTATACATTCAATTAAATATTAATTTCAGAAATTGGCTTCCAGGTTAAACATGGTGAGGCACTAGGCCTTCTTGGATATGGGAGCAACCACCACTTCCTAGACAAAGCCTTTTAATGAAATCTAATATTTAATTTCCTTATATAACTCTAAGTTTAACCAAAAAGAACAATCGAATCACAAATTTGAAAAAGAAAAAAAAAACACAAACTCGAATCACAAATTCAAAACCTAGAATTATATGCCTCTTGTGATTGGAATTCATACAAAGAAAAACTAGTATGATGCGGAAAACAATTACTAGTTATACCTTTCTTTGTAAGCAATAACCTCTTGATCTTCTACCGTATTCCTCTTTATATCTCGGATGTTGTGTGGGCAACGATCTACCGAGATGAGAACCACCCAAGCCCTTCTTTCTTCTTCACCAAGTTCCGGCCACCAAAACTCCTCCAAGGATGTAGAGGTTCGGCCACCACCACCACGCTCCAAGGGATACAAGAAACTCCTTCCTCTTCTTCTTCTCCAAGTAGGATCCGACCACCATAAGAGTCTCCTTGAGAGTGATGAGGTTCGGCCACCAAAAGGAAGAGAAGAAGAGAAGAGGATGGCCGGCCACACCAAGGAAGAAAAGAGAAAAATAGAATAGAGTTGTTCACCATGAAGGCACCCCTATCCCCTCTTTTATAATCCTTGGTCTTGGCAAATAAGGAAAAATTAAATAAAATCTTCCTTATTATCTTTGCCATGAAAAGGAAAATTTAATTGATTAAAATCAATTTCCTTTTCTTAAATATCATGGCCGACCACCTCATTGCTCTAAGCAAGGAAAGTTTTAACACAAAATTAAAACTTCCTAATTTATTTCCGAAAATTTTAAAATAAAAATTTCTCTAATATTTTTTCCCTTCATGGTTGGTTATAAATGGAATTTTATAAATTAAAATCTTTCTATTAAAACTTGTGGATGATTTCCAAAAAGAAAAGTTATCTTGTAAAATTAAATTCTTCCTCTCAATCTAAAAATAAGGAAAGATATTAAATCTTTTCTTAATCTTTTGTAGAAACTTATAAAACGAAATATATAATTTTGAAACTCTCTTTTTAAAACATGAATATGGTTACAAAAAAGGAAAGTTCTATCAAAAATTTAAATCTTCCTTTTAACTACAAATAAGGAAAGATATCAAATCTTTCACTTAGTCTTTTGTTGAAAACTATAAAAGGAAAGATTTAAATTTTAAACTCTCTCTTTTAAAACCATGATATCCACATAAGAAAATATTTTAAAAAATTAAAATCCTTTTAATATGATGTGGCTGACCACACCAAGTTTGAGTTCAAGCTAGAGCCGGCCACACCACTTAACTCATCCTCTTTACTTGGCCGACCCAAGCTTGAGTTCCAAGCTTGCTTGGTCGGCCCCCTTTAGGATGGGTATAAAGGTAGGTAAGAAGTGGGTATGTGGTGGGTATAAATCTCTATATACAAGAGGCTACGATAGGGACCGAGAGGAGGAATTGATTTTGGTCTCCCGATGAAATTAAGCTTCCCGTGTTCGCCCCGAACACCCAACTTAATTTCATCAATAATAATTCATACCACTAAAAAATTATTATTGAACTACCGCACCAATCCCAAATTACATTTTGGGCTCCTTCTTATTATGAGTGTGTTAGTCTCCCTGTGTTTAAGATGTCGAATGCCCACTAATTAAATGAGTTACTGACAATTCTCTTTATTTAATATCTTAGTCCAAGAGTAGCACCACTCAACCTTATCGTCATGTCGGACTAAGTCCACCTGCAGGGTTTAACATGACAATCCTTATGAGCTCCTCTTGGGGACATTATCAACCTAGATTACTAGGACACAGTTTCCTTCTATAATCAACTACACACACTATAAGTAATATCATTTCCCAACTTATCGGGCCTATTGATTTATCAGGCTAAATCTCACCCTTTGATGAGTCAAATAAATAAATACTAAATATATGTTCTTGTTATTATATTAGGATTAAGAGCACATACTTCCATAATAACTAAGGTCTTGTTCTTTTATTAAGTCAGTATAAAAAGAACTTACCTTAAATGGTCCTGCTTAATACACTTAGAGTATACTAGTGTAATTTATTAGCCAACATAAACTAATACCTAATTACACTACAACTATTCCATTGGTTTGTTCCTTTCCATCTTAGTTGTGAGCTATTGTTTATAATTTATAAAGAACTGATAACATGATCTTCTGTGTGTGACACCACATACCGTGTTATCTACAATATAAATTAATTGAACAACTACACTTTGTATAAATGTAGACATTTTGACCAGTGTGATTCTTTATTTCAAAACAAATGTTTACAAAATCTAGGCTTTTAGTATACACTCTAACAATCTCCCACTTATACTAAAAGACTAAGCTGCCATATCTGCTGCCATACATCTGATTCTCATCCCCTCCACATGTCGATCAAATGCTTTCGCCGGAAGGGCCTTAGTGAAAGGATTTGCCAGGTTATCTGCTGATGCTATCTAGGCGATGACAACTTCTCCTCGCTTTACAATGTCTCGTATCAGGTGGTATTTGCACTCTATATGTTTACTTGCCTTATGGGCTCGTGGTTCCTTTGAGTTTGCAATTGCACTGCTATTATCACAATAAATTGTGATGATTTTGGGCAAACCAGGAATAACATCTAAGTCCATTAGGAAGTTCCTAAGTCATACAGCTTAATTGGTTGCCTCAGAGGCTGCCACATACTTAGCTTCCATGGTTGAGTCTGAAATGCATTTCTGCTTAACACTCCTCCATGCAATGACTCCACCTCCTAATGTAAACACATAGCCTGACATAGCCTTACTATTGTCCCTATCTGATTGGAAATCTGAATCCGTGTAACCCACATGGAGCAAATCATTTTCTTGGTAAACTAGTATATAATCTCTAGTCCTTCTCAGATACTTTAATATATGCTTTACAGCAGTCCAATGTCCTTATCCAGGGTTACTTTGATATCTTCTAACCATGCCCACGGCAAAATAGATATCCGGCCTTGTACACAGCATTGCATACATTAGGCTTCCGACAGCCGAAGCATAAGGAACTGCCTTCATGTCTTCTATCTCCTTTGATATATTCGGAGACATCTCTTTAGATAAAGCTACTCCATGACTAAAAGGTAAGAAACCTTTCTTGGAGTTTTGTATGCTAAAACGAGCAAGGATTGTATCTATATATGAAGCTTGAGATAGGCACAACATCCTTTTCTGCGATCCCTTATGACTTTGATCCCAAGAATGTGTGCACATTCTCCTAAGTTCTTCATATCAAATTGTTTGGACAACCATACCCTTACATCCGATAACACTTTGGCATTGTTGCCAATTAACAAAATGTCATCTACGTATAGTACAAGAAATACCGCCACGTTTCCGTTAGACTTCTTGTATACACAAGACTCATCCGGACATTGAATAAATCCATATGACTGGATTACTTCATTAAACCGGATGTTCCAAGATCTTGAAGCTTACTTCAGTCCATAAATGGACCGATTGAGCTTGCACACTAGATGTTGTTTGCCTTTTTCAATGAACCCCTCTAGTTGCTTTATATGGATATTTTCTTCAAGACTTTCATTAAGGAAAGCTGTCTTGACATCCATTTGTCAAACCTCATAATCCATATGAGCGGCAATAGATAAGAGTATCCGGATAGACTTAAGCATGACTACCGGTGAAAAAGTTTCCTCATAATCGATTCTCTCTTTCTGAGTGTACCATTTCGCAACAAGCCTTGCTTTGAAGGTTTCTCCCTTCCCGTCTGTCCCTCTTTTCCTTTTGTAGATCCACTTGCACCCAACGGCTTTTACACCATTGGTGGTTCTACAAGCTCCCAGACTTTATTAGAATACATAGATTCTATTTCAGAATTCATCGCCTTTTGTCAAGATACTGCATCTTTATCTTGGAGTGCTTCGTCATATATCCGGGGATTAGGTTCATATTTACCCAGGATCAAGTCCGAAGACTCTCCTAAAAACATGAATCTCTCAGGTTGCCTCACAATCCTCCCACTATGATGAGGCACTGTCTGTAACTGTGCATCATTTGTAACACGTGTTGCAGTTTCTTGTGGTACTTCATCTTGTATTGGTGGTATTAAAGTAGACGTGTCCTCTCTAATTTCTTCTAGAACAATTTCACTCATGGGCTTATGATTCATTACATAATCTTCTTCTAAAAATCGAGCATTGGTGCTAACAATGATCTTCTGATTTTTAGGATTATAAAACAAACCACCTTTCATTCCCTTAGGATATCCCACAAACAGACAAACTTCTGTACATGATTCCAACTTGTCAGTATCTCCCTTCAGCACATGTGCTAGACTACCCCATATCCAGATATGACTCAGACTAGGCTTACGCCCATTCCATAATTCTATGGGAGTAGAAGGAACTATTTTAGAAGGTACCATATTCAGAATGTACATTGCTGTTTCCAAAGGATATCCCCAAAACGAATTTGGTAATTCTGAATAACTCATCATCGATCTAACCATTTCCATAAGAGTCCTATTTCTTCTTTCTGCCATACCATTCTATTGGGGTGTACCAGGTGCAGACAATTGGGATTGGATCCCGGCTTATGATAAGTAATCCCTAAACTCTCCAAAGAGGTATTCGCCACCACGGTCAGACCGTAGTGTCTTGATACTTTTACCAAGACGTTTCTCCACATTAGCCATATATTCTTTGAACTTATCAAAGCATTCAGACTTATGGTGCATCAAGTAAATGTATCCGTATCTTGAATAATCATCTATGAAAGAGACAAAATATTCATAACCACCTCTTGCCTGGATAAACATAGGACCACACAAATCAGAATGAACTAGTTTTAACACATCTTTGGTTCTATACCCCTTGGCCTTAAAAGGTCTCTTGGTTATTTTACCTTCCAAGCAGGATTCACATGTTGGAAAATTTTCCAACACTAATGAACCCAAGAGTCCATCGGCTATAAGCCTTTGAATCATACTTAAGTTAATATGACCAAGCCTTAGATGCCAAAGATATGTTTGGTTCATCTTCGAAGGTTCCTTTCTCTTATTTGAATTAGAAGATGTGTTATTAATTTTCATTTGTTGCTTTATAGGAGAAATTGGATTTAAAGTATATAAATTGCCAACCAATGTACCAGAACAGATAATAACTCTATTTCTCTTTATAACTATATTATTATTAAAAGAAACAGAATATCCATCCAAATACAGTTTAGAAACTGAAATTAAATTCTTTCTGAAACTGGGTACATAAAGACAATTTCTTAAAACCAAACTTTTATTTCTATTAAAAGATAAGTAGACATCTCTCACTGCAACAACTGCCACCTTTGTAGCATTGCCATGTAGACTATTATTTCTCCTTCAAATAGTCATTGGGTTTCCTGGAATCCATGCAAAGAGTTGCAGACATGATCAGTGGCTCCCGTATCTACATACCAGGTGCTAGTAGATAATACCGCTAAACATGTTTCAACTACTAGAGAATGAGATATACCTTTATTGTTCTCTTTCCTACGAGGATAGTCCGCCTTCCAATGTCCTGACTGCTTGCAGATGAAGCACTTGCCCTTCGGCTTCTTCATTCCTGCTTTTGGTCTTGTACCTAGAGGTTTATTCACCTTCTTTGCTGAGACAGCCTGTTTCTTCTTCTTCTTGCCTTTCGACTTAGAAGTAGAACCATTTTTAACATAGTAAATCTGAGAACTGTGATGAAATATACCTTCTGCTGCTTGTAGTTCTGTCAGAAGTTTCGCCAACGTATACTCCCTTTTGTTCATGTTATAGTTCAGGCAGAACTGCTCAAAACTTCTGGGCAGTGTTTGGAGAATAATATTGACCTGAGTTTCCCCATCGATTTCTCCTCCAAGGATCTGTATTTCATTCAGATGCGCCATCATTTTGAGGATATGATCTCTTACGGGTGTCCCCTCCGACATGGCGGCTGTCATTAACTTTTTCATTGCCTCTTGCCAAGCAGTCCGACTCTGGTGTCTGAAGAGTTCTTTGAGATTGTTCATTATATCATAAGCCATTGGTAAGTCCTGATGCTGATGTTGCAATACATTTGACATCAAAGCCAAAATGTAACACCGCGTCATCTCATCTGCCTTTACCCATTTCTTATGATACTCAATCTCCTCTACACTAGAATCACTATTAGGTGCATCAGGGAAGACCTCTGTTAGTACAAACTTATAGTTTTCAGCAGTTAGGACAATATCCAGGTTTCTTTTCCAATCTATGTAGTTTGGACCAGTAAGTTTGTTCTCTTTCAGTATAATGGCCAGTGAGTTGAAAGACATCCTAAGAATCACAAAAGCACTTTAGTCAAGACTCTAAATTTAAAATAATATTGATTCCTCAAACAATACTATTTAAATTTACCAACACCTCTAAACACCGGGAATATTGCATGCCATGTTAGTGTGGCCGTATACAAATTCAACATTTGTAAGAGGAGGTTTTATCCATTAATTTTATTATCTTGTTATCCTAATTTTATGACAAATAAAATTAATAGTTGGTTTTCCTTTGGTCACACAAAATAATAGCAGAGATTCCGATGGGGAGGATACTATTGAATGCATCTAAGTGTATACCATTACTTGATACTTAGTCCATTAAATAGGATTGTGCCCCTTCAGTTGGAGAAGATCACACGCTCCTAAATAATTTTCTATAACCATTCATAAAGGAAGTTTGATCTAGTGATCCGCAACAAACCCATCCGTTGTGGAGGGAGGCACTTAGAGCCAACACGCAAGCTTGTTGCATCACTTACAAACCAGTAATGGAGACCGTGGAATTTATTTAAAAATCCATCTCCCACTTAGTTATTTAAGGTGAGGAATTTTAACCTATGCTAGCATACTTCACATGCACACACACACATCATAGTAAATAAAAGCAATAAATATAGAAATTAATTTTATAACTATTATGGCCTTTTCCATCACTGTCCTTCGCGTGCTGCTAGCCCTAGGGTTCATGTCGTCGGGTCCATCGAGCTTCCTTTTCCATTCCACCTCTGGTCCTTCGATAGCACCACGCCTCGCAAGGATACGATCCGCGACAAAAAATAAAATTTTATATACATCGATCCAATATTCCACAAGGGAATGTACATCAAGTCTAAATCGAAGGGCTAATATAACTCCTGCTATATTAATTAAATATAATCATGCACATATAAAAAATACCCTTGACATGTCCAAGGGTCCAATCACACACAATAACCATAAGCCATAATAGTTGGAGCCTGCAACCACAGAGTTAACACATCCTACTATTATCCTGCCTAAATTATGTATGACATGTGCATAATTAAACTGAAAACCAAACACACAGAGGTAAACCCTAGCTCTGATACCAATTGTTGTTTGGTCCTAGGAAGATCGTACCGGTTCCACTGTATAAAAATTGTATATAAGTGTCGAACCTTTCCAAACAACGTATTGTGTTCTTTAGAAATTAAATTAGGAATCACAAATGAAACTTAACATTATTGATTCCAAATTTAATTTATCTATTCTTAATGGTTTAGACTTGGATTACAAACGATGTTTAACAATGTTGATCCAAATCCACCTACGTTATAAATTTAATTAAATATTAATTTCAAATATCGGCTTCCAGGTTAAACATGGCGAGGTAATAAGCCTTCTTGGATATGGGAGCAACCACCACTTCCTAGACAAAGCTTTTTAATGAAATCTAATATTTAATTTCCTTATATAACTCTAGGTTTAACAAAAAAGAACAATCAAATCACAAATTCGAAAAATAAAAAAAAATACAAACTCGAATCACAAATTCGAAACCTAGAATTATATGCCTCTTGTGTTTGGAATTCATACAAAGAAAAACTAGTATGATGCGGAAAACAATTACTAGTTATACCTTTCTTTGTAAACAATAACCTCTTGATCTTCTACCGTATTCCTCTTCTTATCTCGGACGTTGTGTGGGCAACAATCTACCTAGATGAGAACCACCCAAGCCCTTCTTTCTTCTTCACCAAGTTCCGGCCACCAAAACTCCTCTAAGGATGTAGAGGTTCGGCCACCACCACCAAGCTCCAAGGGATACAAGAAACTCCTTCCTCTTCTTCTTCTCCAAGTAGGATCCGACCACCACAAGAGTCTCCTTGAGAGTGATGAGGTTCGGCCACCAAAAGGAAGAGAAGAGGATGGCCGACCACACCAAGGAAGAAAAGAGAGAAAAATAGAATAGAGTTGTTCGCCATGAAGGCACCCCTACTCCCTCTTTTATAATCCTTGGTCTTGGTAAATAAGGAAAAATTAAATAAAACCTTCCTTATTATCTTTGCCATGAAAAGGAAAATTTAATTGATTAAAATCAATTTCCTTTTCTTAAATATCATGGTCGGCCACCTCATTGCTCCAAGAAAGGAAAGTTTTAACACAAAATTAAAACTTCCTAATTTGTTTCCGGAAATTTTAAAATAAAAAGTTCTCTAATAATTTTTCCCTTCATGGTTGGTTATAAAAGGAATTTTATATATTAAAATCTCTCTATTAAAACATGTGGATGATTTCCAAAAAAGAAAGTTATCTTTTAAAATTAAAATCTTCCTCACAATCTACAAATAAGGAAAGATATCAAATCTTTTCTTAATCTTTTGTAGAAACTTATAAAAGGAAATATATAATTTTAAAACTCTCTTTTTAAAACATGAACATGGTTACAAAAAGGAAAGTTCTATCAAAAATTAAAATCTTCCTTTTAACTACAAATAAGGAAAGATATCAAATCTTTCACTTAATCTTTTGTAGAAACTATAAAAGGGAATATTTAAATTTTAAACTCTCTTTTAAAACCATGATATCCACATAAGAAATTTTTTTAAAAAATTAAAATCCTTTTAAAATGATGTGGTCGGCCACACCAAGCTTGAGTTCAAGCTAGGACTGGCCACACCACTTAACTCATCGTCTTTACTTGGCCGACCCAAGCTTGAGTTCCAAGCTTGCTTGGTCGGCCCCCTTTAGGATGGGTATAAAGGTGGGTAAGAAGTGGGTATGTGGTGGGTATAAATCTTTATATACAAGAGGCTACGATAGGGACCGAGAGGAGGAATTGATTTTGGTCTCCCGATGAAATTAAGCTTCCCGTGTTCACCCCGAACACCCAACTTAATTTCATCAATAATAATTCATACCACTAAATAATTATTATTGAACTAACACACCAATCCCAAATTACATTTTGGCTCCTTCTTATTATGAGTGTGTTAGTCTCCCTGTGTTTAAGATGTCGAATGCCCACTAATTAAATGAGTTACTGACAATTCTCTTTATTTAATATCTTAGTCCAAGAGTAGCACCACTCAACCTTATAGTCATATCGGACTAAGTCCACCTGCAGGGTTTAACATGACAATCCTTATGAGCTTCTCTTGAGGACATTATCAACCTAGATTACTAGGACACAGTTTCCTTCTATAATCAACTACACACACTATAAGTAATATCATTTCCCAACTTATCGGGCCTATTGTTTTATCGAGCTAAACCTCACCCTTTGATGAGTCAAAGAAATAAATACTAAATATATGTGCTTGTTATTATATTAGGATTAAGAGCACACACTTCCATAATAATTAAGGTCTTGTTCTTTTATTAAGTCAGTATAAAAAGAACTTACCTTAAATGGTCCTACTTAATACACTTAGAGTGTACTAGTGTAATTTATTAGCCAACATAAACTAATACCTAATTACACTACAACTATTCCAATGGTTTATTCCTTTCCATCTTAGTTGTGAGCTACTGTTTATAATTTATAAAGAACCGATAACATGATCTTCTGTGTGTGACACCACACACCATGTTATCTACAATATAAATTAATTGAACAACTACACTTACCATAAATGTAGACATTTTGACCAATGTGATTCTTTATTTCAAAACAAATGTTTACAAAAGCTAGGCTTTTAGTATACACTCTAACATAAAGGTTGGTTAAAGAATGAATAATGTTTGAATGTTCCCACCAAACGAATGGTCATGACTAAACTTGTTCTAAATGTCATGATGTAAACATGCTACCATATCTCAACTGTATATAAAACTATGATTACTAGATTTAAATGGTGACAACACTGAAATGTTATAAATATATTTTGGAGTTTTCCTAAGTAGGGGAAATTAGATGAATGTGGGTTTAGGTGGTGTCGATATGGGTTGGGTGCCTTGGGATGAGCTCCAAGGAGGGCCCTTTCAAACATGACTGATGACTGATAAATGACTGACACCTAAGAGGTACCTCCTAAGGTTTATAATTGATAAGTGACTGTGCTCTCTAACGGTTCACCACTATAGCCCCATACTTATCTCTTTATGTTCTATTGAGGTTTTTCTTTTTATGCTATAATTTAATTCATTCTTTGTTAAATGCACATGTTTTAGTAGCCTGCATTGTATCTACTTATGGACTATACTTGTTGGGTCAGTGGACTCGCATTGTAATCTTGCACAGAAGAAGGAAGGGGCAATGAGATGGTGATAGAGGGCACGAATGCGGAGTGACCAAGAAGAGAAGATGGAATGCAAGCCACACTGTCCAGGGCCGCTATGCATGATATGAAGGCGCTGGAATTCCATTCTGTTTAAATTTCCCTGTACAAAAAATTGTACAAGTACAGAACTTTTCCTAGCAATCCGCATGTTCGATCAGACATGTGTTTGATCAATCAAGCAAGTTCTTGATGGATCAAAGAACACCTTGATCTAAGTACATGATCGTTGGTCTCTTGTGTTGGTATTCCAAAAAATGATACAAAGAAAACTAACTAATTACACAGTGAAATTAAAGAACTAGTTGTACCTTTTCTTTATAGTTAAAGACCTTTGGATCTTCTGTCGTATTCCTCTCCTCTTCTTGGGCATTGTGTGGGCAACAATCTACCAATACAACACCACCCTCCTTCTCTCCTCGGTTTTCAAACCGCCGGCTACAAAAGGAGGCTCTAGGATGAGGCACATTCTAATCTTCTTCCTCTTCTTCCTCTTCTTCAAGCTGCCACCCACCAAGGGAGAAGGGGCGTCGGCCCTTAGCAATAGGTGAAGGGGGGAGGGGCACCGACAACAAGCAGGGAGGAGATGAGGGGCGCCGGCCACAAGGGGAAGGATGTCTGCCGCCGAACCTAGGAGGAGAGAAGAGAATTGTGGGAAAAATTAGGTTTTAGGGGGAACCACTTACTCCTTTTATAACCTTTGTCGTCGGTTACAAAGAAAGAAAAATAACAGAATTCTGTTTAGAAAAAATCTCCCTTTCTATAACCAAGTTAAACCAATGTTGGTTGCTACACTTAGATTCCGTTCTGTTCCTCTGTATAAAAATTTGTACAAGCAAAGAACTTAACCTAGCTACCCATGTGCTCTACAGAAGTTAAACTTGGATTGCAAATGATGCTTAACATTATTAATCCAAGTTGCTCTTCAGAAGTTAAACTTGAATTGGAAACGATACTTAACATTTTTACTCCAAGTTTAATCGATGTGATCTTCTTAAGTTACACCATATTACAGAAGTTAATAAAATATCTATTTCAAAGATTGGCTTCCAGGTTAAACATGTCGAGGCACTAGGCCTTCTTGGTTATGGGATCATCCACCACATCCTAGACAAAGCCTTTCAAAGAAATTAGATATTTAACTTCTTACAGTAACTCTGGGTTTAACTACAGAGCCCTCAATAAAAGCACAAGACCGAAACATAAAATCAAAACACTAAATCGATAGCACGAAATCGAAACATAAAATCGCTAGCTTCTTGTGTTGGTATTTCAGAATCCATGCAAAGAAAACTAACTAATTAATTCGAAGTAGAAACCATTAATTAGTTATACCTTTCTTTATATCTAAAGGCCTCTTGATCTTCTGTTGTATTCCTCTCCTCCTCTTGGACATTGTGTGGGCAACGATCTACCAAGATGGAATCCACCCGAACCACTTCTTCTCCTCCAAGACTCTCGAGCCACCAAGGGATGCCTAAATAGGGAACTCATTCTCTTCTTCGTCTCCTCCAAGTAGCCGACTACCAAGGAGATGGAATTTCTTTGATGTGTCGCTGGCCTTGAGAGAAAGAAAACAAGGAGAAATGAGAGAAGCAAGGGTCGGCCACCAAAGGAAAAGAAGAGGAGCCAGCCACAAGAGAGAGTTTCGGCCACAAGGAAAATAGATGAGGAGGCAAGGCTAGGTTAGTTTTATAAGGCACCCTCAACCTCTCTTTTATAATCCTTGGTCTTGGCAAAAAAGGAAATTTTAATAACAATTAAAATCTCTTTCTTTTAAATTTCCTATTGTACATGGCAATAAAGGAAAGTTTTAAAATTAATCTCTCTCTTTTAAAACATGTAGACAACTACAAAAAATGAAAGATTAATTAAAACTTCTCTTTTTAAAAACATGTTTACAAAAAAAGGAAAGTATTATCAAAAATTAAAATATCTCTTTTAAACATTATTGATAACTACAAATAAGGAAAGATTTTAACAAAATTAAAATCTCTCTTTAATCCTTTGTAAATACTATAAAAGGAAAGATTTTAAAATTTAAAACTCTCTTTTTAAAACCATGAGGATGACTATAAATGGAAAGATTTTAACAAAAATAAAATCTTCCTTTTATTTCTTTAGTGGATGCTAAAATGGAAAGTTTAAAATCTTTCTTTTAACCATTGTAGATAACTACAAAAAGGAAAGATTTTAACAAAATAAAATCTCTCTTTTAACCATTGTAGACAACTACAAATAATGAAAGATTTTAACAAAATTTTGTTTTAAAACAAAATTTCCTTTTCTTCCACTAGTGGCCGGCCACATCTTGAACACCAAGATATGCTTGGGCCGGTCACCTCGTGGACTCCAAACAATGCTTGGCCGACCCCCCTTCCTTCAAGCAAGGATGTGTCCAGCCCATTACTTGGGTAAGAAGTGGACTTTGTGGATACAAGACTTTATAGAGGCTACAACAGGGACCGAGAGGAGAAATTGGTTTTGGTATCCCGATGAGCTTGAGCTTCTTGTGTTCACCCCGAACACCCAACTCAAGTTCATCAATAATAACTCATACCACTAAAGAGTTATTATTGAACTACCACACCAATCCCAAATTACATTATGGGCTCCTTCTTTTTATGAGTGCATTAATCTCCCTGTTTTTAAGATATCGAATGTCCATTAATTAAATGAGTTACTGACAACTCAATTAATATCTAGCTCCAAGAGTAGAACCACTCAACTTTATTGTCATATCGGACTAAGCCCACCTGCAGGGTTTACATGACAATCCTTATGAGCTCCTCAAGGGGACATTATCAACCTAGATTACTAGGACACAGTTTCCTTCTATAATCAACAACACACCATATAAATAATATTATTTCCCAACTTATCGGGCATATTGATCTAACAAACTAAATATCACCCATTGATAAATTAAAGAAATACATACTAAGTATATGTGCTTGTTATTATATCGGGATTAAGAGTACGCACATCCATAATAATAGAGGTCTTGTTCTTTTATATAGTCAGTATAAAAAGAAACTACCTTAAATAGTCCTGCTCAATACACTCATAGTGTACTAGTGTAATTTTATAGTCAAGATAAACTAATACCAAATTACACTACAATCACTCCAATGGTTTGTCCCATTCTATCTTGGTTGTGAGCTACTACTTATAATTTATAAGAAACTGATAACATGATCTTTTGTGTGGCACCACACACCATGTTATCTACAATATAAATTAAATGAACAACTACACTTAACATAAAGTAGATATTTGACCAATGTGATTGTTATTTCAAAATAAATGTTTACAAAAAGCTAGGCTTTTAGTATACATCCTAACAATCTCCCACTTATACTAAAAGACTATGCTGCCATAAATGTTGCCATACATCTTATTCCCATCCCCTCAACATGCCGATCAAAAGCTCTCGTCGAAAGGGCCTTAGTGAAAGGATCTGTCAGGTTATCTTCTGATGCAATCTTGGCGACAACAACTTCTCGTTTCATGATGTCTCGTATCAGCTGGTACTTGCCCTCTATGTGTTTACTTACCTTATGAGCTCGTGGTTCCTTCGAGTTTGCAACTGAACCACAGTTGTCACAATAAATTGTGATAATTTTGGACAAACCAGGAATCACATCTAAGTCCATCAAGAAGTCTCTAAGCCATACTGCTTCTTTGGCTGCCTCAGAGGCTGCCACATACTTAGCTTCCATAGTGGAGTCTGAAACGCATTTCTGCTTAACACTCCTCCATGTTATGGCTGCACCTCCCAAAGTAAACACATACCATGAGGTAGACTTACTATTGTCCGTATTTGATTGGAAGTCAGAATCTGTGTAACCCACAGGGAGCAAATCATCTGCCTGGTAAACTAGCATATAATATCTAGTCCTTCTCAGGTACTTCAATATGTGCTTTACGACAGTCCAATGTCCTTGTCCTAGGTTACTTTGATATCTGCTAACCATGCCCACGGCAAAACAAATATCCGGTCTTGTGCATAACATTGCATACATCAGGCTTCCTACAGCTGAAGCATAAGGAATTGCCTTTATTTCCTCTATCTCTTTTGATATCTTAGGAGACATCTCTTTAGATAAAGATACTCCATCCCGAAAAGGTAGAAAATCTTTCTTGGAGTTTTGCATGCTAAAACGAGCTAGGATAGTATCGATATATGAAGCTTGGGATAAGCACAACATTCTTTTCTTACGATCCCTTATTACTTTGATCCAAAGAATATGTCCGCATTCTCCCAGGTCCTTCATATCAAATTGCTTGGACAACCATACTCTTACTTCTAACAACACTTTGACATTGTTGCCAATTAATAAAATATCATCTACGTATAGTACAAGAAATACCACCACTTTTTCGTCACACTTCTTGTATACACAAGACTCATCTGGACACTGAATAAATCCATAAGACTGGATTACTTGATTAAACCAGATGTTCTAAGATCTTGAAGCTTGCTTTAGTCCATAGATAGACTATTTGAGCTTACATGCAAGATGTTCTTTGTCCTTCGCAATGAATCCCTCTGGTTGTTTCATATAGATGTTTCCTTCAAGACTTCCGTTAAGGAAAGCTGTTTTAACATCCATTTGCCAAACCTCATAATCCATATGAGCAGCAATAGATAAAAGAATCTGGATAGACTTAAGAATCACTACCGGCGAAAAGGTTTCCTCATAATCGATTCCCTCTTTCTGAGTATACCCTTTTGCAACAAGTCTCGTTTTAAAGGTTTCCACCTTCCCGTCTGCGCCTCTTTTCCTTTTGTAGGCCCACTTATATCCAATGACTTTTACACCATTTGGTGGTTCTACTAGCTCCCAGACTTTATTAGAATACATAGATTCTATCTCAGAGTTCATTGCACTTTGCCAAGATGCTGCATCTTTTTCTTGGAGTGCTTCATCATATGTGCAGGGATCAGGTTCATGTTCACCAGGTATCAAGTCCGAAGACATTCCTAAAAACATGAATCTATCAGGTTACCGAACAATCCTCCCACTACGACGTGACATTGCTTGTAATTGTGCACCATTTGTGACACGTATTGCAGTTTCTTGTGGTATGTCATCTTGTACTATTGGTACTAAATTAGACGTGCCTTCTCTAATTTCCTCAAGAACAATTTTACTCATGGGCTTGTGGTTCATTACATAGTCTTCGGGCCGCGAAAACCGCGAATCTCCCTAGCCAACGGATCCGTGCGAAGAATAAAATTCAAAACTTACAAATATGAGTTTCAAATTCTAGATCTACAGTAGATAAGAGTATTACCCTTGTAGCGAATCCCTTCGCGTTCTCGCTCGTCCAAACGGTGTTGGATCTCGAAGTTGTCAACGTAGACAACTCTCTATACGTATCCACGCGAACACGTAGATGGAAAAATCACACAAAAGGTGTGCTTGCACCTTTTGATGATTCAACCAAGTTGAGGAGGAGAGGGAGAGGGAGAGGGAGAGCTAGAGGAAGGAGATGAAGTGAATTGCCTTGAATGAAATGAATCCAATTCATTCCCCATAAGTGGCCGACCACCTTCACAAGGTGTAACCCCCATCCTCATTAAATGTAGCCATTAAAGAGAATAGCTTTGTAACCCCCATGAGGTGGCACACTTTGATGATGTGGCACATCATCATTAGTCCTCCTAATGCCAAATCACTAATGATGTAGCAAATAGTCAAGTCAAACTTGACTCTTCCTCTTCCTCTCAAGTCAAGTCAAACTTGACTTAATCTCTCTCATGGTTGATCTAATCCAACCATTTAATTCAAGCCAATTTAATATAATGAATCTAATTCATTTAATTAAATTGATTCAATGAGTCATAATCTAAATTAGACTCATTGAACACATGAATTAACTTGAGTCCAACTTAATTAGCCCAATTAGGATTACTCTTAATCCAATTTGATTCATCAAATGAATCTAATCCTCTTGGTTCATCATATGAACCTAATCTCCATCTAATTGTCCTTAGTGTGTGACCCTATAGGTTCTTGTAACGTTGGCAATGCCCCTAAACCCATTTAGGAGCATAAGTAATGAGCGGTATCTAGCAACACATCATTACTACCCAATGTTACAAGAATGTTGAGATCCAACATCACCTTGTGACTACTAATTGTGACTCCTCACAAAATATGACAAGTGTCCTTCTATCCTAGACATCTAGATTGATCAATGTGAGCCATAGACCGTGTCATCCTCTGATCAATCTAAATCCTGAACTCCAAGTAGACTCATTAAATCAAATGAGCTCAATATCTCATATTGACTCATTTGGGCATGGCCATGCACTTCATGGTCTCACTCTATCAAGAATACCGATGTCTCTCCCGTCATATAGGAGGGATAGATCTCATCTACATCACTTACATCCCTCCGCATAATTTGTTACATACCTAGTAATCGCCTTTATAGTCTACCCAGTTACGGGTGACGTTTGACGAAACCAAAGTACATAACTCCTTATGTAGGGAACCATGGTGAATTCAGGTCTAAGGACTAGTAGTCATACTAATAGCCACATGAGAAAGTATATGACACTCATATAACGATCCATGATACTTTCTCATGGCGAGTCATTTAGTATACATTCTCTAATGTATACCCATGTGTCAACTTGATATCTCTATATCCATGACTTGTGAGATCAAGTCATCGAGTTGACCTACATGCTAGTCTTATTGCATTAACATTGTCCCTGAATGTTAATACTCGACTAGGAATGATTAAGAGTAGTGTTCCCTATATCATCTCACTATCGGTTCAACTAACCGATTGATATAGGTGAGAACCTTCTAATCAAGGACGCTATTATACTTAGTTTATTTGGCACCAATACAAGTAAGTATAATAACCAAAACAAATGCCTTTTATTTATATAGAATATGATACAACAAGTCCATAATACAATCATCAAATGATTGACTCTAGGGCTCTAACTAACAATCTCCCACTAGCACTAGTGCCAATCAGTGTAGGCTCTAAGCCCCAATGACCTAGTGTGACCATCATGCTTCCTCTGTGCCAAAGCCTTGGTCAAGGGATCTGCGATGTTAGCTTCTGTAGGTACTCTGCATATCTTCACATCTCCTCTCTCGATAATCTCTCGAATGAGATGGAAGCGCCGTAGTATATGTTTGGTCCGCTGGTGTGAGCGAGGTTCCTTCGCCTGTGCTATAGCTCCATTGTTGTCACAATAGAGCTCAATGGGGTCAGCAATGCTAGGAATCACCCCAAGTTCAGTGATGAACTTGCGGATCCAAACTGCCTCCTTTGCTGCCTCTAATGCAGCAATGTACTCGGCCTTTGTTGTAGAATCAGCTACTGTGTCCTGATTCGAACTCTTCCAGCTGACAGCACCACCATTAATGCAAAATACGAACCCTGATTGCGATCGGTAATCATCCTAATCGGTCTGGAAGCTGGCATCACTGTAACCCTTTACAGCTAGCTCATCATTGCCTCCATATATCAAGAAATATTCTTTAGTCATTCTTAAGTACTTAAGAATATTCTTGACCGCTATCCAGTGACTTTCACTTGGATCTGACTGGTATCTGCTCGTCATGCTCAAAACATACAAGACATCAGGTCGAGTACATAGCATGACGTACATGATCGATCCTATGGCTGAGGCATAAGGGATCTTATCCATGCGGTCTCTCTCTCTAGAAGAGGGACCTTGAGTCTTCGAAAGACTCACGCCATGTGACATCGGAAGAAATCCCTTCTTGGAGTTCTGCATGGCAAACCGTAGGAGTACCTTGTCAATGTATGTACTCTGACTTAGGCCAAGCAATCTCTTAGATCTATCTCTATAGATCTGTATCCCTAGAATGCGGGATGCCTCACCTAAGTCCTTCATTGAGAAGCAACTCCCTAGCCAGGTCTTGACAGACTGAAGCATAGGGATGTCCTTCCCAATGAGTAGTATGTCATCCACATACAATATGAGGAAGACAACTATATCCCCTACAACCTTCTTGTAGACACAAGGCTCATCTTCGTTCTTGATGAAACCAAACTATTTGATTGCATCATCGAATCGAAGATTCCAGCTCCGAGAAGCTTGCTTTAGTCCATAAATGGACCTATGCAGCTTGCATACTCTGTTAGTATGCTGTGGATCTACAAAGCCCTCAAGTTGTGTCATGTACACATCCTCGAGCAGGTTTCCATTCAGAAACGCGGTTTTGACATCCATCTGCCAGATCTCGTAATCGTGGTAAGCTGCAATAGCAAGCATGATCTGAATGGACTTAAACATCGCTACTGGAGAAAAGGTTTCATCATAGTAAATACCATGAATCTGCTTGAAACCTTTAGCTACCAAGCGACCCTTAGAGATAAGTCCATCCATGTTAGTCTTTCTCTTAAAGACCCACTTACACTCAATGGGTTTTACCCCTTCAGGTGGATCAACCAAAGTCCATACTTGGTTGGTGTACATGGATTCCATCTCGGATCTCATGACTTCTAGCCATTTCTCGGAATCTGGTCTCATCACAACTTCCTGATAGGTGGTAGGCTCATCCTCTATGAGCACAACGTCATCATGGTCAGACAAGAGAAATGAGTATCTCTCAAGCTGACGACGTACCCTATCAGACCTGCGAAGAGGTATGTCTACTTGAACTGGTTGTTGTTCCTCAACTCTTTGTGGAACAACATCATCCACAACACTTTGTGGTTCCAGTTCAACTTCCATGGAGGCTTCAGTGCTATTGTTCGCATCTTGAACTTCTTCAAGATTGAACGTGCTCCCACTAGTCTTTCTAGAAACAAAGTCCCTTTCTAGAAAGACCCCAGTCTTTGCCACAACTATCTTGTGCTGACTAGGAATGTAGAAGTAATATCCCTTAGTTTCCTTGGGATATCCTATAAAGTAGCACGTGTCGGATTTGGGTCCTAACTTGT
The DNA here is from genome assembly GCF_018446385.1 of Zingiber officinale. NCBI lineage: Eukaryota > Viridiplantae > Streptophyta > Magnoliopsida > Zingiberales > Zingiberaceae > Zingiber > Zingiber officinale. Next base: position 23,681,573 of record NC_055993.1, read on the forward strand.
CTGAGACTTGACGTCTAACGTAAGCCTCACAACCCCAAATCCTCATGAAAGACACCTAGGCATCTCTCCCAGCCCATATCCTATATGGTGTCTTTATCACGGCCTTGGATGGAACTCGGTTGAGTATAAAAGCTGCCGTGTCTAGAGCATAACCCCAAAGGAATGTCGGAAGATCTATGTGACTCATCATAGATCGTACCATATCTAATAGGGTACGATTCCTCCTTTCGGATACACCATTCCACTGTGGTGTTCCAGGAGGAGTGAGTTGGGATAGAATCCCACACTCAGCTAGATAGTCACGGAACTCATGGCTAAGGTATTCTCCACCTTGATCGGATCGAAGTATCTTAATACTCTTGCCAAGCTGGTTCTGTACTTCATTCTTGAATTCTTTGAACTTTTCAAAGGATTCAGACTTATGTGTCATCAAGTACACATAACCATATCTACTGAAGTCATCAGTAAATGTACCTATAACCGCCTCTAGCAGCGATATTGAAAGGGCCACATACATCACTATGTTTGAGTCCTAACAAATCAGTCGCTCTTTCGCTGTGCCCACTAAAGGGAGTCTTGGTCATCTTGCCTAGTAGGCATGACTCGCACGTATCATAAGATTCAAAATCAAATGAGTCCAGTAAACCATCCTTATGGAGCTGGGATAAGCGCTTGTCATTTATATGACCTAAGCGACAATGCCAGAGATAGGTTTGGTTCATGTCATTTGACTTAAACCTCTTGGTATTTATGTTATAGATAGATCTTTCAAGGTCTAGAATATAGAGTCCGTTTATCAGAGATGCACTACAATAGAACATATCGTTTAAATAGACGGAACAACATTTGTTCTTTATTGTAAATGAGAAACCTTTCTTGTCCAAACAAGAAACTGATATAATGTTCTTAGTTAATGCAGGCACATAACAACAATCGACTAACTCTAGTACAAGCCCAGAGGGCAGAGATAGAAAGTAAGTCCCTACAACAACAGCAGCAACCCGTGCTCCATTGCCTACTCGTAGGTCCACCTCGCCCTTTGTCAATGCCTTGCTATTTCTCAGCGTCTGCACATCAGTACAAATGTGAGAAGCACATCCAGTATCTAATACCCATGATGTAGAAATAGATAGATTGACTTCTATAACATATATACCTGAAGTGGAAGTCTCACTTCGCTTCTTCTTAAGATCCTCCAAGTATACCTTGCAGTTCCTCTTCCAGTGCACGGTCTGACCGCAGTGGAAGCAGGTAGCATCCTTGGCGACCCCTCCTTTAGGCTTCAGTGCACTACAAGAAAAATCCGCATAGACATCAGTGGAACAACAACAGTTTTAAGCAAAAACCGATGTCTTTGAGTATTTTACATCGATTTTTCCAAAAACTGGTGTCTATAAGCCCAGATTTTCGCTCATAGACATCGGTTTTTTAAGACGATGTCTATGAGCGCTTTTTTTCATTAATAGACATCGATTTTAACAACGGTTTTTAAAACCCGGTGTCTATGATAAAATAAAATAATATATTTTTCCCACCAATACTTAGCCGAAATTTGCAACACTTCACTCTTCCCTCTAAACCTAAACCTATATCGCGCCGTTCACCGTATACCGTCACGACGCCACCACCACTTTCCTCCTCGCCGCAGGCAGTCCAACCATCTCTCTCAACTTCATCTTCCTCTTTCCCTTCTTAGATTGACGCCTCTTCCTCTCTTGATAAGGATTGACTCACGACGCATCTCCTCCACCTCCTCCCTTTGGGTAAGAAGAGGAACGAGAAAGGAGAGGTGACGAGTTGATTTTGTTTTTTAGGGTTTCAGAGTATTAGCGGCGGAGGGAGGCAAGATGAAGATGACTAGAGGGAAAGGTGATACTAAGTTCCACTGATCAAGACGATCAAATCGTACCTTTTATTTCTAAATTCTAAATTTGCAAGAACCTCACCGCTGCCCTCTTTCCTCTCTCCCTCTTCATCAAATTCTAAGTTTTCGATCTTCTTTTTTTCGAGGATCTCGACATCTCGTCACGGAGGAGACCAGAAAAGCGAAGCCCAAGGCTGGCACTTCCCTTTCCCGAGCCGCCGTCAGTGTAAGTTCCAACCTCTCGAGCCGCCGTCACTTCCCTTTCTCGAGCAGCTCAATCGGCCAAAGCATGCCCAGTCTCCGACGCCACCCACCGCGATCCTCACTGCCTCAGCGCCATCATCTCCGGCCTCGCCCTCGACGGTCGCCCGCTGGAAGCTCTTCGCCTCTTCAAATGGTTCCAGACCTCCGCCCTCGACCCCGACGAGTTCACCCTCTCCAATGCGCTCTCGCTCTCCGCCAATCTCAGCGCGCTGGACCAGGGAAGGCAGATCCAAGCTCTCGTCTTCAAGAAGAATCTACCCATGGACGTCGCCGCCACCAACTCGCTCATCAATCTCTACTTCAAGTGCGGCAGCATCGCCGACGCGGAGAAGGTGTTCGACGGTATGCTTCTGAGAGACGTCTACACTTGGAACAATAGAAACAAAACGTCATCTAAAACACTCCCTAGATTCCAAAAACTCTACTCGAGAAGAAAACTCCTCTCTACAAGTTCTTGTTCTCCAAGATTCATTGCACGTGCGTTAATGTGTTGTTTGAACTTTAGTATGCAATTGGGGTAAAAAAAAAATCATAGTACCGAAGTTACAACTCATCACATGCTTTGTGTAGGTGATGCATGCTGTGCACAGGTGTCATACTCATTTGGGCACATGATGTTCTGCTCAATACTGAGAAATACCATACCAAGCAATTCTCAGTAGAAATCATATTAAGTGGAAATCTCCTTGAATGTGTTTGGACGGTCTACTTGCACGATTTGTTCTTAGACATAACACAGTTCATGTTTTTTTTATTCCTCTAAATATAGATCACTATATTGAACTTCACCTCTCAGGTGCCATCTATCAGGCCAGATATGGTTGAAGTTGTGAACATACTAGAGATGATCAGATGCCCTCAGGATAATCCGGAAGAGGAGCTTTCTTGACGGTTTGGTCCACAATCTCTGCGACATAAACCAGTTATATGGTAGATACCTAGAATGATGAACTAGCATGGTAGTTGGATTTGGTTTGCACGAAATGAAAGTAGGAAAAGAAGGCCTAGCTGCTATAGAATAGCTTGACTAACAATTTGCAAGCCAGAAATCCTTGTGAAAGTTAATCGAGGTTTTTCCCTTTCTCTAGTATTAGTGTGCTGCTGCAAGGTGGATTACATTCACCAGGTTCTTATTTGTATAACCTTCTTAAGTTGCATTTTACCTTTCATGCTTCTTTGCTTCCGTTACCAATAAAAACATGGTTTCTTAGAAGCAGGTTGGGTAAAAGCACAATGTGCAACTCTTTATGTTAGTATGTTTTGAGTGTAATTTAGGAGGTTGATTGTGATAAATAAGTTTCAAATTGGTTTTACTCGATGTTATAGTTTTCTTACTCTTACAGTTTCCTTTATGGATGCATCCTGGATATCCATGTGATTGAATTCTGAGTTTTCGATTCGAACTTGCAGGCCCAAGTGATGCGATCATTCCATTCATCTTGTAGCAATTACCAGGAACTCTAAGTTGCATGTTTAATTAAATCTGAAAGGTCTTACTAGTATTCAAATATTGTTACCTCATGTTTCTCCTTCCTTGTTCAGTTCTTGCATATGTAGAGGATTGAGATTGTGAAAGTTGGTGAAGTTCATATAGAGAATGTAAGCCCACCAATGGTTAAAAAAGAACTTGGTGATTTTTTTTTCATTTTCAATTGACAAATTTTTATCTTATTCATTTAATTGGTCAATTGCTTGAGTAGCATGTAATTATGTTCTATTACTTGAGTTTATAGATCACTATGACCTTCTATATTGAAAGTGTATCCCTCATAGAGTGACTAGTCATTTTAGGATGAAATGAGTTTTACTCATTAATCCCACATGGATGAATGTCGGTTGTCCATTATACCTATATATTACAAGTGTGTTGCCCTCTCAAGTGAATAGGCTCTGCTTGAATTCAGCACTAATGCTGCAAAGTGGTCACCAACAAGTCATCAAAAATACCATCAGTCACTATAAATGTTTCTTATCATCTCATGTCAGCTTCTTTTTCCAAGTCTGTCCTTGAGGATGGGAACTGACTCATTGCATTGTTCTTTTTATTGTTATTAATAGGCAAGTCTCCATAGAAGAAGGAGAAGGTAAAGCGCAAGAGCTCGGTGTCATGTTTATCAAAACAAGCGCAAAAGCTGGCTTCAATATAAAGGTAGCTATCATACCATGACAAGAACCTATTATGCTTCAAAATCACTTCATGTTTATGCTTTTCAAATTACCAATGCATATATGCCTGATCACAGCTGAAACAGACAAATACTTGTACTGCCAACATCTCCTTTAGGTGCACCAATGACTTGGCCCAAAGATCATTAAACTAATGATGTTATACTTGTTAGACAGATGCACTGAAAGCAAACATATGTCATCTTTACGTGCCTAATTATGTTCAATTCCTGACAACATGCTTAACAATGACATGCTAATTTAGTCTCACAAGGATAGCAAGGGAAGTTAGCTAATGAATAGGATTTATATGGACTTAACATATACACTATTATTAACTCGGGCTTCAATATTTTATTCTCATGGCTGAGAATAAGTTTGTGAATCAATTTTTCCATCAAATCCAATGGCTTCTTATTTATTTATCTGAATATTTCTGATTTTTCAAGGACTGCGGTTACTAATTGCTTCCTCAATCTTTTCAGGCTCTCTTTCGAAAGATTGCGGCTGCCTTGCCCGGGATGGAAACCTTTCTCCTCCATGTTGCTTAGATTTATGAGGTTTAAGAATGAAGGAAGAATCTTTTATTTTGTTTTTTTGAAAATTTATTATGTCAATATAAGTAGAATCTTTTTGAGTTTATGAGGTTATCTGTTTAAATAAAAATCTTCTCTTCCTATTTCATTTTGTTCTTTTGAAAATTTATTATGTCAATATAAGTAGAATCTTTTTTGAGTTTCTGAGTTTATCTGTTTAAATAAAAATCTTCTCTTCCTATTAGCTAATTTTGTTGCTTGCTAGTGATTATGCTTATCTACTATTTGCTTTACTCTCACATGTGAGAGTCAGTTCTTTTCTTACATGTTTCTTTATATCAGATATTTAAGTTTATTTTATTTATAACAAGTACTTTCTTTTTTCCTGTGTTTAGGAAAGTGAAAGTGAGGATGATGGTCTTGAGATGGGTGATGATGATGATGTTGAGGAACTTGAAAATGAATCAGAGGCTGTTAGGAAAGAACCAACCATTGAGAAACTTGCTCCTGTTTCAGCATCATTTGTTGTTTGCCTATTGAAAATTGATGTCTTGGACGGAATGCTTTCTTGCATTTCTGTGTTCGGAGTTGCTATGAAGAAGGTAAGCTGCAATGCAACTAATATTTTTTTTTGAAGGTTCTTATCTAGGATGTTGACTTGCAACCAAATAGTCATCCTATGTTGGGAGCTAATGGATCCTGTCCAGATTTGGTTAGTCAATAGTCAAAAGACAATTATTTCATGGATACATATGGATGTTCATCTTAATAAAAAGGTTACATATTTCAGATATTGACAGAACATTAACTGAATGTGGAATTTGCACTAGCTGTGTCCTACTGAGCCTTTTGTGCTTTCTAGAGGTCCTTACTTGTCTCTTTAAGAATTTGCATAGGTTGATACAAACAAATCTTAATGAAGTATTTATGTCTATACGTCATAATATATGGACACTTTTTTAGTTTCATCTTATTCTATTTTACTTTTTTTTTCTAATAACATACTCTTTGATGCAAGGTCGAGAAAGCTCATACTATCGACCTTCATTGTGTGGACTGGAACCCCCATAATCAAAATCTTATTTTGACTACGTATATTTTTGATGTTTATTTGTTCCCATTCTATAACCTCTGCTGGTTCTTAGGCAGTATTTTGTTACTTTCTCCTATAAACATGATGTCTTGAGTTTGTGAGTCAGTGATTATATGCAGCCTTAGCATTTCTTTATCTATGATCATATTTTTTTCTCAGGTTTGTTGATAAGTCTGTGCATATGTTTGATCAACGTAACCTAACTTCTGGTGGTGTTGGTGCACCAGTACACAAACTTGATGGTCACAAGGCTGCTGTTCTCTATGTTCAGGCATGCTATATTACTATATTATTAGCATTGGAATACTTCTATTAACTGTTGCTATAACTTACTGTCCTTTTGACTTTATTCCAGTGGTTTCTTGACAAAGCATCAATTTTTAGAAGAGCTGCTGAGGATGACTTCCTCAATATATGGGATTATGAAGGTATTTGTTTATCTATAATGAAGGTTTTGGAAAGTCATTTTCCCATATATTTTTTTGAGGCGAGTCTTTAAAGACAATAGAGGACCACACTCGTCTTTTGTCCATGTGATGATGCCATTCATGCTCAACACTAAAGACATTTTTTTTTGGTGAAATAAGCATCACTGCAATCTTCCATCGCCTCCATTGTCGAGGTTGTTAATTTTAATATAATTAACCTTTATCATGTTAATCGTGATGTGTTTGTCTTAATTATTTGGGCTTAACTATATGGATCTTATCTTTCCATTGAGCTATATGCAATATTTTATCACTAGGAATATTGAAATTAATTGATATTAGCTCTGAGTGTACAACCTACATTAACTTTTTTGGATTTTTCAGGTTAAATTATTTATATCCTATCAAAAAATTTATGAGGAGATAAATAAACAAATTTTACATTCCAACTTTTGCTAAAATCTATACTGAAATTTTGTTTCCACAAATGGAATTAGGACAGTATATTTCACTATATGCCCACATCAGGCTACATCAAAAGTTCATAAGTACTTGTTTGTGTTCTTGATTCAATGGGGGTTTTAATGCATTAGTGAATATAGTTTTTTTCCATTAGATATTGTCCTTTCTGATACTTTGGCTTTCATATGCCTTCTCTACACCTGTCAACATCCACACTTCCAATCAAAACTTGACACTCTTAATTTGATAGCATGTAAACGTTTGCAAAAAACACCCTGTTGGACACAGATCGACACCCATACTGGATGGATACTCTTACTATGATCCAAGTAAATTCTCACAATACAAAAAGCATTAGATGTTTTGTTTCACAAGAGTGAAAACTAGTTGCTTCTACTTAATATGTACATGGTTTATGCATATGGCTTAGGTGAAAAGGAGAAAAGAACCCACACAAATTGGGACGAATTTAGCTCTGACATAGCATGTACAGTAGCTTAGGGATGACCTTAAGCAATTCACACAACATAAAACACATGAATTAAACAACCCATATTAATTGACCTACATCCCATTAAAGAAAATTTATATGTTGACTTAAGCAATCCTTATGCAACCATTAATGAGTGTAGCATTCTCTCATTTCATAAGCTTATATGGTTGCTTTATTTGCCTAAAATAAGTTACAAACCGGATGCTATGCTTTTGTTATAAACCAGATACTAGTTGGAGACTAAATGATTGCCTAAGAAGAAAGGAATTAGAGATTAGGAGCTGCAGTGAGTAGAGTGGTTGGATAAGCTATCTTAAATGGTAACCTTAGGATTAAAGTATTGATTACATTTTTTGAACCTGCTCAACTTCCTCTAAATATCTAACACATTGATACTCGAATTTAACCTAACCTATTAAGATAAATGGGTAATCAAACCTAAAGGGTACCCATTACCATATTTGGCTATACCAATGAATTTCAAGTTCAACTAGAAGTAAGAGTGAGTGTCAATATGCCTGTGGGTACCTCAAGTGTAACGACCACCCTTCTTACTACTACTACTCTCTAAGGATGACCGTTACTTAACTACTAACTCTACTTAACTGGTATGATTAAAAATCACATGGAAACCCTACCGAAAAATTTCGGCAGAGTCTCCCCTGTACCGGTGACCTTAAACTGACATACATAACATAATATACACAGCCACAGGCGGCTGGAACACATATCAAACACACAAAAGGAATAACATCACCAAGCAGTTTAATGAAATCAAATCATGCAAGTAATGAATAGCGGAAACAAAATAAAAACATACAATTAACTAACAGCGGAAGACTAAATGACTCATCTAATACATTCTTAATAAATGGCAATCTTAATAAATTCTTAAACTAAGTCCCAAGGCTTCCATATTCCTGGCATCACACACCATCCGCGCCACCTTGTCGCCTTCCTTTCTATATCTTTTCCTTTCCTGTATCTGCAGTAAGAGGAAGTGTAGTCTATAAGCAAAATTTGCTTAGTAAGCGCTATCTAACTCACAAAATCACGAATGTGCATGTATACGAAAAGAACTAGAAACTATATGCTCTAAAAGAAATAAAGCATAAACATAACTGCTAATGTCAAACTAATAGCAAAGAAAAGCTAAGAAATCTACTCATGTAATTCTAATCGCTAATCATGCTACTCATCTAATAGGTAAACATGAAAACTACTCATCCACTAGATAAACATGGTAGAATAAAGAACTAAACTTACTGATTTTCAGAACTATATGAAACTTTATTTCATTTGTTCTAACTTAATCTTTAATACTTTATGTTTATGTAAAACTCGTTTTACTTGTTCAAAAAACTTATACTTATAATATTTCAAAATAATAATCAACTTCTTCTTGGGCCCAGGCTTAGTACCATCTTATGCGCGTTCCCTAATAGGTTGGGGTAGCGACCCACCAATCCCAAAAGAGCAGACCTCGGTCTACCAGGGCTAAGACCTAGGAATTGGAAACCTGGATTGAAGGCCAGTACAGTGCCACTAATAATAGTAAAATACTTGTTATCTTTTAATACTTCTATATAATGCCTCGGCATTTTCTTAAGCACCTTGTGTGCCAAAATCCCTAAAGTCTTGACTTTGGGATCTACTTAAGGCCTCGGCCTTTTTCTTTCTTTTCTTTATCTTTCTTATATTTTTCTTAAACTCTTAAAAAGAACATAGGCATGCTACAACATAATTAAATTAAAGGAAAGAAAATCTGACTTCTATAAGCATGCTATATCAGAGACAAATCAAAAGAAAGCATATCTAACTTCTTCAAACATGCTACAATAGATTTAAAACAAAGGAAACAATTCTGAGATCTTTAAGCATGCTAAAATGAATGCAAAGGAAACCCCAAACTGCAACGTGAACTGACATAGCTGTTCCTACTCATTGGAGTTACATAAACTTGATATCTGCATGCATAAAACTAATAAGGAAGGATCTATATCAAAACTAAGCAATGGAAATGCTAACAACACAAAACCACTCTACTGCATGCTCATTAAAAGGCCTGTTCCTACACATGGCAGCAAAGAAGAAAATCAAATACTAGGATGTTTCATGCTCTCATTTCCGAATCTAAACAACTAAATCTGGTTTTATGGCAGCAAGCTTCAAGATAAACCAAACCTAAGTTTGTTCATGTTATTCTAATAGCAAGGAGAAACATTATAATTCAATACTGCTCGTGCTCTTCTAGTAATAAAGAAACTACACATTCTTAACTAATAACAAATAGAAAAGTCCAACAACATGCTAAATCATAAGTCTAAAGAATCTTTAGGAAATAAAAACAATCTTGAAACCAATCCAAAACTGTTCCGAAGTCATGAAAGGAAGACTAAATCCCTAGCAACAATTCTATATAGCATGATCCAAAACATGAAAGGAAACTAAAGCTCTATCAATTCCTCAATTCTGTACAGCAAGTTCCAAAACAAAGGAAAAATCTAAACTAAGATGCTTCCCAATTCCACTAAACTGCATGCTCCGAATTAAACCATTTCATGTTCTTCCCTGAACCTCACGGCAGCAAACAAAATTCCTAAACATGCTTCACAGCAAAACTCGAACAAGCAAGGAAACACCAAAACAAAAACCCTTCTATCTTCTTTATGTGATTCACGGCAGAAAAACAAAACCAACCATCCTTAACAACATGCTACGAAATCATGGAAAACAAGAATCCGATCAAAAACACAAACCACCTACAATTTATCCCAAAGCTTTCGGAAAAGAAAGGAACAATCGGAGCTATCCTACTGCAGGTGAGTAGCAACTTACCTTGCTGTTCTTGAGCTCACTACCGAAGGAGAAAGGCAGCTCTAGGGTTTCCGAGATACTTGAGTTCCCGGTTCCTCCTCGTGCCCACAAGCTCTCCTCGACGAGAGGATCACAATGGCGTAGAAAACTCTCGGCTTTGATCCTAGGTCGGCTGCCGGAGACCAAAACCCAGCTCCTTCTTCGCCGTCGCCAGAGCAGAAGCGCCGCACGCAGACAGAATCGGGAGGAGGGAAAAAATTAGGTTTAGGTCACGGGAAAATTAAGCCTTAAGTTTCCCTTTTATATTCCCGGATTCCATTAACTTCCTTAAATAAAATTTCCTACCTTTTCTAAACAGAACCGGTGGTTGGATCACCTCGTCAGCCGGGATTTGACCGAGCCAAAGGTCGCAGGTTCAAATCCCCAGCCGAGCCTTTTATTCTCTTTTTATTCTGCTATTAACTATTTATTACTTAAATACAATTCGACCCTTATTTGATCAAGTAATAACTGCTAGCCCAGTTGGTTAGTCGGGTTTTGCTCGGGTCAGGGGTTGCCGGTTCAAGCCTCAGCTTGGACATTTTTTTGTCGAAACTTCTTTCGTTTAGTAAAAATACCAAACGACCTCCAAAAATTACATAAAAATATTCTATAAATTCCTAAAAATCTCTAGAATTTTTCTAAAGCATTTCTAGATTTTAATAAAGACTTTTAGGACTCCAAATATTGAAATTTGGGGTGTTACATCAAGAATAGGGAACTCTTTGTTTTTATGATTTAACCCCTCTTCATTATTTTACTCACCTCTTTTGTTTTTACCTATATTCATGTTTTTCATTAATCAGATAGAGACCCCTAACTACATTATTTAGGCTACAAGCTCGACCTCTACCACATGGCTATAGGGAAAATTTTCTTGTATTTAATTTTCAACTTTTATTTTGTTCTCCATTAATCAAGTTATCAATAATATGACATTGATTACATATTCATTTAAATAATTTTATGCAACTGAATTTCATAAAATTTATATTACAAGAATAATCAGTTTGTCAATGTGATAACAACCAAGATCATGGTATAAAAATGTTATCAATATTATATAGAGTCTAACAAGTAATGGTATATGAAATCTAGCACTAGCTACATCAATCTATCTGATTAACCCTTTTCTGAATCCAAATTCAGCCTTAAAAAGATGAAAAATCACCCAGCTCAACGGTAACCGTTGTATCAATTCATTAGCAAGAAAAATTTCTCCCAACAGGACTTCATTACTTACTAAACCATGATTTTATGGAATTTATATAGGAATCGCAAAAAAGAAACACACTGAATCATAGTGAGGAAATGATCATGTTGATCCCTAATCTTATCCCTAGCCGATCATTAAACATTAAATGTGTGGGAATTTACTAGAATCTACTCCTACATGAAGCAAATGAATAAAAACTACAAGTAAAGTTTACCTACCCTGTTATGACTTCAGAAGAACATGCTGAATTTTCCATGTATGCTGGCCTTTAATATAGAGGGCTACAAGAGGATTATATCTTAGGTCAAGACACTCCAAATCCATCATAAACCAAAGGGAAAATAGTTTCTACTTACTAGAGGATTGAATGGACCCAAAAGGAAGCTCTAACTTGCTGTTTTGGGTGTTGAACTAAGGAGGCAGCTGCCTTCTTGCCGCATTCCTTGCTGCTGTGGTTGGTAGCAGAAATCACAGAAAATAGGGGGCTTAGTGCAGGATATTCAGGATACCAAGATGGCATCAGAGGTAGTACAATAAATAGTATATCTCTTCATCAGAGGTAGCTTTGTTCTTCTATGCTTCACTGGATTTGTTGTGTAGTCATATTTCTTTGTTCAACAATTATCATGCCTAGTAAGTTGTTGTATGATGCTGTCGGTTCTTATCGATCTGTACACCTGAATTAGAAGGAGCAAATTATCTATATTATATTCTAAACAGCATATACTAAGTGTCATATATGAAAGTTTTAGATTCTATGTTATATTCGTTATCTTCCACAGCAGCCTTTAAAAACTCAGTATTCTATTTTATTTGATACATGTACACATTTGTTTTAGTTATTTGACATATGGTGGATTTATGTGTTTTACAGTTTACAAATCTCAAGTACTCCAGAGTTGAAATTGATGAAGTGCGGTTCGAGTGGGCTGAATGCATGCTAGATTACATTTGAAGTGCGGTTCTACCTTGATGTGTTAAAAGAATGTTCTACCTTGATTTTGATATCTATTAGCTAGCTTTTGATGTAAAAAGAATGTTTGGGTATTTTATGGATATTGTTGTAAAAAGATTATTTATATAATGTGTGAATATTTGTGTATTTTATGGATATTATTGAATGAAGAATATTTGTATAATTTGTGAATATTTGTGTATTTTTTTTTGTTATTGTCGGTTTTTCATTGTTTTGGAAATCAAATTTGTGCTGTTAAAAAATATACATATTACATCGGTTTTCTACCGCTACAAAACCGGTGTTATTAACTAATATTACATCGGTCATTTACCGCTACCAAAACTGGTGTTATTAACATACAATATTACATCGGTTTTACACCGCTGATGAAACGGTGTCGTTAAGTGATACTACACCGGTTAATAACCGATTCGAAGACCGGTGTCGTTAAGTGATACTACACCGATTTTAACCCGATGTCTAAAATGACAGACTTTTAACATCGGCTTCATAGACATCGATCGAAAATGAAATAGACACCGGTGGAAAACCGATGTCTATGAAGGTTTTTGTTGTAGTGGTGCCTTGCCTTTGCCCTTGGCTTGGGACTTTCCCTTGCCTTTGGGCTTGCCCTTGCCCTTATGTTTCTGAACCATCAGAACAGTGTTGGGCTTAGCCTTCTTAAGGTTCAGCTCTGCAGTTCGCAACATACTAAGCAGCTCGGGCAGTGACTTGTCAATCTCGTTCATATTGTAGTTTAGAACAAATTGACTGTAGCTATCTGGTAAGGATTGCAAGATCAGGTCAGTGGCCAGCTCTTGGCCAAGTGGGAACCCCAACCTTTGTAGGTTTTCTATGTACCCAATCATTTTACGTACATATGGGCCTACAGGAGCCCCATCTGACATCTTGCACTGAAACAGTGCCCTTGAGATCTCAAATCTCTCATGCCTCGCTTGACCTTGATACAGTTGACGAAGATGTTCAACCATATCGTAAGCGCCCATTAACTCGTGTTGCTTCTGAAGCTCAGAGTTCATGGTCGCGAGCATTAGACACATCTAATGCGTCATCTTGATGCTTCTTGAAAGCATCTCGGTCAGCTCGCGGGGCAGTGGCAGGAGGAGCCTCCGGAATGGGCTGCTCCAGAACGTACAGTTTACGTTCTTGGGTGAGAACTATTCTCAAGTTCCTGTACCAGTCCAGGAAATTTGCTCCGTTGAGCTTGTCCTTCTCAAGAACAGATCGCAGGGAGAAAGTGTTCGTATTTGACGTCATGGTTATCTACAACAGAAAAATGCAGAAAATAAATATCATATTCTTTAAATCATTTAATTAGGCCTTTAACTAAATGATGCTCCCACTGAACTCTATAATTCATGTGGGACAAGATCCGCATCATACTAACCCTTGAGTTAGCTTTGGCTAATACGCCCAAGACTTAGTATGATCGGTAGGTAACTAATTACCAATTACATCTCTATGCAACTCTTGTTTATAGGATAAAATCCGCATTTATATTAAAACTCGAGTTAGCTTTGGCTAATACGCCCAAGAGTTAATATAAACGTGATTTTGACCTATCTACCAACCATTGGATAATCTCTATAGTTAAACTCGATCCAATTGAGTTAACTAGTTACTCAATCTAATTGAGTTGTACTCACCCATGCATTGATAGGCGGGACCAAGATTGTCCCTCCGTACCCTACCAAGATAGTATGCGTTGCTCTGCTTTGGCAGATTCAACAACAACATGCGATCGAGGTAGTGGTAGGTATCACGGCATGGTAGGCATTACGAGTTGACGCGATTTAGATCTAATCTAAACGATGATGCGTATCATATACTCGATAGATCTAATCTAATCGTGGGGTGCATCATGTGCACGATTTAGATCTAATCTAATCGTTAGGCACTAATTAATTACTTAATTAACTAGCATGCATCACATACACACAAAAGTAATTAATTAAATAATTTTGTGATTATGTCATGGCCCTACCACGATCTTCTCAAGCCAATGAGAAGATCGGATGGTCAACCTAAGGTCAACAGCTTCTCAAGCTCCTTCCTTTGACCACCTCGTGTTGCTCGCGCCCTCCTCGTAACTCCGTCTCGAGTGGACCTTCCACCGCTTCAAAAATTTACATTACAATTTTGAAACTTGAGTTACATTCGAGTCTAAATCTAATTTTCAACTAGAATATAAATAGGGAGGCACGACGCGCAGGTCGCGTATCAAATACAACACACACAAACACATGACGGCACGTAGGCCGTATTTTAAATTACAACACAAATTATCCAATCGAATTGGGTCTTTGGGCCATGACTATCAAAAAAATAATATATAATTCGAAATTATATATTTCTATAATTTTCTGTAATTTTTCCTATAATTTTTATAATTTTTACGAGTACAATTTCCCTGCGGTTCCGTTTAGCGGTTTTCGGGCACAATCGCGGAACGAATCCCCTTGCGGGGCCAGGGGCAGCACCCCTACCCGGGATCTAACCATCGCGAGGGTTCCTTTGCGATCTAACAGCGCCTTAGCCAGCTGTCCCAAAAAGTTTTGGGGCGAAACTTGGCCGTTTTGGGAAAAACTTCTCGGTAGTCGAAGCCTACATGTGTAGAAACACTTGTGCTTCGCTTCTACGAGAAAAATACTCATAAAAACCATTAAAAACTTAAAATTGCATAAATTCACAGAATGTTTATTTTTCATAAAAAATAAAATAAACTCGTATTCGTCTTCGCACGTGGCTCTGATACCACTGTTGGGTTTTTCGGGCCGCGAAAATCGCTTTTCGCGTCGCGGAAACCCCGAATCTCCCTAGCCAACGGATCCATGAGAAGAATAAAATTCAAAACTTACGAATACGAGTATCAAACTCTAGATCTATAGTAGATAAGAGTATTACCCTTGTAGCGAAGCCCTTCGCGTTCCCGCTCGTCCAAACGGTGCCAGATCTCGAAGTTGTCAACGTAGACAACTCTCTATACATATCCACACAAACACGTAGATGGAAAAATCACACAAAAGGTGTGCTAGAACCTTTTGATGATTCGACCAAGTTGAGGAGGAGAGGGAGAGGGAGAGCTAGAGGAAGGAGATGAAGTGAATTGCCTTGAGTGAAATGAATCCAATTCATTCCCCATAAGTGGCCGGCTACCTTCACAAGGTGTAACCCCCATCCTCATTAAATGTAGCCATTAAAGAGAATAGCTTTGTAACCCCCATGAGGTGGCACACTTTGATGATGTGACACATCATCATTAGTCCTCCTAATGCCAAATCACTAATGATGTGGCAAATAGTCAAGTCAAACTTGACTCTTCCTCTTCCTCTCAAGTCAAGTCAAACTTGACTTAATCTCTCTCATGGTTGATCTAATCCAACCATTTAATTCAAGCCGATTTAATATATTGAATCTAATTCATTTAATTAAATTGATTCAATGAGTCATAATCTAAATTAGACTCATTGAACACATGAATTAACTTGAGTCCAACTCAATTAGCCCAATTAGGATTACTCTTAATCCAATTTGATTCATCTAATGAATCTAATCCTCTTGGTTCATCATATGAACCTAATCTCCATCTAATTGTCCTTAGTGTGTGACCCTATAGGTTCTTGTAACGTTGGCAATGCCCCTAAACCCATTTAGGAGCATAAGTAATGAGCGGTATCTAGCAACACATCATTACTACCCAATGTTACAAGAATGTTGAGATCCAACATCACCTTGTGACTACTAATTGTGACTCCTCACAAAATATGACAAGTGTCCTTCTATCCTAGACATCTAGATTGATCAATGTGAGGCATAGACTGTGTCATCCTCTGATCAATCTAAATCCTGAACTCCAAGTAGACTCACTAAATCAAATGAGCTCAATATCTCATATTGACTCATTTGGGCATGGCCATGCACTTCATGGTCTCACTCTATCAAGAATACCGATGTCTCTCCCGTCATATAGGAGGGATAGATCCCATCAACATCACTCACATCACTCCGCATAATTTGTTACATACCCAGTAATCGCCTTTATAGTCCACCCAATTATGGGTGACGTTTGACGAAACCAAAGTACATAACTCCTTATGTAGGGAACCATGGTGACTTCAGCTCTAAGGACTAGTAGTCATACTAATAGCCACATGAGAAAGTATATGACACTCACATAACGATCCATGATACTTTCTCATGGCGGGTCATTCAGTATACATTCTCTAATGTATACCCATGTGTC
The DNA here is from genome assembly GCF_018446385.1 of Zingiber officinale. NCBI lineage: Eukaryota > Viridiplantae > Streptophyta > Magnoliopsida > Zingiberales > Zingiberaceae > Zingiber > Zingiber officinale. The sequence continues at coordinate 23,698,173 of NC_055993.1, forward strand.
AACTTGATATCTCTATATCCATGACTTGTGAGATCAAGTCATCGAGTTGACATACATGCTAATCTTATTGCATTAACATTGTCCTTGAATGTTAATACTCGACTAGGAATGATTAAGAGTAGTGTTCCCTATATCATCTCACTATCGGTTCAACTAACCGATTGATATAGGTGAGAACCTTCTACTCAAGGACGCTATTATACTTAGTTTATTTGACACCAATACAAGTAAGTGTAATAATCAAAACAAATGCCTTTTATTTATATAGAATATGATACAACAAGTCCATAATACAATCATCAAATGATTGACTCTAGGGCTCTAACTAACACTTACATCCAATGACTTTTACACCATTTGGTGGTTCTACTAGCTCCCAGACTTTATTAGAATACATAGATTCTATCTCAGAGTTCATTGCACTTTGCCAAGAAGCTGCATCTTTTTCTTGGAGTGCTTCATCATATGTGCAGGGATCAGGTTCATGTTCACCAGGTATCAAGTCCGAAGACTTTCCTAAAATCATGAATCTATCAGGTTACCGAACAATCCTCCCACTACGACGTGGCACTGCTTGTAATTGTGCACCATTTGTGACACGTATTGCAGTTTCTTGTGGTATGTCATCTTGTACTGTTGGTACTGAATTAGACGTGTCTTCTCTAATTTCCTCAAGAACAATTTTACTCATGGGCTTGTGGTGCATTACATAGTCTTCTTCTAAAAATCGTGCATTGGTGCTAATAATGACCTTATGATCTTTAGGACTATAAAATATATCACCTTTCATTCCTTTAGGATAACCCACAAACCAACAAACTTATGTACGTGATTCCAACTTATCAATGTCTCCCTTCAACACATGTGTTGGACTACCCCAAATCCGAATATGCTTCGGACTAGGCTTATGCCCATTTCACATTTCTATGGGAGTAGAGAGTACTGACTTAGAAGGTACCATATTCAGAATGTACACTATTGTTTCCAGAGTATATCCCCAAAATGAATTTGGTAATTCTGAATAACTCATCATTGATCTAACCATTTCCATAAAAGTCTTATTCTTTCATTTTGCCATACCATTCTGTTAGGGTGTACCAGGTGTAGACAGTTGGGATTGAATCCCGGCCTCTGATAAGTAACTCCTAAACTCTCTTAAGAGGTACTTGCCACCACGATCAGACCGTAGTGTCTTGATACTTTTACCATGACATTTCTCCACATCAGCCTTGTACTCTTTGAACTTATCAAAGCACTCAGACTTGTGGCGCATCAAGTAAATGTACCCACATCTCAAATAATCGTCTATAAACGAGATGAAATATTCAAAATCACCTCTTGCCTGGATAGTAATAGGTCCACACAAATTAGAATGAACCAATTCCAACACATCTTTGGCTCTATACCCCTTAGCCGTAAAAGGTCTCTTGGTCATTTTTCCTTCCAAGCAAGACTCGCAGGTTGGAAAGTTTTCCACCACCAATGAACTCAAAAGTCCATCGGCTATTAACCTTTGAATCCTACTTAAGTTAATATGACCTAGCCTTAGATGCCAAAGATATGTTTGATTCATTTCCGAAGGCTGCTTTCTCTTATTTGAATTAGAAGATGTGTTATTAATTTCCATTTATTGCACCGTGGGAGTTATTGGATTTAGAGTATACAAATTGCCAACTAATATACCGGAATAGATAACCACTCTATTTTTCTTGACAATCACTTTGTCATCAAAAGAAACAGAATATCCATCCTCAAATAGTTTAGAAACTGAAATCAAATTCTTTCTAAAACTTTGTATATAAAGGCAATTTCTCAAAATCAATGTTGTATTCCTATCAAAGGCTAAATAAACATCTCCCACTGTAACAGCCGCCACTTTCGTAGCAATGCCCATGTAAACGGTGATTTCCCCTTCATGTAGTCATCGGGTTTCCTGGAACCCTTACAATAAATTGCAGACATGATCAGTGGCTCTCGTATCTACACACCAGGTACCGGTAGATAACACCACTGAACATGTTTCAATAACTAATGAATAAGATACACATTTATTGTTCTCATTTTGGAGAGGACAGTCCACCTTAGTGTCCAAGTTTTGTTTCCAATCATAATAATTGAGACTTGTAAGTGTATTCTCTAATATAACAGTAGGAGGTCTGAAGGTCATTTGAAATCCTAAGAATCACAAAATATTTGGTCAATACTTTAGAATTTAAAATAATATTGATTCCTCAAACAATATCTTTAAATTCACCAACACCTCAAACACCGTGAATTTTGTATGCAACGTTAGTGTGGACGTATATAAAATCAAACATTTGTAAGAGGAGGGTTTTACCCATTAATTATCTTATCAACCTAACTTTATGACAAATAAAATTATCTCAAACACCGTGAATTTTGTATGTCACATTAGTGTGGACGTATACAAATTCAAACATTTGTAAGAGGGGGTTTACCCATTAATTTTATTATCTTGTCAACCTAAGTTTATGACAAATTAATAGTTGGTTTTTCTTCGGCCACACAAATAATAGCAGTGACTTCGATGGGGAGGATACTATTAAATGTGTCTAAGTGTATAGCATTACTTGATACTTAGTTCATTAAATAGGATTGTGCCCCTTCAGTTGTAGAAGATCACACGCTCCTAAATAATTTCCTATAACCATCCAGTAAGGAAGTTTGATCTAGTGATCTACAAACAAACTCATCCATTGTGGAGGAAGGTACTCAGAGCGAACACGCAAATTTGAATGCATCACTTATAAACCAGTAATATAGACCATAGAATTTAAATAAAATTCCTCTCCCACTTAGTTATTTAGAGACGAGGAATTTTAACATGCACACAAGCACACAAACACAGCACATCACCGCATAAAAGGTAATAAATATGAAAACTAATTTTCCAACTATTATGCCCTTATCCATAGTTGTCCTCCATGTGTCTCCAACCCTAGCCATCGCCAACAGGTCATGTCATTGCGTCTATCTTGCTTCCTTTTCCTCTGCGTCTCTGGTCCTCAAATATCACCATGACTCGCAAGGATACGATCCGCGAAAAAAATAAAATATTACATTTATCGATCCTATATTCCACGAAGGAATGTACATGTAATCTAGATCGAACAAAAATGAAAATCCTAAAATTAATACAGCTCCTGCTGTATTTAATAATTACAATCATGCACACATATAAAATGCCCTCGACATGTCTGAGGGTCCAATCACACATAATCACAATAGGTCATAATAGTTGGAGCCTGCAACCACAGAGTTAATTTATTTACACATCCTACTATTATCCTGCGTAAACTTATGTATGAAAAGTGCATAATTAACTGAAAACCAAACACACAGAGGCAAAAACCTAGCTCTGATACCAGTTGTTAGTTGCTACACTTGGATTCCGTTCTTTTCCCCTGTACAAAAATTTATATAAGCACAGATCTTAACCTAGCTACCCATGTGGTCTACTGAAGTTAAACTTGGATTGCAAATGATGCTTAACATTATTAATCCAAGTTTCTCTTTAGAAGTTAAACTTGGATTGGAAATGATACTTAACATTTTTACTCCAAGTTTAACCGATGTGATCTTCTTAAGCTAAACCATATTATAGAAGTTAATTAAATATCTATTTCAAAGATTGGCTTCCAGGTTAAACATGGCGAGGCACTAGGCCTTCTTGGTTATGGGATCATCCACCACATCCTAGACAAAGTCTTTCAAAGAAATTGTATATTTAACTTCTTACAGTAACTCTGGGTTTAACTACAGAGCCCTCAATAGAAGCACAAGACCGAAACATAAAATCAAAACACTAAATCGATAGCACGAAATCGAAACATAAAATCGCTAGCTTCTTGTGTTGGTATTTCAGAATCCATGCAAAGAAAACTAACTAATTAATTCGAAGCAGAAACCATTAATTAGTTATACCTTTCTTTATATCTAAAGGCCTCTTGATCTTCTATTGTATTCCTCTCCTCCTCTTGGGCGTTGTGTGGGCAACGATCTACGAAGATGGAATCCACCCGAACCACTTCTTCTCCTCCAAGACTCTCGAGCCACCAAGGGATGCCAAAATAGGAAATTCCTTCTCTTCTTCTTCTCCTCCAAGTAGCCGGCCACGAAGGAGATGGAATTTCTTTGATGTGCCGCCGACCTTGAGAGAAAGAAAACAAGGAGAAAGGAGAGAAGAAAGGGCCAGCCACCAAAGGAAAAGAAGAGGAGGCGACCACAAGAGAGAGTTTCAGTCACAAGGAAAATAGAAGAGGAGGCAAGGCTAGGTTAGTTTTATAAGGCACCCTGTACCTCTCTTTTATAATCCTTGATCTTGACAAAAAAGAAAATTTTAATAACAATTAAAATCTCTCTCTTTTAAATTTCCTATTGTACATGGCAATAAAGGAAAGTTTTAAAATTTATCTCTCTTTTAAAATATGTAGACAACTACAAAAAAAGAAAGATTAATTAAAACTTCTCTTTTTAAAACCATGGTTACAAAAAAAGAAAAGTTTTATCAAAAATTAAAATATCTCTTTTAAACATTATAGATAACTACAAATAAGGAAAGATTTTAACAAAATTAAAATCTCTATTTAATCCTTTGTAAATAGCTATAAAAGGAAGGATTTTAAAATTTAAAACTCTCTTTTTAAAACCATGAGGATGGCTATAAAAGGAAAGATTTTAACAAAAATAAAATCCTCCTTTTATTTCTTTAGTGGACGCTAAAAAGGAAAGTTTAAAATCTTTCTTTTAACCATTGTAGATGACTACAAAAAAGGAAAGATTTAAAAAAAAAATAAGCTCTCTCTTTTAACCATTGTAAATAACTACAAATAAGGAAATATTTTAATAAAATTTTGTTTTAAAAGAAAACTTCCTTTTCTTCCACTAGTGGCCGACCACATCTTGAACACCAAGATATGCTTGGGCCGACCACCCCTTGGACTCCAAACAATGCTTGGCCGGCCCCCCTTCCTTCAAGAAAGGATGTGTCCGGCACATTACTTGGGTAAGAAGTGGACTTTGTGGATACAAGACTTTATAGAGGCTACAACTGTTAGTTAGAGCCCTAGAGCCAATAATTTGATGATTGTTGTATGGACTCGTTGCATCATATTCATATATATATAAAGGTATTTGTTTATGGTTATTATGCTTACTTGTATTGGTGCCAAATAACTAAGTATAATAGTGTCCTTGAGTAGAAGGTTCTTACCTATATCAATCGGTTAGTCGAATCGATAGTGAGATGATATATGGAACACTGCTCTTAATCATTCCTAGTCAAGTATTAGCATTCAGGGACAATGTTAATGCGACGAGACTAGCATGTAGGTCAACTCGATGACTTGATCTCACAAGTCATGGATATAGAGATATCAAGTTAACACATGAGTATGCATTGGAGAATGTATACTGAATGACCCGCCATGAGAAAGTATCATAGATCGTTATATGAGTGTCATATACTTTCTCATGTGGCTATTAGCATGACTATTAGTCCTTGGACCTGAAGTCACCATGGTTCCCTACATAAGGAGTTACATACTTTGGTTTCGTCAAACGTCACACGTAACTGGGTGGACTATAAAGGCGATTACTGGGTATGTAACAAATTATGCGGAGGGATGTGAGTGATGTAGATGGGATCTATCCCTCCTATATGACGGGAGTGACATCATTATTCTTGATAGAGTGAGACCACTAAGTGCATGATCATGCCCAAATGAGTCAATATGAGATGTTGAGCTCATTTGATTGAGTGAGTCTACTTGGGATTCAAGATTTAGATTGATTAGAGGATGACACGGTCTATGCCTCACATTGATCAATCTAGATGTCAAGGATAGATGGACACTTGTCATATATTGTGAGGGGTCACAATTAGTAGTCACAAGGTGATGTTGGATCTCAACATTCTTATAACTTGGGTAGTAATGATGTGTTGCTAGATACCGCTCATTACTTATGCTTCTAAATGTGTTTAGGAGCATTGACAATGTTATAAAAACCTATAGGGTCACACACAAAGGGCAATTAGATGGAGATTAGGTTCATTTGATGAACCTAAAGGATTAGGTCCATGTGATGAACCAAATTAGATTAAGAGTAATCCAAATTAGGCTAATTGAGTTGGACTCGATTTGGTTCATGTGTTAGATGAGTCTAATTTGGACTTAGACTCATTGAGTCAATTTAATTCAATGAATAGAGATTCATTAAATTAAAATTGACTTGAACCAATGGTTAGATTTGATCAACCATGGGAGAGAAGTTGTCAAGTTTGACTTGACTTGAGAGGAAGATGAATAGTCAAGTTTGACTTGACCATTTGTCACCTCATTGGTGAGTTGGCAAAGAGTGGACCAATGATGATGCTCCACATTATCATGGTTGCTTAAGTGGGATGCCACCTCATGGGAGTTACCAAGAGTTGTGACTCTTGGTATTCCATGGTGGTTATTAACCTCTTAATGTGGCCGACCACAATTATTCAAGAGAGGAGTTTTTCATTTTGTGTGTAACTCTCATCTTCTTCCTCAAGCTCTCTTCTCTCCCTCTCTTCCTCCATTGCCGAGAGCCACAAAGGGTGCTAGCACACTCTAGTGTCTTTTCTCCATCTCCTTGTTCGTGTGGATACATATAGAGGAGTGTCTACTTTGACATTCTCGAGATCCGGCATCATTTGGACGAGCGAGATTAAGCGAAGGGCATCGCTGTAACACCCATAGGATATCTAACAAGTTTATATATTTTTACCATGGTTAAAAATAGGCCTTATGTGGGAAATTACAAAAAAAAAAAATAATAATAATAAAATAGAACCAGAAAGAGATGACCAAGGTTTGAACCTTGGACCTCTTACTAGATACATGTATGTGATAACCAATAAATCAAGAGAATATATTGTTAGGAAGAGAAGGGACAATATAGTTAAGAGTAAGAGAAGGTTTCTTTCATTTAGGAAGAGAAGTTGGAATTGCCTTCTTCCTCCCAAAGGAAAAGATGATTCTTGCTCTCTCTTTTCATTAAGGGATGAGTAAAAGAAAAGAGAAGGAAAAACTCATTTTCCCTTCTTCTTTTCATTTGGAATAAAAAGAGAAAATGAATGAAAACATTCATTTTGCTCTCTTCCTCCTCCCTTCTCCTCTCCACCGAAACCCCTCTTCTCTCCCTCACCATTGCCGAACCAAGCAAGAAGCAAGCTCCCTAGGAAGAGCTTCACAACCAAGGACTTCTTCTTCTAGGAAATTAAGCGAGAGGAAGTGAGTATCCCCTCACTGCAGTACAAGTAGTTATCGATTTTCCTTGTATGTAAATGCTTTTGAAACCTTAGAGATCTCCTTGCAAGTTTTGGCCAAGATAGATTGGTGGTCACTTAGGATAAACAAGTCTACAAGTTATGCTTTATGTTGTAAAAAAAAAAAAGAAAGAAAAGAATCTAGAACCTTACCTTGAAGTTTCGGCCAACACAAAAAGAGAAGGTTTAGAGCAAAGTTTCTTTTGGTAACATGCTTGTCTATGCTCCTTCCTGATATAGGATCTTTTACATGTTGTTAGCTAACTTTAATACTTCATATGATATTAAAAAGTTTAAGAACCCTAACCTAATGTTTCGGCCAAGATGAGTTATAGGGTTTAGGGCCAAGCTTTAAAAAGGAAACATATTGTTCATGCTCCTAAACTTGTTAAGACTTTCTTATATGTTGATAGCTTAGGTTTTCATGCTCCATGTTGTATAAAATTAGGAGAAGTTTACCTTCAAGTTTCGGCCAAGAATAGGAATGAAATTTAGAGCAAGGTTTTTGAAATTTCAATGATAATATGTTGTTTATGCTTCCTCATGATGAATGAACTCTTATGTGTTGATAGCTTAGATTTTTTTTATGCTTCATGTTATATATAAAAAAAAAAAAAATGAAAACCCTAGTGAAGTTTCGGCCAAGATAAGATATGAGGCTTTAGGCCAAAATTTAAAACCTAAACATGCTTGATTATGTTCATTCATGAGGTATGATACCTTGTGTGAAGTTAGGTTAAGACTTTATGTTACATGTTGCACTAGAAGACTTGAAACCCTACTTGTAGGTTTTGGCCAAGGTAGAATGTAAGCTTAGAACTAAGTTTTTCTAACCTAATTATGCTTACTTATGTTCCTACATGTTGTATGATCTTTTGTATGAGATTAGATAAGTTTTCATGCTACATGTTGTACAAATGAATCTTAGAACCTCACCTTAGGGTTCGGCCAAGCAAGTATATGAGCTTAGAGCAAGGTCTTGAAATTTAACCATGCTTATTTATGCTTCTTTATGATATATGATTATTTATCTATAGTTGGTTGAAGTTTCATGCTTCTTATGGTGGCCAAAGTTTAGAATTCATGCTAGTAAGGTTTCGGCCAAGATTGAAAAAATAGGTTTAGGGAGAAGTTTTTTGAACCTAACTATGCATGCTTATGTTTCCTCATGTTGTATGATTCTTGATATATGGTTAGTTAAGGTTTTTTTTTAAAAAAAAAACCCTAACCTTAGGGTTTGGCCAAGATTGGAAAAAGGGGTTTAGGGAGAAGTTTTTGAACCTAACTATGCATGCTTATGTTTCCTCATGTTGTATGATTCTTGATATGGTCAGTTTAAGTTCCATGCTTCATGCTATGATAAGATATGTTATACTTCATGATATGAGATGATATGCTATGTTTCATGGAATGATATAGGCTATACCTCATGATATGATATATGCTATGCTTTATGATATGATATGCTATGCTTCATGATATGATACATGCTAAGTTTCATGAGATGATATGCTATGCTTCATGACATGATAAATGCTATGTTTCATGTAACATGCTATGCTCTATGTTATGATAAGAACATGTTATGGTTTATGAGATATGTTATGAAAGGCTTATGTAAGAAGAAAAGCCTAAGAGATGCTTCCCTTAAGTTGGGATCAAGAGCACTCTTCATGATACGACAAAGAGATGCTTCCCTTAAGTTGGGATCAAGAGCTCTCTTCATGATATGACATGTATGATAAGACAAGAACATGATATGTATGATGACATAATAAGAAACATGATACATGATATGTATGACATGCTATTTTACTTTTTGTATGGCTTGTACCAAGGGTGGGCTCCATAAGCGCCCCGAGGTCGATGGACTATGAAACGGGCCTCGTAAAAAGGGATGGGCTCCTTAGTACGCCCCTAGGTCGACGGACTATGAACGGACCTAGATCCCTAGTAGGTTCGGGGCTAGCTACCCTGTCCTAGGGATTGCGCACATTTATGTATGTATGTGGTACAAGCCGGGCCCTTATGTTGATATTATGTTCAAGTATGTATATGATATGAAAAAAAAACATGTTGCATATGTTCATTTCATTATGCATGTTTTCAAAGGAACATCTTGCATCTACATGTACATGTTATATGATTCCCTTCACACTTATTAAAGATACTTTTGAAATCATGTTTATGATGCTTGGATGATCATGTTATTAGTTCATGTTATGTACTCACATGTTATGATATGTTTCATGTTATGTCCTCACATGCTATGATATGTTTCATGATATGTTCTCACATGCTATGATATGTTATATGTTATGTTCTCACATGCTATGATATGGTTATGTCATGTTTTCACATGCTATGAGATGTTTTATGTGTACGTATGATTTATGGTTTTATGAGTAGGAAAGGAACTTACTAAGCCTTAGGGCTTATAGTTTTTATGCTTCCTTGTACTGCAGAGAAGGGCAAGGAATGGATGAACTAAGGGGAGCAGCAGGAAAGGCAGGGAGTGTGTGTGGGAGTGACATGGTGGATAGATCTAATTTAGTTTTAAAACTTTATTTGGTTGAATTGTGCATGTGAGCTAAAGTTTGGACCTTATGTTTATGATGATAACTTGAACTAGTATGATATGAATTTATGATGTCTTATTTCATGTCAGTAGATTTATAAGATCATGATTCATGTTCAAGTAGAAAATATAGATTAAGTTATGCATGAATATTAGTATGATTTATGGTTCACATGCCACGTTAAAAAAAAAAAAGAGAGATGCATATGATAAATATCTTCCACTGCCATGAGATCATATGCACATGTATGTTAGGTAGGTGTAAGTAACCCCGTCCCTTAGGGTAGCCTTAGCGCCCCCGGAAGGGGCGGGCGTTACAATCGCTTCAAAGGTATACCTTCTGATCTTGTAGATCTAATGTAGATCTAGGAGTAGAGAAACTCGTACATGAATTTTAAACTTTGCACGGATCCGGTGGCATGGGATTCGAGGTTTCCACAACGCAAAAAGGTGGTTTTTGCGGCCCGAAAATCCCTACAGTGGTATCAGAGCCACGTGCGAAGCGGGTACGTGTTTATTTTGTGTTTTTATGAAAACTTTCAGTTTTGTAACTTTCTGTGAATTTCCTAATTTTATGTGTTTTATGGGTAATTTTCTCGTAGAAGCGAAGCAACAAATGTTTCGACACTTGTAGGCTTCGACTACCGAGAAAACCTTTCTGAAATGGCAAGGTTTCACCCAATTCATTTTGGGACAGCGGACTAAGGCGCTGTAGGATCACTTAGGAACACTCGTGATGGTTATATCGCGGGTAGGGGTGCTGCCCCTAACCCCGCAAGGGGCTTCGTTTCGCGATTGCGCCCGAAAATCGCTAAACGGGACCGTTAGGAATTTTTACTCATAAAATTGTAAAAATTGTGGGAAAATTTACAGAAATTTATAGAAATTACATAATTTAGAATTATGTATCATTTTGTGATGGTCATGGCCCAAAGACCCCAATTTTATTGGAAAAATTGCGTTGTAATTTATATTATGGCATGCGTGCCATTTTCTGTGATGTGCGTGTTGTACTTTATTCGCGACCTGCGCGTCGTGCCCTTCTATTTATATTCCTGTTGTAAAATAGTTTTAGACTCGAATGTAACTCGAGTTTTACCTTTTGTAATGTACAAAATTAGAGCGGTGGAAGGTCCACTCGAGACGGAGTTACGAGGAGGGTGCGAGCAACACAAGGTGGTCACCGGAAGGAACTTGAGAAGTTGTTGACCTTAGGTTGACCATCCGATCTTCTCATTGGCTTGAGAAGATCAAAGTAGGGCCATGACTAATCACAAAAAGTTTAATTAATTGCTTGTGTGTGTATATATGATGCATGCTAGATTAGTAATTAATCAGTGCCTTAACGATTAGATTAGATTTAAGTTGCGCACATGATGCACCTCCACGATTAGATTAGATCTAAATCGAGTATATAATACACATCGATGATTAGATTAGATCTCAATCGCGTCAACGCGAAATACCTACCATGCCCTGATACCCATCACTACCTCGATCACATGTTGTTGTTGAATTTGCCAAAACAGAGCAACGCATATTATCTTGGTAGGGTGCGGAGGGACAATCTTGGTCCCGCCTATCAACGCATGGGTGAGTACAACTCAATTAGATTGAGTAACTAGTTAACTCAATTGGATCGAGTAGTTTAACTATAGGCATTTTCCAATGGTTGGTAGATAGGTCAAAATCACGTTTATATTAACTCTTGGACGTATTAGCCAAAGCTAACTCGAGTTTTAATATAAATACGGATCTTGATCCTATAAACAAGAGTTACATAGAGATGTAATTGGTAATTAGTTACCTACCGATCATACTAAGTCTTGGGCGATTTAGCCAAAGCTAACTCAAGGCGTAGTATGATGTGGATCTTATCCTACTTGAATTATAGGATTCAGTGGGAGCATCATTTAATTAAAGGCATAATTAGATGATTAATTGGAATATGATATTTATTGTTTCTGCATTTTTCTGTTGTAGATTACCATGTCGTCAAACACGAACTCCTTCTCCCTGCGTTCTGTCCTCGATAAGGACAAGCTCAATGGAGCTAACTTCCTAGACTGGTACAGGAACCTAAGAATAGTTCTCACACAGGAACGAAAACTGTACATCCTAGAGCAACCCATTCCTGAGGCACCTCCTGCCACTTCCACGCGAGCTGATCGTGATGCTTACAAGAAGCATCAAGATGACGCATTAGATGTGTCATGTCTTATGCTCGCGACCATGAACTCTAAGCTTCAGAAGCAACATGAGTTGATGAGCGCTTATGATATGGTTGAACATCTTCGTCAACTATATCAAGGACAAGCGAGGCACGAGAGATTCGAGATCTCTAAGGCACTGTTTCAGTGCAAGATACAAGATGGGACTCCCGTAGGCCCCTATATACTCAAAATGATTGGGTACATAGAAAACCTATAGAGGTTGAGATTCCCGCTTGGCCAAGAGCTGGCCACTGACCTGATCTTGCAATCCTTGCCAGATAGCTATAGTCAATTTATTCTAAATTATAACATGAGCAAAATTGACAAGCCACTGCCCGAGCTACTTAGCATGTTAAGAACTGCTGAGCTCAACCTTAAGAAGGTTAAACCCAACTCTATTCTGGTGGTTTAGAAACACAAGGGCAAGGGCAAGCCCAAAGATAAGGGATAGTCCCAAGCCAAGGGCAAAGGTAAGGCACTGAAACCCAAAGGAGGGGTTGCCAAGGATGCTACTTGCTTCCACTGCGGTCAGACCGGGCACTGGAAGAGGAACTACAAAGTGTACCTGGAAGATCTTAAGAAGAAGAGAAGTGAGACTTCCAATTCAGGTATATATGTTATAGAAGTCAATCTATCTATTTCTTCATCATGGGTAATAGATACCGAATGTGCTTCTCACATTTGTACTAATGTGCAGGCGCTGAGAAATAGCAGGGCATTGACGAAGAGCGAGGTGGACCTACGAGTAGGCAAAGGAGCACGGGTTGCTACTGTTGCTGTAGGAACTTATTCTCTATCTCTGCCCTCTGAGCTTGTACTAGAATTAGATGATTGTTGTTATGTGCCTGCTTTTACTAAGAACATAATATCAGTTTCTTGTTTAGACAAGAAAGGCTTTTCATTTATAATAAAGAACAAATGTTGTTCAATTTATTTAAATGAAATATTCTATTGTAGTGCACCTCTGAAGAACGGACTCTACATTCTAGACCTTGAAAACCCTATCTATAACATAAGTACCAAGAGGTTCAAGTCAAATGACATGAACCAAACCTATATCTGGCACTGTCGCTTAGGTCATATAAATGACAAACGCTTATCCCAGCACCATAAGGATGGTTTGTTGGACTCATTTGATTTTGAATCTTATGAGGCATGCGAGTCATGCCTACTGGGCAAGATGACCAAGACTCCCTATAATGGACACAGCGAGAGAGCGACTGACTTGTTAGGATTTATACATAGTGATGTATGTGGACCTTTCAATGTCGCTGCAAGGGGTGGTTATAAGTACTTCATTACATTTACTGATGATTTCAATAGATATGGTTATGTGTATATGATGACACATAAGTCAGAATCCTTTGAAAAGTTCAAGTAATTCAAGAATGAAGTACAAAACCAGCTTGGCAAGAGTATTAATATACTTCGATCAGATCGAGGTGGAGAATACCTTAGCCATGAGTTTCGTGACTATCTAGCTGAGTGTGAGATCTTATTCCAACTCACTCCTCCTGGAACACCACAGTGGAATGGTGTATCCGAAAGGAGGAATCATACCTTATTAGATATGGTACGGTCTATGATGAGTCACACAAATCTTCATATGAATCTTTGGGGCTATGCTCTAGACACAACCGTCTTCATTCTCAACCGAGTTCCATCTAAGGCTGTAATAAAGACACCATATAGGATATGGACTGGGAGAGATGCTCAGGTGTCTTTTTTTCGGATTTGGGGTTGTGAGGCTGACGTTCGACGTCAAGTCTCAGACAAATTGGGACCCAAATCTGATAAGTGCTATTTTATTGGATATCCCAAGGAAACGAAGGGATATTACTTCTACATTCCCAGTCAACACAAGATAGTTGTGGCTAAGACTGGAGTATTTCTAGAAAGGGATTTTGTTTCTAGAAAGACTAGTGGGAGTACGTTCAATCTTAAAGAAGTTCAAGATGTGACCCATAGCATTGAAGCCTCGATGGAAGTTGAACTGGAACCACAAAGTGTTGTGAATGATGTTGTTCCACAAGGAGTTGAGGAATAACAACCAGTTCAAGTAGACCTACATCTTCGCAGGTCTGATAGGCTACGTCGTCAGCCTGAGAGATATTCATTTCTCTTATCTGACCATGATGACGTTGTGCTCATTGAGGATGAGCCTACCTCTTATCAGGAAGCTGTGATGAGACCAGATTCTGAGAAATGGCTAGAGGCCATGAGATCTGAGATGGAATCCATGTACACTAACCAAGTATGGACTTTGGTTGATCCACCTGAAGGGGTCAAACCCATTGGGTGTAAGTGGGTCTTTAAAAGAAAAACTGACATGGATGGACTTATTTATAAGGGTCTCTTGGTAGCTAAAGGTTTCAAGCAAATTCATGGTATTGACTATGATGAAATATTTTCTCCAATAGCGATGTTTAAATCCATTCGGATCATGCTTGCTATTGCAGCGTACCACGATTATGAGATCTGGCAGATGGATGTCAAAGCTGCATTTCTAAATGGAAACCTGCTCGAGGATGTGTATATGACACAACCTGAGGGTTTCGTAGATCCACAGCATACTAGCAGAGTATGCAAGCTGCATAGGTCCATTTATGGACTAAAGCAAGCTTCTCGGAGCTGGAATCTTCGATTCGATGATGCAATCAAACAGTTTGGTTTCATCAAGAATGAAGATGAACTTTGTGTTTACAAGAAGGTTGTTGGGAGCATAGTTGTCTTCCTTATATTGTATGTGGATGACATTCTATTCATTGGGAAAGACATCCCTTTGCTGCAGTCTGTCAAGACTTGGCAAGGGACTTGTTTCTCAATGAAGGACTTAGGTGAAGCATCCCACATTCTAGGCATACAGATCTATAGAGATAGATCTAAGAGATTGCTTGGCCTAAGTCAGAGTACATACATTGACAAGGTATTACTTCGGTTTGCCATGCAGAACTCCAAGAAGAGATTTCTGCCGATGTCACATGGTGTGAGTCTTTCGAAGACTCAAGGTCCCTCTTCTAGAGAGGAGAGAGACCGCATGGATCAGATCCCTTATACTTCAGCCATAGGATCTATCATGTACGCCATGCTATATACTCGTCTTGATGTCTCATATGCTTTGAGCATGACGAGCAGATACCAGTCAGATCTAGATGAAAGTCACTGGATAGCGGTCAAGAATATTCTTAAGTACTTGAGAAGAACTAAAGAATATTTGTTGATATATGGAGGCGATGACAAGCTAGCTGTAAAGGGTTACAGTGATGCTAGCTTCCAAACTGACCAGGATGATTATCGATCGCAGTCTGAGTTCGTGTTTTACATAAATGGTGGTGCTGTGAGCTGGAAGAATTCGAAGCAGGACACAGTCGCTGATTCTACAACAGAAGCTGAGTATATTGCTGTAACGCCTGCCCTTCCATGGACATTCTGACTGCCCTAGAGGGACGGGGTTACTTACATTCACCTAACATACTAATGCATATGAACTCATGGCAATGGAAGACATACTTAAAAATTTTATCATATGCATTTGATTGTCTTAAACCATGGCATGTGAATCATAACTTTTTAACATTTTACCATATCATGATTATTCTAACATGAGCAAAATATCATAAGAGCATAACATACTAGCTCAACCTATCATCATAAGCATAGAGTTCAAACTTAGTTCACATGCACAATTTAACCAAATATAGATTTAAATTTAATTTGATCTATCCACCATGCCACTTCCACACACATCATCATTGCCCTTCCTGCTGCTCCCCTTAATTCATCCATTCTTTGCCTTTATCTGCAGTACAAAGAACATAAAACTATAAGCCCAAAGGCTTAATGAGCTCCTTTCCTACTCATAAAACATAAATCACATAACACAACATAGCATGTGAAACATAGCATAGCATAACATGGCATGAGAAATCATAACATAGAACATATCTTATCATGTAAGAAACATAACATATCACAACATAGCATGAGGGAACATAACGTAAACATGTCATCTCATATAAGAAGTATAACATAGCATAGCATAGCATGTGAGCGCATATCATGAAACATATCATATCATGTAAGCACATATCATGAGACATATCATATCATGTAAGCATGTATCATAACTCATACTTGTTCATAATAGTGCATAAACCATAACTCATAAAATATGTGCATGTAGATGCAAGATGTATGTTATTTATTTATTTTTTTTAAACATGTATCATGGAATGCACATATGCATCATGTCTCTTTTAAAACATATCATATACATACTTGAACATAATATCATCATGAGGGCCAAGCTTGTACCACATACATACATAATGTGCGCAATCCCTAGGACAGGGTAGCTAGCCCCGAACCTACTAGGGATCTAGGTCTGTTCATAGTCCGTCGACCTAGGGCGTACTAAGGATCCCATCCCTTTTTACGAGGCCCGTTTCATAGACCATCGACCTCGGGGCGCTTATGGAGCCCACCCTTGGTACAAGCCATACAAAAAAATAAAATAGCATGTCATACGTATCATGTCATCATGCATATCATAGCTTATCATACATGTCATAATTTCTTGTCATATCATGAAGAGAGCTCTTGATCCCATCTTAAGGGAAGCATCTCTTTGCCATACCATGAAGAGTGCTCTTGATCCCAACTTAAGGGAAGCAACTCTTAGGCTTTTCTTCTTACATAAGCCTTCTTATCTAACATGTTCATATTATAACATAAAGCATAACATGTTATCTTCATAACATCAAGCATGGCATATCATATCCTGAGCATAGCATATCATATCCTGAGCATAGCATATCATATCATGGAACATAGCTTATCTCATAACATAAGGCATAACATATCCTATCATGAACATAGCATATCATATTATGAGCATAGCATATCATATCATGAGCATAGCTTATCATCTCATGGAGCATAACATATATCATATCATGAAGCATAGCATATCATATCATGAAGCATAGCATATCATATCATGAAATCATACATTATGAGGAAACATAAGCATGCATAGTTGGGTTCAAAACTTTTCCCCAATCCTATTCTTCCAATCTTGGCCGAAACCTTACTAGCATGGATTCTAAACCTTGGCCACCATACAAAGCATGAAACTTAAACCAACTCTAGATAATTAGTCATACATCATAAAGAAGCATAAACAGGCATGGTTAAATTTCAAGACCTTGCTCTAAGCCCATATACTTGCTTGGCCGAACCTTAAGGTGAGGTTCTAAGCATTCATTTGTACAATATGTAGCATGGAAACTTATCTAATCTTATACAAAGGATCATACAACATGTAGAGCCATAACCAAGCATAATTAGGTTAGAAAAAAAAAAAACTTAACTCTAAGATTACACTCTACCTTGGCCGAAACCTACAAGTAGGGTTTCCATTCTTTTAGTGCAACATGTGACATAATGGCTTAACCTAGCTACATACAAGGTATCATACTTCATGAATGAACATAAACAAGCATGTTTAGGTTCTAAATTTTTAGCCCTAGGCCTCTTATACTCTCTTGGCCGAAACTTGCAACTAGCATTTTCATATTTTTCATACAACATAAAGCATAAAAATCTAAGCTACCAATACACAAGGGTTCATTCATCATGAAGGAGCATAACCAAGTATGTTATCATTTCAAAATCTTACTCCAAACTTCATTTCTGTTCTTGGCCGAAACATGTGACTAGGGTTTCCATATTTTTCATACAACATGAAGCATAAAAATCTAGGCTACCAATACACAAGGGTTCATACATCATAAAGGAGCATAAACAACATGTTATCATTAACAAAACTTTGCCCTAAATTGCATTCCTATCCTTGGCCGAAACTTGAAGATAACTTTCTCCAAACCTTATACAACATGGAGCATGGAAAACCTAAGTTATCCACATATAAGAAAGTTTAACAAGTTTAGGAACATAAACAATAAGTTTCCTTTTTAAAGCCTTGCCCTAAACCCTATAACTCATCTTGGCCGAAACATTAGGTTAGGGTTCTTAAACTTTTTAATATCATATGGAGTATTAAGCTTAGCCAACAACATATAAAAGATCCTATATCATGAAGAAACATAGGCAAGCTTGTTACCAAAAAAAAACTTGGATCCAAACCTTACTTTTTGATCTTGGCCGAAACTTTAAAAGTGAGGTTTAGACTTTTTTTTTTCCAACATGAAGCATAGCTTGTAAACTTGTTAACCTAAATGACCACAAATCTAACTTGGCCGAAACTTGAAAAGGAAATCTCTAAGGTTTCAATAACGTTTACGTACGAAGAAAACCGAAAACTACTTGTACTGCAGTGAGGGGATACTCACATCCTCGCTTGATTTTCTTAGGGAAGAGACCTTGCTTGTGGAGCCTTCCTAGAGAGGAGCTTCTTGCTTGGGCTCGACAGTGGTGAGGGGGAAGAAGCTCTTGGTCACGGTGAGGAAGAGGAGGAAGGGAGAAAAATGAAGATTTTCCTTCATTTCTCCTTTTATTCTAAATGAGAAGAAGAAGGAAAAATGGGTTTTTCCTTCTCTTTTCCTTTACTTCTCCTTTAATGAAAAGAGGAGGCAAGAATCCTCTTTTCTTTTGAGAGAAAGAAGGTAACTCTAACTTCTCCTTCTAAATGAAAGAAACTCTTTTCTTACTCTTAACTATATTGTCACTTCTCTTTCTAACAATATCTTCTCTTGGTCTATTGGTTAACACATACATGTATCTAGTAAGAGATCCAAGGTTCAAACCTTGGTCATCTCTTTTTGGTTCTATTATTTTTATTGTTTTTGCAATTTTACATATAAGGCCTATTTTTTTTATTCATGATACAAATATCTAAAATCTTGCTAAGTACCATATGGGTGTTACAATTGCTGCATCAGAAGCAACAAAGGAGGCAGTTTGGATCCGTAAGTTCATTACTGAGTTTGGGGTGGTTACTAGCATAGCTGATCCCATAGAGCTCTATTGTGACAACAATGGAGCAATAGCATAAGCTAAGGAACCTCACTCACACCAGTGGACCAAACACATTCTACGGCGCTTCCATCTCATTCGAGAGATCATCAATAGAGGAGATGTGAAGATTTGCAGAGTACCCACTGAGGCTAACATCGCGGATCCCTTGACCAAGGCTTTGGCACAGAGAAAGCATGATGGTCACACTAGGTCTTTGGGCCTTAGAGCTTATACTGATTGTCACTAGTGCTAGTGGGAGATTGTTAGTTAGAGCCCTAGAACCAATTATTTGATGATTATTGTATGGACTCGTTATATCATATTCTTATATATATAAAGACATTTGTTTATGGTTATTATGCTTACTTGTATTGGTGTCAAATAACTCAGTATAATAGCGTCCTTGAGTAGAAGGTTCTTACCTATATCAATCGGTTAGTTGAATCGATAGTGAGATGATATAGGGAACACTACTCTTAATCATTTCTAGTCAAGTATTAGCATTCAGGGACAATGTTAATGCGACGAGACTAGCATGTAGGTCAACACGATGACTTGATCTCACAAGTCATGGATATAGAGATATCAAGTTGACACATGGGTATACATTGGAGAATGTATACTGAATGACCCACCATGAGAAAGTATCATGGATCATTATATGAGTGTCATATACTTTCTCATGTGGCTATTAACATGACTATTAGTCCTTGGACCTGAAGTCACCATGGTTCCCTACATAAGGAGTTACATACTTTGGCTTCGTCAAACGTCACCCATAACTGGGTGGACTATAAAGGCAATTACTGGGTGATCCTGTCTGAGAAGCTTGATTGGACAGAGACCCGGGAGAAAAAACCTACTGCTGGTGAAGAATAATACCTGTAGAACACCGATCCGAGAAACCCAAAGCGGATCGAGAAGAGTAGAGTCCCTGAATGCCCTCCTTGCGCGAAGATCTAATGACGAGAGAGAAATCCGACCAAAGAGAACCCAGATTCGGAGCTCCCAAGACTTCCTACGTACAAGAGACCAGCCAACACTATCGTCAGTGACCTAAGACCGGGGTGGGAATCCCTAGCTAGGCCCTCCGACGCTCAAGATAGTGATCTCTCTTGGTGTGGAAAAAGGAAGAAGAAGAAGAAGAAGATGAACAGTAGTTGAAAATTAGGGTTATGAATGTGCACAATGATGTGAACTTACCTTGCCAACGGAGAGGATTCCCCTTTTTATACCACTTCATATAACCTCCGTAGTCATGAAGTGGACCCCGGTTTGTTAGAGTTTGTTATGAGATGACGTAAGCTGCGTACTTGTGGTAAATGACTTTTAAGGAATATTTTTTGTACCCCAGATGCACCTTCTTTATCGTATAGCACTTGTAAAATAATCTAAAAACACATTTCCCGCCAAAATATATAACACCTATTATCCAATCATATACTGCAATTAACTATTTTATTTAAAATATTTACTTCTTTCCTATTTCACACTTCCTTCAAAGTATTTCTATCGTTCCTACTTGCCCATCTTGTTTTTTCTATATCAGAGATAGCTTAATGTACATGTTCCTTGTATCAATCGGAGTTGGGCTTAACTAGGTTTGATCAATTATTATTACCTCTCATGCGGCTCTTGGGGCAATGCCCGTCCGAGCCCCTTTATGTTTATTATTCTGGCTAGTACTGGGTTGTATTTTATCAAGTATCTTTTCAAGGTATTAGTCAACCCGGTCGATATCGGCCTCCCTTCTTAAAGGCATGTCTCGATCGATATTGGCTTACCTCCTTTGAGGTATATCTCGGCCGATATTAGCCTTCCTTCTTAAAGGCATGTCTCGATCGATATTGGCATACTTCTTTTAAGGTATATCCCGGCCGATATTGGCTTATCTCCTTTGAGGTATATGCTGATCGATATGGGTCTACCTCCTTGGAGGCATATCCCGACCGATATTGGCCTTCCCTCCTGAAGGTATGTCTCGATCGATATTGGTCTACCTCCTTTGAGGTTTATGCTTATCAATATTGACCTACCTCTTTTAAGGTATATCCCGACCGATATTGAAACATCCCAAGTTTTTTTTTTTTTACCAATCTCTCTCAACAACTCCGATTTGAATGATCACATTGCAGAACCATAACGGAACTATCATAACCAATAGACAAGACTGTATCAACAAATGTGTATCGATAAGAACAATAACCCCTCAACATTCCCCACCCGAATGACATAGAAAGTGAAAATCTCTCATGGTAGATCCCGTATGCACTGCACTCCCGGACAACGGACAGAACCATGCGTCCATCCCGCCTCCTCGTCTACTCCGTCCGTGGGCCCTCCAGCATATCTTGGAGGTCATTCTCACCTGTAATATAAATGTGGTGAGTCTACGACCCAGCAAGCACAGACCAATATGAGTATGTAGATATCCATAAGATAGTGGAAATAACAACTAGAAGCCTTTTAAAGAAAACATAGCACAACCAGGTACGACATAAGAAAGATATAACATGCAACAGTGTTCCTACGTAGCTAATAAGGTGAATATGTCACATATCCGGTAACCACAATTAGAGCCAGTCAACAGTCCCATGAACCTAGAGGTACCTCGTAGAGAACATGCATCCAGTCATATAGCCGAAGCTAACCATATCAGTCAAGTTTGGATGGGCCCTCCCCGGAGCTCATCCCGGGTCACCCATCCCGTACTGCTACCACATATGCTCATACACATCCCATTAGCCACATAAGATTTATATACCCATAATAAATTCCAGTCATTCATTCCATAGCATATTTCAGTCATTCCTTCCATATCCGTTCCTGTAACCATAGCCTATTTCATTTATTCCTTAAGCATATCCATTCACAACGAAATCTTATCAAATCCAAATTTGTGCATTTCATAAATAATCTACGGAGAAATAATTCAACTCATGCATAACCAAAATGGAGGGTAGCTCACAAGTATTAAAACTAGCATAGAAAAACTTGGACTACAACAACCTACCATAACTAGAGGAAAACCAAACCATTCCGATACAAAATTCCAAGTTCATCGGTAAAACACACGAACAAACTCAAAATCAACACATCACCCTCTACATTTATCCAGAATTCGAACAGCCACTAAAGCACCAAAACCAACTCACAAACCATTATACAATTCCACAAATTCAACACCTACAGCAAATGGTCATAACTAAAAAAACTACTCACATAATAAGAACTAAGGTAGAAGTTGACACAGCATATAGGAATAAGTAAAGAACTGGAATGAGTTCAGCATAACAACAGAAACAAACTCCCATAGAATTAGCACTACCACCTATCAATCCATACACAAATCATGGCAATCTCAAATGAATCCCGAGAACAACAATAAATACCCGAAACCACAACTAAGCAAAGAAACAAAACAGATTCAAGTTAAAACACCAAAACCCATAGCCCTTCTGTGGAATAGAAACACAATGGATAGACCCTGTGCCAATCAAATCTGTTCACAACTCCTGAATTAATCGAACAAACGAGAGCATCTTCCATCAAGGCCTAAAGCACAGGCAATCTGTTCAACTTCTTCAAAGGAATTAACAAACACAAAATACCATCCCAAGGAACATATACGACACAAAACCAAATCACCACTTCCAATTCAACCTACTAGCAAAAGAGGAAGTAAAACTTCTTAGATCAAACCTAATTCCATTCGCCACCAGTTCCAAAACCTTTGGAAACAACATGTAGAGGCAGAACCAGATCAAGTTGAATCCAACCAAATTCCACTGCAATTCGGTAGACCAGTACCGCATCGAAGAAAATCCATCTATCCAAGCAATCCAGCAGTTCTAGAAGAAATTAAGAAACGCAAAGGCGTCTTCAATCAAAGCTTGAATGCCACAATCTGTCCAGGCTTTCGGAGCCTATCGAAGGGAGCAAAACTTCATCGAACTAGCCGAAACCACCAAAACCTGAACCAAAAGCTCAATCGATCCAAAGAAATCCGTACGACATCAGATTTAACCATCGCCCTCCAAATTCTTCGCGAAAACTCAAAGAAACACAAGATAAAGCAAGAGCGTCACAGGAAAACTCAAATCGCAACCCATTCAGTCAAACGGACCACATAGATAAGCTTATCCACATCTCCTAGGTTCCTATCCCTTACCTCATAGATCTCATACATTCATAGGAAAAATACTTGCCTCTTCTTTCCCTCATCGCTGCCGAATCCCTAGCTCGTGAGGTATCACCGATAGAGTATGCGAATGCCCCTGTGTCTCGTCGTCGTGTCCCCCGTTGCTCGCCGGCTTGAGGAGCTACTTGGCCGGAGTCCCGATCCTCGACGGAAGCTTCGTTGAAGCGGCCAAGATCGGCAGCGAAGAGTTCGGCGATTTGGCGTGGGGAAATGTGCCGAACTTAGGTTAGGGACTTTATACCTAGGCTAATTAGATCAATTAACTCCCATCTTAATTGGCGTATTTCTAAACAGGCTTTCTTCTACCCAATTATACCCCTTAAAATTTAACATAATTCCCTAAAAATTCATAAAAATTCCAGTAAACTCCATAAATCCATATCAACTTAATTCCTGATAAATTATTCATAAAAACATATTTATTCACTATTTTTTTATAAAAAAAAATAATCTAGCTAGGTTAGATTTAATTGTTTACACCTTTATCTATATTGTTGGTATCTAATAACCTTATGTATTTATTTTATACTCATCCAAGTCATACAAAATTTATAATTTACATCACCAAATTTCTCTTTTTTTTTAATAAGTTTTATGCATTTTTGGGTCATAAAATTTATTTAAGTTTGGATATACCTTATCCGATTTAATTAACATAATTAAAACTAGCCACTTATGTTAAACTTCATTCTAATTATACCCCACTAATTAAATGATTACTTTCAATTTAAAACAATTAGTTTTGGGACATTACAGATATTGACTTACCTCCTTTGAGGTATATGCTGATCGATATGGGTCTGCCTCCTTGGAGGCATATCTCGACCGATATTGGCCTTCCTTCCTGAAGGTATGTCTCGATTGATATTGGTCTACCTCCTTTGAGGTATATGCTTATCACTATTGACCTACCTCTTTTGAGGTATATCCCGGCCGATATTGGCTTACTTCCTTTTGTAATACCCACTAAACTTGTAAGATAAATATATGAATGTGGGATTTTGCCTTAGAAAAATAATAGGAAGTGAGTTGAAGCAAAAAGGAAATAAAATGAAATAAAAAGAAGTGAAGGTCAAGGATTGAACCTTGAACCTCTTATATTATATTTCATAGAATTAATGAGTAGAAACCAATTGGGATAGAGAGAAGATATTGATAGAAAAGGAGGGAAACTTATGATAAAGGTAAGAGTAAAAGCTAGCCAAAAGAAAACAAGAAAGGAGCAAGAGAAAGGCAACTTGCCTTCCTCCCTTTCTCTCCTTCTTCCTCTTTGGTTTTGCCGAAATGTTTAAAGAGGAATTAAGGGGATTCAATTCCCCTTATTTCACCATGAATGATGAGGATAAATAAATAAATAAAAATAAAAATAAAATAGAAAAAAAAAGGCTAAGGGAGAAGGAAAGCAAAAACTAAGTTTGCTACCTCTTCCCCCTTAACATAAAAGAGAATATGTAAAGGGAAAATTCTATTTTCTCTCATTTTTCATATTCTCTCCTCTCCCTCACCGAAACCTCAGTTCCCCCTCTCCTCCATCTTCAGCCCCAAGCCAAGGTTTTCCCTAAGAAAGCCTAAGATACAAGGAGGACTTAGCAAAGGAATCAAGGGAAAGGAACTAGAAGAAGAGACTACTTCTTCTTCACCATACCTTAGATCCACAAGAGAAAAGGATGTAAGCTTCCCCTCACCTGTGATACAAGGCTTTTATGTGCTTTTCAGATTTTATGAAGATTTTAAAACCTAGAAACAAGTTTGAGAAAATTCGGCCAAGAAGAGCTTTCAAAATCTAATGATGTTTAAACTAGTCTTCACTACATGATAGATTTTTATATGCTATGTAAAGGGGTTCTTCTTCATGATTTTATACCTATATGATGCTTGATCAGAGGAGTATTGAACCCTAGAATTTCGGCCAAAAATATTCTTAAGAGGCTAGAGAAATTTATTATTTTACCCAACTAGTACAAGGTTCTCCCTATGAAATATTAAGGATCATGTATTAGTTTTTCTTCCTTAGAAGATATTTGTAACTAAAAGAAAACCCACTCATATGATTCGGTCAAGAAAGGGTTTAGGGTTAGGAAGACCTTGAAATTTAAATAACCATGCTCATGTGATAGAATACAAAGATCTTAAAGGATTTGTATGCTTGAATATTGCTAGAATTTCATGAACTCCTTCTTAGGGTTTTTCGGCCATTATGAGATGGATAGCTTAGAAAAGCTTAAACAAAATTTTAATATGCTCAAGACCTCTGTGCTATTTAGATATGAAAGTTGTTTAATGCCCTCATGCTTAATTAGGGTGTAGAAAAATTAGTTGCATGACATATAACATGTATGACCACAAGGGGTCCTAGCTTATTCATGAACCAATTTGTATATATGTTTCTTAGTAACTTTTGCCATGAAACTTACTTAGGTTTTTCATGCTTTAGGCCACTTAAAAACCTAGCTAAGGAATGGTAGGTTTTGGCCATGAGAAAAAAATAAAAGAAAAAGAGAAAAAGAAACCTAGAAAGCCTAAGACACAATTCATATGTATACTCATTATGCTTGTCCTTATACATGCTATGAAACTTGTATAAATTCTCATGATTTTAGGCTATTTGAAGCAAGTTTATATTCTGTGAGTTTCGGCCAAGTAGGGTTTAAAAGACCTAGAGGCCTTAGAAATGAAACCAAATGTGTTAAAAGTACTTCTTATGAAAATAGGATAATGTGTTGATTGTTTCACATGCTTGTATAATTTTTCCATGACCTAAATGAACCCTTGAATGTTTCGGTCATGAAGGAATAGATGCCCTAGAAATCCTAGGACTTAAATTAAATATGCTCATGCCACTCTACATGAAATATGATAAGTAGAAAGCCAAGGTTCAATTGCTATATGTTGTTTTATGACCTAAAATGATGCTAGGGTATGTTTCGGCCATAACTATTGTATGATGCCTTGTATGAATTTATACATAATGTTAGTCCAAGTTCACATGCTTGTATGCTTGTTTGTAGCCCTAATGAGAACTTGTTAAATTTCGGCCATGACATATGTTAAGGGCTTAAAGAACTTAGGAACTAATTCAAATGTGTCAAATGTGTTTACCTTGTTCCTTGGTAAAAAAATGTTATAAATATGATTTAAAGTTGTCCATGATTTTATGTCATATGGAACCTTGTTTCACACCTTAAGGTTTCGGCCATATGAAATTAGGGACTTGAGGAACTTAGAAACTAAGTTAATCATGTTTATAATGCTTCCTATGAAAATGTTATGATGATAATTTAGGTGTCACATGCTTGGATGTTGTGTTTAACCTAAATTGAGCTCTAAAGGGTTTCGGCCACAAGGGTTTAGGAAGCTTAAAACCAAGATAAATATGATACCATGTTTCCTAT
This sequence comes from Zingiber officinale, assembly GCF_018446385.1. Classification (NCBI taxonomy): domain Eukaryota; kingdom Viridiplantae; phylum Streptophyta; class Magnoliopsida; order Zingiberales; family Zingiberaceae; genus Zingiber; species Zingiber officinale. The sequence continues at coordinate 23,724,853 of NC_055993.1, forward strand.
GATAGGATAATCACAAGATACACCCTTATGCTCAATATGTATGCTTGTGATTTATGACTTATGATATGATATGCATGCTTTTATGATATGATATGCTTTGTGCTAAAAATATGCATGCTTATGTTATGATATGTGGTTAAATTATGCATGCTTTAATGCTATATTTAGTGCTTAAAATATGCATGCTTCCATGATATGCTATGTGGTTAAATCATGCATGCTTGATGATATGCTTTATGCTTAAGATATGCATGTTTTTATGATCTATGCCTAAGTGATGCATATTGTTATGACATGATGTATGCCTAAGTGATGCATACCTTTATGATATGATGTATGCCTAAGTGATGCATACCTTTATGATATGATGTATGCCTAAGTGATGCATACCTTTATGACATGATGTATGCCTAAGTGATGCATACCTTTATGATATGATGTATTCCTAAGTGATGCATACCTTTATGACATGATGTATGCCTAAATGATGCATACCTTTATGATATGATGTATGCCTAAGTGATGCATACTTTTATGACAAGATGTATGCCTAAGTGCATACTTTTACAATATGATGTGTGCCTAAGTGATGCATGCTTTTATGATACATGATATGTATGACATGTACTTTACTTTATATGTGAGTGGCTTGTACCAAGGGTGGGCTCCATAAGCACCCCGGGGACTAAGGACCTCGTTAGGGATGGGCTCCTAAGTGCCCCTAGGATTAAGGGCCTAGTATGTTTGCCTCGTAGGGTTCAAGACTTGCTACCTTGGACCTACAAGGTTGCGCGCAATATGTAAGTGGTACATAGCCGGGATCCCCCTTATGTTGAGATTACTTTCAAGTATATATGTAAAAGAAAATGGTTTTAAAGATCATGAGACATACACATGTTTTTCGGATACATGTTTTCCAAAATCATATTGCATACACCTTATGATTATGCTATGTTTCTTGCTATGCTCTTGATTATGATATGCCATGATAAGGTATGATAATGTTATGTTCATGCTATACCTTATAGACATGTTTCGGCCATGGATATGTTGATGCTTGATATATAGATTTCGGCCATAGATATGATGATGCCTTGATGTACATGTTTCGGCCATAGTATGATGCTTTGATATACATGTTTCGGCCATGCTTTGATATACCATAATACTTGTTTGTTATGCCATGTCTAGCAATGTTTTATGCAATGCACTATGTATATGTTTCGGCCATGGTGATGCTTGATATGCTATGACTAGTTGTGATTATATTATGATGCATGATATGCTTGAATAGAATGCTATGTTATGTCATGATTAGTTGAGATTATGACTTGTTGATGCATTCTTGATTATGTGCTGATTGTTGGTTTTAGTGAGTAGGAAATGAACTTACTGAGCCATGAGTGCTCATAGCTTACTTTCCTTGTACCACAGATAAAGGGAAAAGCTGGATGAGTTAGAGGAGCAGCAGGAGGGGCAACGAAGATGTGTGTGGCAGTGGCTAGGCAACCAAATAAATAAGAACCTGCTTAAAGTTTCTTTAAAGAACTATGCATTGGTATTTTATGACTTGTGATACCTAAACATGTGTGGCTTGACATTATGGTTCCACTGGATTTGATGTTATGATTTTGATGTCATGTGATAGTATAGTTCAAAAGAAATTTAAAAGAAAAGTTTTATTAAAACTATGAAAATTATTTTAAGTCTTCCGCTGTTTTAAAAAGAAAAATTTATACGTAGAGTATCGTAGCCCCGTCCCTTATGGTAGCAGGGAGGGCGGGCGTTACAGGTTGGTATCAGAGCCAAAGTTTATTGCCAGCTCACTACACACACATCAAGCCTCCTACCTGCCGCTCCAAGTAAGAATGTTTATGTTAAATTTATTTGTTATATGTTTATGTTTGATTTTCTTGTCATATACTTATGCTTTATTTTCTTTACTACATCGCTTATGCTTTATTTCCTTATGTTACATTGTTTGCCATTATATTCCTTATTTTTCCTTATGTTGTTTATGCTTTAGTTCATGTTTTACTTGCTTATGTTTGATGCTTTATTCTATGCTTTTAGTTATAAATTAGATTAGGAGTACATATTGGTAGGTTAGGAATAATACCATAATAAATAGATAGAAACAAACCAGTACGTTAGATTGGCTAAAATTGATAACCACTTACACTAGTCTATTTCTTTTAGATAAACATGGTTAGGACACGCAATACCCGAACCGGAGGGACAGTGACTCCACCAGATCTGACGCAGGTAGTCGCAGACCTCCAGCATCATATCGCAGAACAACAACAGCTGATCACTACCTTAATGGGTCAGCAAGGCAACCCAGTTACCCCACCGGTGAATCCACTACATGTTATACCTACAGCCGAACCATTGCCCCCGGCAGCCCCTACTCCGATGGTCCGACAAGAGGCCTATCTACTTCAGTGGCAAAGGCTTAAGCCGGAAGCATTCTCGGGAAACTGTGAACCATGGGATGCGCAAGCCTGGCTCAAAACTGTAGAGAACATAATGGAACTACTAGATTGGCCTGAACACGAGAAGGTCAAATGCGCGTTGTTCTGTCTTACCGGAGATGCCCGGATGTGGTGGGACAGAGTAAAGGTGAAAAGGCAAATAAACCAAATGTAGTGGATAGATTTTGAGACAGAGTTCTTAGAGGAATTTTTCCATATGCGAGTGACCAACAAACACTATGACGAGTTCACTGAGTTCCGGCAAGGTGATCTGTCAAGTTAATGAAGTCGTTAAGAGGTTCAACCGCCTAGCCCGACTGTGCCCAGAACTGGTCCGAACTGAAAAAGAAAGGGGTCGGTTAATGTTAAAGATGCTCTGACCCGAGATAGCTATGAACGTAGCCGGCGGAGTTAATAGACCGCAGACTGCAGAGGAGCTAGTCAGTAGTGCCCTGATTACCGAGCACTATCATGAAGCAATGAACAAGGGCAAGAACCAAGCACTGACCGGAGAAGTTATTGTCATCTATTAAAACACAAAAGATGTTAGATAAAGGATGTATGGGATTTCTAGCGCACGTGGTTGACACCAATCAAGTCAAAGACCCAAAGTTAAAAGATGTCAGAGTAGTGTGCAACTATCCAAAAGTATTTCCTGATAAACTACCAGGGTTGGCCCTGACAGAGAGATAGAATTCGGAATCGAATTGATTCCTGGTACTCAGCCGATCTCAAAAGCACCTTATCGTATGGCTCCGGCTGAATTAAAGGAGCTTCAGGAACAGTTATCCGAATTACTCGACAAGGGACTTATTCGTCCTAGTCACTCTCCATGGGGAGCTCCAGTGCTATTCGTAAAGAAGAACGATGGGTCTATGCGAATGTGTATAGACTACCGAGCGCTGAATAATGTGACGATCAAGAATCGGTACCCATTTCCACGGATAGATGATCTGTTCGATCAACTGAAGGGTGCGACCGTTTTCTCAAAAATAGATCTACGATCCGGTTATCATCAAGTGAAGGTGAAACCAGATGATATACCGAAAACAGCATTTCGAACTCGGTATGGACATTATGAGTTCATAGTTATGCCTTTCGGAGTAACCAACGCTCCTGCAGTATTTATGGACCTGATGAATCGAGTATTTACGGCATATCTTGATAAATTTGTAATTGTCTTCATTAATGATATACTTATCTACTCAAGAACCCCAGAAGAACATGCTGAACACCTGAATACTGTACTACAGATCCTTCAAGAGAAACAACTATATGCAAAATTCTCCAAATGCGAGTTTTGGCTTGACCGGGTAATATTTCTAGGTCATGTCATCTCCAAAGATGGAGTTATGGTGGATCCAAGTAAAATCGAAGCTGTAAATAACTGGAACCGACCAAAGAATGCCAGCGAAGTCAGGAGTTTTCTTGGACTAGCAGGTTATTACAGGAAATTCGTAGAGAATTTCTCTAAAATCGCAGCCCCTATGACAACCCTCACCAAGAAAAATACCAAATATGAATGGACAGAAGCTTGCGAGAAGAGTTTCGCGGAATTAAAAAGGAGACTGACCAGTGCTCCGATTCTTACTCTTCTGGAAACCAACAAAGGCTTCGATTTGTACAGCGATGCTTCCATCACAGGACTTGGAGCTGTACTCATGCAAGATGGCAAAGTCATTGCCTACGCTTCAAGACAACTTAAAGAGCATGAGAAGAATTATCCCATTCATGACTTAGAACTAGCAGCCGTGGTCTTCGCTCTCAAAATATGGAGACATTATTTATATGGAGCTCAGTGTAAGATTTATACCGACCATCAGAGTCTGAAATATTTCTTCACGCAAAAAGACCTGAATATGAGGCAACACCGATGGCTCGAATTAGTTAAAGATTATGACAGCGAGATTCTTTATCACCCAGGAAAGGCGAACAAAGTGGCCGATGCACTCAGCCGAAAGTTCAGTGCCACCTGATGCAACTATTTTAAAGTTTGAGGACGAACTTTTTATGAGGTACGGGGTACTGTAATACCCACTAAGCTTGTAAGATAAATATATGAATGTGGGATTTTGCCTTAGAAAAATAATAGGAAGTGAGTTGAAGCAAAAAGGAAATAAAATGAAATAAAAAGAAGTGAAGGTCAAGGATTGAACCTTGAACCTCTTATATTATATTTCATAGAATCAATGAGTAGAAACCAATTGGGATAGAGAGAAGATATTGATAGCAAAGGAGGGAAACTCATGATAAAGGTAAGAGTAAAAGCTAGCCAAAAGAAAACAAGAAAGGAGCAAGAGAAAGGCAACTTGCCTTCCTCCCTTTCTCTCCTTCTTCCTCTTTGGTTTTGCCAAAATGTTTAAAGAGGAATTAAGGGGATTCAATCCCCCTTATTTCACCATGAATGATGAGGATAAATAAATAAATAAAAATAAAAATAAAATAGAAAAAAAAGGCTAAGGGAGAAGGAAAGCAAAAACTAAGTTTGCTACCTCTTCCCCCTTAACATAAAAGAGAATATGTAAAGGGAAAATTCTATTTTCTCTCATTTTTCTCATTCTCTCCCCTCCCTCACTGAAACCTAAGTTCCCCCTCTCCTCCATCTTCGGCCCCAAGCCAAGGTTTTCCCTAAGAAAGCCTAAGATACAAGGAGGACTTAGCAAAGGAATCAAGGGAAAGGAACTAGAAGAAGAGACTACTTCTTCTTCACCATACCTTAGATCCACAAGCGAAAAGGATGTAAGCTTCCCCTCACCTGTGGTACACGGCTTTTATGTGCTTTTCGGATTTTATGAAGATTTTAAAACCTAGAAACAGGTTTGAGAAAATTCGGCCAAGAAGAGCTTTCAAAATCTAATGATGTTTAAACTAGTCTTCACTACATGATATATTTTTCTATGCTATGTAAAGGGGTTCTTCTTCATGCTTTTATACCTATATGATTCTTGATAAGAGGAGTATTGAACCCTAGAATTTCGGCCAAAAATATTCTTAAGAGGCTAGAGAAATTTATTGTTTTACCCAACTAGTACAAGGTTCTCCCTATGAAATATTAAGGATCATGTATTAGTTTTTCTTCCTTAGAAGATATTTGAAACTAAAAGAAAACCCACTCATATGATTCGGTCAAGAAAGGGTTTAGGGTTAGGAAGACCTTGAAATTTAAATAACCATGCTCATGTGATAGAATACAAAGATCTTAAAGGATTTGTATGCTTGAATATTGCTAGAATTTCATGAACTCCTTCTTAGGGTTTGTCGGCCATGATGAGATGGATAGCTTAGAAAAGCTTAAACAAAATTTTAATATGCTCAAGACCTCTTTGCTATTTAGATATGAAAGTTGTTTAATGCCCTCATGCTTAATTAGGGTGTAGAAAAATTAGTTGCATGACATATAACATGTATGACCACAAGGGGTCCTAGCTTATTCATGAACCAATTTGTATATATGTTTCTTAGTAACTTTTGCCATGAAACTTACTTAGGTTTTTCATGCTTTAGGCCACTTAAAAACCTAGCTAAGGAATGGTAGGTTTCGGCCATGAGAAAAAAATAAAAGAAAAAGAGAAAAAGAAACCTAGAAAGCCTAAGACACAATTCATATGTATACTCATTATGCTTGTCCTTATACATGCTATGAAACTTGTATAAATTCTCATGCTTTTAGGCTATTTGAAGCAAGTTTATATTCTTTTAGTTTCGGCCAAGTAGGGTTGAAAAGACCTAGAGGCCTTAGAAATGAAACCAAATGTGTTAAAAGTACTTCTTATGAAAATAGGATAATGTGTTGATTGTTTCACATGCTTGTATAATTTTTCCATGACCTAAATGAACCCTTGAATGTTTCGGTCATGAAGGAATAGATGCCCTAGAAACCCTAGGACTTAAATTAAATATGCTCATGCCACTCTACAAGAAATATGATAAGTAGAAAGCCAAGGTTCAATTGCTATATGTTGTTTTATGACCTAAAATGATGCTAGGGTATGTTTCGGCCATAACTATTGTATGATGCCTTGTATGAATTTATACATAATGTTAGTCCAAGTTCACATGCTTGTATGCTTGTTTGTAGCCCTAATGAGAACTTGTTAAATTTCGGCCATGACATATGTTAAGGGCTTAAAGAACTTAGGAACTAATTCAAATGTGTCAAATGTGTTTACCTTGTTCCTTGGTAAAAAAATGTTATAAATATGATTTAAAGTTGTCCATGCTTTTATGTCATATGGAACCTTGTTTCACACCTTAAGGTTTCGGCCATATGAAATTAGGGACTTGAGGAACTTAGAAACTAAGTTAATCATGTTTATAATGCTTCCTATGAAAATGTTATGATGATAATTTAGGTGTCACATGCTTGGATGTTGTGTTTAACCTAAATTGAGCTCTAAAGGGTTTCGGCCACAAGGGTTTAGGAAGCTTAAAACCAAGATAAATATGATTCCATGTTTCCTATGATAGGATAATCACAAGATACACCCTTATGCTCAATATGTATGCTTGTGATTTATGACTTATGATATGATATGCATGCTTTTATGATATGATATGCTTTGTTCTAAAAATATGCATACTTATGTTATGATATGTGGTTAAATTATGCATGCTTTAATGCTATGTTTAGTGCTTAAAATATTCATGCTTCCATGATATGCTATGTGGTTAAATCATGCATGCTTGATGATATGCTTTATGCTTAAGATATGCATGTTTTTATGATCTATGCCTAAGTGATGCATATTGTTATGACATGATGTATGCCTAAGTGATGCATACCTTTATGATATGATGTATGCCTAAGTGATGCATACCTTTATGATATGATGTATGCCTAAGTGATGCATACCTTTATGACATGATGTATGCCTAAGTGATGCATACCTTTATGATATGATGTATGCCTAAGTGATGCATACCTTTATGATATGATGTATGCCTAAGTGATGCATACTTTTATGACAAGATGTATGCCTAAGTGATGCATACTTTTACAATATGATGTGTGCCTAAGTGATGCATGCTTTTATGATACATGATATATATGACATGTACTTTACTTTATATGTGAGTGGCTTGTACCAAGGGTGGGCTGCATAAGCGCCCCGGGGACTAAGGACCTCGTTAGGGATGGGCTCCTAAGTGCCCCTAGGACTAAGGGCCTAGTATGTTTGCCTCGTAGGGTTCAAGACTTACTACCTTGGACCTACAAGGTTGCGCGCAATATGTAAGTGGTACATAGCCGGGATCCCCCTTATGTTGAGATTACTTTCAAGTATATATGTAAAAAAAAAATGGTTTTAAAGATCATGAGACATACACATGTTTTTCGGATACATGTTTTCCAAAATCATATTGCATACACCTTATGATTATGCTATGTTTCATGCTATGCTCTTGATTCTGATATGCCTGTTGATACAGTCTGACCTAGATGTTGTTTTGATGTTGACACTGATTTAAGTTTGAATCAGATATTAAATTAACTCAGATTAATTACTAATCAAGGTTGACTTGGTTAACCTGATTGACCTGATTGGGAAAAGTCCAAGCGAGGAGCTTGGCACGGGAAAGTCCTGGTGAGTGAAGCCAGGCAGTGGGAAAGTCCTAACTGGGATGTTAGGCAGTTGGAAAGTCCTGGTGAGTGAAGCCAGGCAATTGGAAAGTCCTGGTGAGTCAAACCAGGCAATTGGGAAGTCCAAGTGTGGAAGCTTGGCATGTATGGTCGGAGAGGGTTCGGTAGCACGCTCTCTGGACCGTCAGGGGTGAGGGCAGCAAGCTTGGAAGCTTGACTCGAGACTCACAGTTTTGAGATCGGTCCGCAGACCGATCCGCATGTACTGATCGGTCAGATCGATTACTGATCGATCCCGATCGAGCAACACTCGAGCACATCGAGTGTATCTTGATCGGTCCGGACCGATCAGCAAAACTTAGTAGCACATCGAGTGTATCGATCGGTCCGGGACCGATCAGCAAAACTTAGTAGCACATCGAGTGTATCTGATCGGTCCGGGACCGATCGGATAACACTCGATCACAGTGGATCGATCGGTCCGGGACCGATCGATGATCCTCAATAGCCGAGTGGATACCGATCGGTCTTACGGACCGATCCGTGAGTCCTGATCGGTCCACGATCGAGCCGTGCCGATTCGCGTGAAGGGTGGATCGGTCTTGGGACCGATCAGACAGCACTGATCGGTCACCGACCGATCGGTGATGATAAATAGAAGCGTGGATCGGTCTGCCGACCGATCCACAGTATGGATTGTTTTGCATGCGCTTTCTCTTATTGTTTCTGATTCGCAATTGCTTTTACCTATTTCGTTTCTAACCATCTGCTGTAAGCTTCTCGAAGTTACAGGTTACAGATTACTTGATGTTGGGTGAATTCAAATTAAGGATCATTAGTAGAAGGCGACGAAAAAGCTTTTGCTGTGTCTCGCTGCGGACAAACCAGTTTTGGTAGCAACGTCTCGTTTGCGATCTGCTGGCAGCCGTTTGGTCGAAATCAGCTTGACTTGTGCTGATAGGTTCAAGCTCAGAGGTACCAGTGGAAACGAGGATGCCATTGGTGGGAGCTGAGACAATCAGACAAGGAAGAAGCGTGATTGGCGACGTCGTGGACGGTTGCAGGGATTTGCTGCAGGTTTGGCAGAGATCCGTTACAGAGCAGAGAGGCATATGAAGGTGGAGAGGAGAGGCTCTCGTAACAATGCTTTTTGTGCTCTTGCTGTGAAAAACACTGTGGAGAAAAACTCTCTGGAAGATTGAAGCAGTGTGCTTGTTCTTCGCTGATTGTGGCTGTGAGCTTCCTTTGATCATTTTCACTTGAGCCACTACTGTAAGTCTTGTGCTTAATTTCTTACTGCTGTTAAAGACTTTGTGGAGAGGTTACTCCACCGAGAAGGAGAATCCTTTAGCCGGATAGCTTCCGGGGTGTGATCTACCGAAGATCAAGAGGATTCGTCCACCTTACGGACACGCCGAGGAGTAGGGGCAAGTTATCCCCGAACCTCGTAAATCCTCGAGTTAGTGTGCTTGTTTCCTCCTTGTTTTAGTTTTCTAATTCCACTGTGCTAACAAGTTCTTTGAAGAAATTTGTGTTTAAGTTTTTTAAGAGGCTATTCACCCCCCTCTAGCCATCTAAGGTCCCAACAAGTGGTATCAGAGCCTGGTGCTCTTCATTTCGGCTTAACAACCCGAAGAGCAAAACAATGGCCATGAAGGAGGGATTTAGCACCAACCGTCCACCTTACTTCGAAGGAGCAGATTTTCAATATTGGAAGGGCCGCATGGAGTACTACCTCAAAACCGACATAGCCATGTGGTTCTCAGTCAAGGAAGGTTTCACACCACCAAAGGATGAAGAAGGTAAGGAACTCGAGTCGTCAAAGTGGTCTACCAAACAACTCCGCAAAGCACAAGCCGATGCCAAGGCTATGGTCACCTTGCAATGTGGAATCGCCAAGGACCAACTCGTCAAGGTAGGTCCGTTCTCAAGTGCAAGAGACCTATGGAACAAACTCATCGAGCTCCAAGAGGGAACTCGAGATTCTCGGATTGCCAAGAGGGACCTATTCTTGAATCAGCTCCAAAATCTAACCATGAAGGACAATGAAACGGTGAGTGAACTTCATGGGAGATTCAAGGAGATCATCAATGGTCTCCACTCCGTGGATGAACGGGTAGAAAACCGTGACCTAGTAAGGTACGCTCTTAAATCTTTTCCTAGGAATGCCTTGTGGTCATCCATGGTAGATGCCTACAAGGTATCCAAGGATCTTTCCATTGTTAAACTAGATGAAATTTTATGTGAGATGGAACTTCATGAGCTTGCTAAAAAAGGTCAAAAGAGAAGGGTATTGCTTTATTTGCAGGACCAAAGAGCAAGGATGGAAGAAGGAAGAAGGAAAAGAAGAAAGAAAAGGAGATTTCCTCATCCACCTCTTCTTCCGAATCCGATGATGAAAGTGGATCATCATCAAGCGAGATGGCGAACTTCGTAAGGAGGATTATGAGAAGAGGCCGAAGATACAAAGGAAAAGGTAAAACTAATGATCAAAATTTTGATAAATCTAATGTTACATGTTATGAGTGTAGCAAGAAAGGACACATTCGGAGCGAGTGTCCGAAACTAAAGAGGAAGGAGGAACGAGCCAAAAGGAAGGAGGAAAGAGCCAAGAAGAAGAAGGCTCTCAAGGCCACTTGGGATGAGTCCTCATCAAGCTCATCGGAGGAAGAAGAGAAGATGGAAAAGAGCACTCGGCAATTGGCACTCATGGCAAGGGAAGAGTCAGAATCCGAGAGTGATGACTCAAGCGCTTCAACCACGGCTTCATCATCTTCGGATGATGAAGAGGTAACCTCTTCTCATATAGAAAAGTGTTATAAAACTATCACTCACTTATCTACATTGCTTAAAAAGTCAAAAACAGAAAATAAATTGTTGAAAGAAGAAGTAAAACCTTAAGGACCCTTAGGGAAGATGAGGTCGATGACCTACATCTAGAAGTCCTTGAGGATGAGAACAAGGCCTTAAAGGGTGAGGTTGAGAAACTCAAGAAAATGCTTGAGAAATTCTCAACTAGCTCTAAGACTCTAGACATGATTCTAAATGCCCAAAGGGCAGTTTACAACAAAGCCGGGTTAGGGTATCAACCCAAGGAGTCGAGTTTCATTTCTCTAATGTCTAGAACTCAAAATAGTAGATCACATGTTTCTAGAGTTCATGGAACTAGGAAAGGTATGACCAAGGCATGGGTTCCTAGGTCTTTCGTTGTAGAAGCATTAGGTCCCAAGATTTGGGTACCTAAAACCTCTATTTTTCGTGTATTGTAGGCATTGGTCGAGGGGGAGCATCTATCAACTTGGTTTGTTGATAGTGGATGCTCCAAGCACATGACTGGGAACAAATCACTGTTTACTACCATTCAAAACAAAAGTAGAGGTAATGTGTCTTTTGGTAATAATGGTAGCCTTAAGGTTGTAGGAATTGGAGACATTCATATATCCGAATGTCTTCATATCAAGAATGTCCTTCTAGTCAAGGGGATGACTTTTAATCTCCTAAGTCAGCCAATTGTGTGATACGGGTTACACAATTGAATTTCATTCAAGTCAATGTTTGGTTAAACACATTGACACACTTGACACGGTACTAGTAGGCACAAGGGTTGACAATATTTATCAAGTATCATTTAAAAGTGCTACTAATGCTTTGATTAAGTGTTTCATGTCGAAAGAAGAAGAGTCTTGGTTATGGCATAGAAGATTGGCACATGTAAACATGAAGAACATCTGGAAGTTGGCCAACCAAGGATTAGTGCGAGGCTTACCAAGCATCAAGTTCCACAAGACCAAACTATGTGATGCATGTCAAAAGGGTAAGCAAACAAAAGCTGTCCATAAAGGTAAAAGCAATGTAAGTACATCTACTGCTTTAGATTTATTGCACATGGACCTATTTGATTGCAGTAGTGTAATATCATTGAATGGAAGTAGATATTGTTTGGTAATCGTTGATGATTTTACTAGATACACATGGACTTTCTTCTTGAAACATAAGGACCAAACTATAGATATTTTTATTTCCTTTTGTAGAAGAACTGAAAATGAAAATCGACAACAATTAAAACCATTAGAAGTGATCATGGTGGGGAATTTCAAAATCATAGGTTTTTAGAGTTTTGTCAAGAAAAGGGATATAGGCATGAGTTCTCTACTCCAAGGACCCCACAGCAAAATGGGGTTGTGGAGAGAAAGAACCGAGTCCTACAAGAGGCTGCACGAAGCATGCTTAATGAGTACTCACTACCGAGCTACTTATGGGCTGAAGCTGTGAATACAGCTTGCTATGTGCAAAATCGAGTTTTAATACATAGGTTTTTAGGAAAGACTCCCCATGAACTTTGGTTTGGGAAACCGCCTACAATTAAACATCTTAGGGTGTTTGGTTGTAAAGTGTTTATCTTAAACACCAAGGACCATCTTGGGAAGTTCACGGCTAAGGCTGATCAAGGGATACTGGTCGGGTACTCTCTTACCAACAAAGCCTATCGAGTCTACAATGAGAGGACTAAATTGATTGAAGAGTCCTCAGACGTAGCATTTGAAGAAATCCCTAAATCAAATGATCAATCAAGGGATGTAGGAGAAATTCAATTCGAACTTAGAAATCTAAGTTTGAATGATCAAAACATTGGAAGAGTCAAAGTTGACTCTGAAGATGATGAGCAAAGGCAAGAAAGGGCTCAATCTGATCTCTTGCCTGTGCCGAGTGAGACCACTCATGAGGCACCGCCAACTCCAAGGCAATCTAGGATAGTCTCTAGTCATCCACAAGACCAGATTGTGGGAGACATCCAACAAGGGTTAGGACTAGATCATTCTTCAGAAATGAGTCGAATGAGGTTGCTTTGATCTCAGAAATCGAACCTAAACTAGTTGATGAGGCATTGCATGATCCTGATTGGGTCATAGCTATGCAAGATGAGTTAGGTCAATTTGAAAGAAGCCAAGTGTGGGACTTGGTTCCTAGACCTAAGAAGACCACCATTATTGGAACTAAATGGGTCTTCAAAAATAAGTTAAACCAAAAGGGAGAGGTAGTAAGAAACAAGGCAAGACTAGTAGCCAAGGGCTATAGTCAAGTTGAAGGCCTCGATTATGATGAGACCTATGCTCCTGTGGCACGATTGGAGTCCATTCGTTCAATGCTAGCTTTTGCTGCACATAGAGGTTTCAAGCTCTATCAAATGGACGTTAAATCGGCCTTCTTAAATGGTTTCATTAAAGAAGAAGTATACGTTGAACAACCACCGGGGTTTGTGAATATCGAAGCTCCAAACCACGTGTTCAAGCTCAAGAAAGCTCTTTATGGGCTAAAACAAGCACCTCGAGCTTGGTACGAAAGGTTGTCGACTTATCTATTAGAAAAGGGTTTTGTAAGGGGTCAAATAGACCCAACACTATTTCTTCGTCGAGATGGTGAAAATATTTTTGTAGCCCAAGTATATGTCGATGACATAATTTGTGGCTCAAATAACAAGGGCTATTTAAATGAATTTATCACTCACATGGAAAGTGAGTTTGAAATGAGTCTTGTGGGAGAATTGACATTCTTCCTTGGACTAGAAATCAAACAAACTAGAGATGACATTTATGTCCATCAAGCAAAATACACTCAAGAGATGCTTAAGAAATTCAAAATGAGTGATTCTAAGGAAGTATCCACTCCTATGGCGACGAGCACTCGTCTTGACAATGATGAGAGTGGAAAATCAGTTGATCTAACGCAATATAGAAGCATGATCGGTAGTCTTCTATATCTCACAGCTAGTCGACCGGACATACTCTTTCTTTGTGGGCATGTGCGCTAGGTATCAAGTCTGTGCCAAGGAATCTCACTTAATTGCAGTTAAGAGAATTCTGAGATACCTTAAAGGCACAATTAGAGTAGGTCTTTGGTACCCTCGTACTGAATCATTTGACTTGATAGGTTATACCGACTCCGATTATGCTGGGTGCAAATTGGATCGGAAAAGTACGAGTGGGGGTTGCCAATTTTTAGGTTCATGTTTAGTTAGTTGGTCAAGTCGGAAGCAACATTGTGTTGCTCTCTCCACGACCGAGGCTGAATATATTGTCATGGGAGAGAGTGTATCACAGTTGTTGTGGATGATACACACCCTAGAGGATTATGGACTCTCTTATAAGGGTGTACAAGTGCTATGCGACAACATTAGCACAATCAACCTAACTAAAAATCCAGTCCATCATTCGAGGACCAAACACATTGAAGTGCGTCATCACTTCATAAGAGATCACGTAGCTAGGGAGACATTGTGCTCACATATGTTGAGTCAAAGTCAAACCTAGCCGATATCTTCACAAAACCCCTTCCGGAGAATGAATTTAGTCATTTAAGGAGGGAGTTGGGAATGTGTTTGGCTCCTTAGGTCATTAGAACTTCACCATGATCAATAAGGACTATTAAAATGACAAGAGTAATTGGGAAACTGATTTGGGCAATTTGGGGACATCTCACACAAACGATAAGGTTTAACAAATTATTTTTGTTTGCTAGAAATGGGGTGAGATGCTAGGAACAACCAATTTATTCAAAATGTACTATGCATCCCTTGAATAAGTAGGTTGAAGAGACATAAATTGAGTATGGGGAAGGTCATTACATAATTCATGTGTATTTGACTCCTAGATCTTACTCATATATTCCAACCAAGGAATCTTGGTTGGACTTTTGTCTAGAAATTATCTAATCATGATTGATGTGTTGATTGATACTTTGGATTGGTATCTTTAATGATAAGATGAGTTGATAATGTAAGAATAGTAATTTAGGATATATTTTGACAAATTTGAAACTAAACATGACAGGGTTGGATATTTCAGGTTTTGAAACTCTGAAATGTCTGAAACTAACTTGTAACTTAAAAAAAAAACCTAGAATGTTAGGACTTTCAGAGCTTGCAATTAGGAAATGTTCTTGTTCGTAGATGTTTAAGTTCTGTGTTCTGAATTTGAGAAGTTCTGAATTTTCAGAATTCTCGAGAGAAACGACTGCGAAATCAGTTGCTCGAATTCAGATATCAGAAATCTGAATTATCAGACACTGATCGGTCTCACGACCGATCAGGAGACTCTCTGATCGGTCCACAGTCCGATCAGGGGTCCTCCAGATATCTTCGTGCTTTCTGTTGGCTCACTGATCGGTCCAGGGACCGATCAGGAGGTTCTGGCACGCGACAATCACAAATGATCGGTCCAGGGACCGATCAGGAGGATCTCACGCGACGATTCACATCTGATCGGTCCAGGGACCGATCAGGAGAGTCTCAACCTCTTCAACCTCTCTGTTCGATCTCTGATCGGTCCAAGGACCGATCAGCTCTCTATGGTTCGCAGGAAGGCCCCTGATCGATCCAAGCACCGATCAGAGGGTTTCCTGATCGGTCAAGGGGACCGATCAGACCCTTTTTGTGTGCGTTAAAATCGATCCTGATCGGACAGCCGTCCGATCAGATTACACTGTGCGCTACCCCCTCATTAAATCCTCCTGACCTCCTCTCTTCCCGATCTTCTTCTTTCTCACAACCCTAGCCGACCGACGCCCCGACGCCCCTTTTCTTCCTCCCGTATTCTCGACCCATCGTCTTCTAAAAACCGAAGGTCAAAATGGCACCGAGGTAATCTCTCGATCTCTAATCTCTACTGTTATTGTCTTTGGCAGTTCACGTTATCATGTTTCTTACGGTGACTGTGGTTTGTATTTGGTGGTTTGCCCATGGCCGGTGCTCTCTCTTTGTTTCCCATTGTCCAAATGGTTAGGAAGAAACCCACTAGTGGTGAGGGTACCTCTAAGGAACCAACCGAGAAATCCTAATCCAAGTCCAAAGCTCCTGCTACCTCCCGACCTCAACCGGCTAGTTCGGGGAGATTCCCCAACCAACAATTTGAAAAATCATTTAAGGAGAGGACTTTCAAATTACTTCCTTGTCGATCTGTTGATAAGAAGTTCATGCAGGAATCTTGTCCCTCTATTTTAGAAACCATTGCCTACTACAAGCTCGATTCTTTGGTTTTTCTAGAAAGGGACATCAACTTTGATCTAGTATCTGAATTCTATAACAACCTTCATCAGACTCCTGATGGTAGTTATAGAACAAGAGTGGCTAAGCAAAACGTTGATCTCAACATACTTGCCTTCTTTGAGTATTTAGGTTGTCGTTTGTGTTCGGGGACGGTGTTCTCCATCTATCCTGTTTTGCCTGAACCCGTACCTCATCCTCTTAATGTCTCTTCTGACTCAATCTATGAGTACTTCTTTGGTCATCCGAGACTGGATGGTTTAGATGAGTTAGATGACGACTTTCCTACATTTGCAGCCCTTAGACTCTCTGCTCCTGACTACATCCTTTTCAAAGTTGTCACACAATGTCTTCTACCTATCACCTCTAAACCGTTGGCAGAAATTCGACCATATCACTGTCTGATGCTTTATGGGTTACGTCGACGTCTAGATTTTGATATTATGTCGAGTGTCTATATGTCTATCATATCCCATAGCGAACCGAGCGGCGACAACATCTATATGCCTTTTGGGCATATAATTACTGGTTGGCTCGAGTCCATGGGTATTGACGTCTCCAGGGGGAGGATAGTGAAGATGGTCAGGCAGGATTGTCGACTTGGGAAACGTGCGTTTTCCAAGTCCGGAATCCTAAGTCAGGATGGGCCGGTTAGGTGGAAGGATGGGAGGGCACTGGGTGAGCTACCACTTCCACGACAGGTTGCTCGTCCTCCTGCTGCTGCTGCATATGGCGAGGAGGATCCAGATCTGCGCTGGCAGATCGCTGAGCTGGAGAGCCGGTTTGACCGCCACGAGGAGATGGTGGCTGCAGAGTTCGATAGCCTGCACCTCCAGATTAATCAACGCTTCGATACTCTACAGAGACAGCAGTTGGCGACACATCAGGCATTTCTAGGATGGATGGCCGGCCATCCACCTCCTCAGCACTCCGCGGGCGAGCTACCCTCAGGCAGCAGCATGCCTCTTCAGGATTCCACTCTTCCAGCTGATGCTGCGGATGATCCTCTTGATGAGGATGTTGGCTGACATTCTCTATGTTTTGATTGTTTTGTTGATACTATGTCTTTGATACATTTATCTGAACTGGATGTTAGCTGTGTTTCTTATATTCATGCTATTTATGATGCTTCACTATTCATGATACACTTATGATGTTTCATATGCCATTGTTTTTCATATACCGTATTTTTTTTTATGTGGATTAAGATTGAGGCGTTATTGGTTAAAAGGGGGAGGTGCTTGTCAGTCTTATTCATTATTTTACACCTTTTCGGTGTTTGACAAAGGGGGAGAGAATAATTAAGTTTAGAGACGATTTGACCTCTTTGAATCAATAAAAAAAAGAGGAGAAGGTAACTGAGTTATATCCATCTTAGGGGGAGATCTTAATTTCCCTGAAATTATGGATATGAGAGTTTTTCTGATCTAAACTTAAATTGTGTTGTCAAACAACAAAAAGGGGGAGATTGTTGATACAGTCTGACCTGGATGTTGTTTTGATGTTGACACTGATTTAAGTTTGAATCAGATATTAAATTAACTCAGATTAATTACTAATCAAGGTTGACTTGGTTAACCTGATTGACCTGATTGGGAAAAGTCCAAGCGAGGAGCTTGGCACGGGAAAGTCCTGGTGAGTGAAGCCAGGCAGTGGGAAAGTCCTAACTGGGATGTTAGGCAGTTGGAAAGTCCTGGTGAGTGAAGCCAGGCAATTGGAAAGTCCTGGTGAGTGAAACCAGGCAATTGGGAAGTCCAAGTGTGGAAGCTTGGCATGTATGGTCGGAGAGGGTTCGGTAGCACGCTCTCTGGACCGTCAGGGGTGAGGGCAGCAAGCTTGGAAGCTTGACTCGAGACTCACAGTTTTGGGATCGGTCTGCAGACCGATCCAGTGGCACAGTGGCACGGCTGATCGGTCTGTAGACCGATCCAGTTGCCTGATCGATCTGCAGACCGATCAGGCAACACTCAGTAGCACACTGAGTGTATACTGAGGGCAGCAAGCTTGGAAGCTTGACTCGAGTCAAGCTTGGAAGCTTGACTCGAGACTCACAGTTTTGGGATCGGTCTGCAGAACGATCCAATACCCATGTGGATCGGCACAACTCAACTCTGATCGATCCGCAGATCGATCGGGCAACACCGAGCACATCGAGTGTATCGATCGGTCCGGGACCGAGCAAAACCCGCAGCATCGAGTGTATCGATCGGTCCGGCGACCGATCGATAACACTCGATCACATCGAGTGGATCGATCGGTCCGGGACCGATCGGATGATCCTCGATGCGCGAGTGGATACCGATCGGTCTTACGGACCGATCCGGCTGAGTCCCGATCGGTCCACAGCCCGGTGCCAGATTCGCGTGAAGGGGTGGATCGGTCTTGGGACCGATCAGAAGCACCGATCGGTCACCGACCGATCGGTGACGATAAATAGCGTGGATCGGCTCACGACCGATCCACAGTATGGCTTGTTTTGCATGCGCTTTCTCTTATTGTTTCTGATTCGCAATTGCTTTTACCTATTTCGTTTCTAACCATCTGCTGTAAGCTTTCTCGAAGTTACAGGTTACAGATTACTTGATGTTGGGTGAATTCAAATTAAGGATCATTAGTAGAAGGCGACGAAAAAGCTTTTGTTGCTCACGGACAAACCAGTTTTGGTAGCAACGTCTCGTTTGCGATCTGCTGGCAGCCGTTTGGTCGAAATCAGCTTGACTTGTGCTGATAGGTTCAAGCTCAGAGGTACCAGTGGAAACGAGGATGCCATTGGTGGGAGCTGAGACAATCAGACAAGGAAGAAGCGTGATTGGCGACGTCGTGGACGGTTGTAGGGATTTGCAGGGATTTGCTGCAGGTTTGGCAGAGATCCGTTACAGAGCAGAGAGGCATATGAAGGTGGAGAGGAGAGGCTCTCGTGATAATGCTTTTTGTGCTCTTGCTGTGAAAAACACTGTGGAGAAAAACTCTCTGGAAGATTGAAGCAGTGTGCTTGTTCTTCGCTGATTGTGGCTGTGAGCTTCCTTTGATCATTTCACTTGAGCCACTACTGTAAGTCTTGTGCTTAATTTCTTACTGCTGTTAAAGACTTTGTGGAGAGGTTACTCCACCGAGAAGGAGAATCCTTTAGCCGGATAGCTTCCGGGGTGTGATCTACCGAAAGATCAAGAGGATTCGTCCACCTTACGGACACGCCGAGGAGTAGGGGCAAGTTATCCCCGAACCTCGTAAATCTCTGAGTTAGTGTGCTGTGCTTTCTTGTTTTAGTTTTCTAATTCCGCTGTGCTAACAAAGTTCTTGAAGAAATTTGTGTTTAGTGTTTTTCAAAGAGGCTATTCACCCCCCTCTAGCCATCTAAGGTCCCAACAATGCCATGATAAGGTATGATAATGTTATGTTCATGCTATACCTTATAGACATGTTTCGGCCATGGATATGTTGATGCTTGATATATAGATTTCGGCCATAGATATGATGATGCCTTGATGTACATGTTTCGGCCATAGTATGATGCTTTGATATACATGTTTCGGCCATGCTTTGATATACCATAATACTTGTTTGTTATGCCATGTCTAGCTATGTTTTATGCAATGCACTATGTATATGTTTCGGCCATGGTGATGCTTGATATGCTATGACTAGTTGTGATTATATTATGATGCATGATATGCTTGAATAGAATGCTATGTTATGCCATGATTCGTTGAGATTATAACTTGTTGATGCATTCTTGATTATGTGCTGATTGTTGGTTTTAGTGAGTAGGAAAGGAACTTACTGAGCCATGAGTGCTCATAGCTTACTTTCCTTGTACCACAGATAAAGGAAAAAGCTGGATGAGTTAGAGGAGCAGCAGGAGGGGCAACGAAGATGTGTGTGGCAGTGGCTAGGCAACCAAATAAATAAGAACCTGCTTAAAGTTTCTTTAAAGAACTATGCATTGGTATTTTATGACTTGTGATACCTAAACATGTGTGGCTTGACATTATGGTTCCACTGGATTTGATGTTATGATTTTGATGCCATGTGATAGTATAGTTCAAAAGAAATTTAAAAGAAAAGTTTTATTAAAACTATGAAAATTATTTTAAGTCTTCCGCTGTTTTAAAAAGAAAAATTTATACGTAGAGTATCGTAGCCCCGTCCCTTAGGGTAGCAGGGAGGGCGAGCGTTACACCTTTGAGGTATATGCTGATCGATATGGGTCTGCCTCCTTGGAGGCATATCCCGACCGATATTGGCCTTCCCTCCTGAAGGTATGTCTCGATCGATATTGGTCTACCTCCTTTGAGGTATATGCTTATCAATATTGACCTACCTCTTTTGAGGTATATCCCGGCTGATATTGGCTTACCTCCTTTGAGGTATATCCTTATCAATATTGGCCTACCTCTTTCGAGGTATATCTTGGCCGATATTAGCCTACCTACTTTGAGGTATATCCTGGCCGATATGAGTCTTCCTCCTTGAAAGTATATCTGGATCGGTACTGGCCTATTTATTTGGAGGTATATCCCGGCCGATATTAGCCTACCTCCTTTAAGATATTTCCAAACTGATATTGATATATCTTCTTCGTTTGGTTATCTCTTTTTCCCTTCCTTATCGGGGATCCATGAAACCTAACCCATATCACTGGGTATGTAACATATTATGCGGAGGGATGTGAGTGATGTAGATGAGATCTATCCCTCCTATATGATGGGAGTGACATCATTATTCTTGATAGAGTGAGACCACTAAGTGCATGGTCATGCCCAAATGAGTCAATATGAGATGTTGAGCTCATTTGATTGAGTGAGTCTACTTGGGATTCAAGATTTAGATTGATTAGAGGATGACACGGTCTATGCCTCACATTGATCAATCTAGATGTCAAGGATAGAAGGACACTTGTCATATATTGTGAGGGGTCACAATTAGTAGTCACAAGGTGATGTTGAATCTCAACATTCTTGTAACTTGGGTAGTAATGATATGTTGCTAGATACCGCTCATTACTTATGCTTCTAAATGGGTTTAGGAGCATTTCCAATGTTATAAGAACTTATAGGGTCACACACAAAGGGCAATTAGATGGAGATTAGGTTCATTTGATGAACCTAAAGGATTAGGTCCATGTGATGAACCAAATTGGATTAAGAGTAATCCAAATTAGACTAATTGAGTTGGACTCAATTTGGTTCATGTGTTAGATGAGTCTAATTTAGACTTAGACTCATTGAGTCAATTTAATTCAATGAATAGAGATTCATTAAATTAAAATTGACTTGAACCAATGGTTAGATTTGATCAACCATGGGAGAGAAGTGGTCAAGTTTGACTTGACTTGAGAGGAAGATGAATAGTCAAGTTTGACTTGACTTGAGAGGAAGATGAAGAGTCAAGTTTGACTTGACCATTTGTCACCTCATTGGTGAGTTCGCAAAGAGTGGACCAATGATGATGCTCCACATCATCATGGTTGCTTAAGTGGGATGCCACCTCATGGGAGTTACCAAGAGTTGTGACTCTTGGTATTCCATGGTGGTTATTAACCTCTTAATGTGGCCGACCACAATTATTCAAGAGAGGAGTTTTTCATTTTGTGTGTAACTCTCATCTTCTTCCTCAAGCTCTCTTCTCTCCCTCTCTTCCTCCATTTCCGAGAGCCACAAAGGGTGCTAGCACACTCTAGTGTCTTTTCTCCATCTCCTTGTTCATTTGGATACACATAGAGGAGTGTCTACTTTGACATTCTCGAGATCCGGCATCATTTAGACGAGCGGGATTAAGCGAAGGGCATCGATTCAAAGGTATACCTTCTGATCTTGTAGATCTAATGTAGATCTAGGAGTAGAGAAACTCGTACACGAATTTTAAACTTCGCACGGATCCGGTGGCATGGGATTCGGGGTTTTCGCAACGTAAAAAGGCGGTTTTTGCAGCCCGAAAATCCCTACAACAACAGAGACCGAGAGGATAAACTGGTTTTGGTCTCCCGATGAGCTTGAGCTTCTTGTGTTTGCCCCGAACACCCAACTCAAGTTCATCAATAACAACTCATACCACTAAAGAGTTATTATTCAACTACCGCACTAATCCCAAATTACATTATGGGATCCTTCTTTTTATGAATGCATTAATCTCCTTGTGTTTAAGATATCGAATGCCCATTAATTAAATGAGTTAATGACAACTCACTTAATTAATATCTAGCTCCAAGAGTAGTACCACTCAAATTTATTGTCATATCGGACTAAGTCCACCTGCAGGGTTTACATGACAATCCTTATGAGCTCCTCAAGGGGATATTATCAACCTAGATTACTAGGACAAAGTTTCCTTTTATAATTAACAACACACCATATAAATAATATTATTTCCCAACTTATTGAGCATATTGATCTAACGAACTAAATCTCACTCATTGATAAATTAAAGGAATACATACTAAGTATATGTGCTTGTTATTATATCGGGATTAAGAGTACGCACATCCATAATAACAGAGGTCTTGTTCTTTTATGTAGTCAGTATAAAAAGAAACTACTTTAAATGGTCCTGCTCAATACACTCATAGTGTACTAGTGTAATTTTATTGTCAAGATAAACTAATACAAAATTACACTATAACCACTCCAATGGTTTGTCTCATTCCATCTTGGTTGTGAGCTACTATTTATAATTTATAAGGAACTGATAACATGATCTTCTGTGTGGCATCACACACCATGTTATCTACAATATAAATGAAATGGGCAACTACACTTAACATAAATGTAGACATTTGACCAATGCGATTCTTATTTCAAAATAAATGTTTACAAATAGCTAGGCTTTAGTATACATCCTTACAGCCGACCACAAGGGGAAGGATGTGTGTTGCCGGCCCTAGGAGGAGAGAAGAGAATTGTGGGAAAAATTAGGTTTTAGGGGACACCACCTACTCCTTTTATAACCTTTGTCGTCGGTTACAAAGAAAGAAAAATAACAGAATTCTGTTTAGAAAAAATCTCCCTTTCTATAACCAAGTTAAACCAAACCAAGTCATGGATTGGTTGATGCGAGACTTTATATAGAGGATACAATAGGGACCTAGAGGAGAAATTGGTTTAGGCCTCCTGATGAGCTTGGGCTTCCTGTGTTCGGCCCAAACACCCAACCTAAGTCCATCAATAATAACTCATACCACTAAAGGGTTATTATTGAACTATCACACCAATCCCATATTACAATATGGGCTCCTTCTTTTCATGAGTGTATTAATCTCACCGTATTTAAGATATTGTATGTCTGTTAATTAAATGAGTTATTGATATCTCAATTAATTAACATCTGATTCCAAGAGTAGTACCACTCAACTTTATTATCATGCTGAAGTAAGTACACCTATAGGGTTTACATGATAATCCTTATGAGCTTCTCAAGGGTGCATCATCAGCCTAAATAATTAGGACACAGTTTCCTTCTATAATCAACAACACACCATATAAATAGTACTATTTCCCAACTCATCGGGCCTATTGATTTAACGAATAAATCTCACCCATTGATAAGTTAAAGAAATAAATAATAAGTATACATGCTTGTTATTATATAGGGATTAAGAAGGCGCACATTCATAATAACAGAGGTTCTGTTCTTTTATGTAGTCAGTACAAATCGAACAACCTCAAATGGTCTTGCTCAATACACATATAGTGTACTAGTATAATTTTATAGTCAAGACAGACTAATATCAAATTACACTACAACCGTTCAAATGGTTTGTCCCAATCCATCTTGGTTGTGAGCTACTATTTATAATTTATAAGGAATCGATAACATAATCTTCTGTGTGGCTCCACACACCATGTTATCTATAATATAAATTAAATGGACAACTGCATTGACATATATATAAATATAAAATGTAAACATTTGACCAAAGTGATTCTCATTTCAAAATATTTCAAAACAGATGTTCATACAAAAGCTAGGCTTATAGTATACATCCCAACATGATATACATTTGGAACCTTTGATTGTATTGAGATCAAGGACTTTAGCTTTAAATAAAAAAAACTGACGTTGTTATTGCTATGTCCAAGTTATAAACCACAAATACGGGTTGTTTTATGTATCGTCGCCAATTTTTTCAAGTTCTTGCACATGTAGAACATTAAGTAGATGAAATTTAGCCTTACCATTGGCCATGAATTTGTTTCTTTGTTGTTTGCTCCATCAATATTCCTTGAGTTCTTTTCTGTCTATTGTTTTGGGTACTTCGAAACCATTTTTGATAATTAACATGATGTTGAAGTATGTTTTGAAGAAGACCTCCATTTTTCATTTCTAAAACTCGAACTCCCCCTCAAATGTTGACGGATTGATGCTAGGTTCAACCATTATTTTTGTACTTTAGTCAGCGGTTAGTCCTTTTGAAGCGGTTGGACTCTGATACCACTTGATAAACTAGGTTGGGCCGGCAAGAGGGGGTGAATTACTTACAAAAAAATAAGCCCCTTCTCAATCTTTGGACTTGATTAGTAGCACAATTAAAATAGCAATAATAAAATTGAACTAAACAACTTAAAGAAAGAAGTAAGACGACCAGCAGTTTACTTGGTTACAACCTAGATGATTGTTAATCCAAGGTAGTGAGCAGCACTAAAAAGATCTCCTTCGTTGTAGGTGGAGAAGCCTCTTATAGACATTGATAGCTCAAGAAATCGACTAGGAAATAGTCCAAGAGTTGTAGTTCAAGTTGTTGCAAATTTTCTAGGTTCAAGGCTCTTTTTATAGTCTCTAGAAAATCTTATTTGTAGCTTGAAGGCGCCTTCTATCCGATAGAATTTTATTTGCCGAGGATAAAATATTATCCTCAACCAACGGCTAGCGAAGGCACTTTCAAGGGATGGAAGGCACCTTCGTACTATTCATCGAAGGTGCCTTCCAGTCATGGAAGGTGCCTCCCATAGAGAGGCGCAAAGGCACCTTCAACCCTATTGAAGGCGCCTCTAGCAGCTCAGCAACTCCCACTTGCTTCTTCCACTGCTCCAATCACTTGGGTGATTTAGTCCATCCAGAATTAGGCTCACCGGGACCCATCTTCTGGCCTTATCCTCGAGTAGGCTTTCTCCCCAGCTTCTCATCCCTTGAACGTTGTGCACGAGCTTCTATTCCACCGATGTACTTTTCCGTAGCACCTCATCCCTCAGATGTACCGAGCCCATCGGCTCCTTTCCCATATCATCCTTCTCGCTAGCTGCATCTATCACTTGATTTCTTGTGTTCCTAAGCTCCTACACAGTTAGATACAAGGATCAAATACACAGGACCTATCTTAATTTGATTAATCACATCAAAATAATCCTGGAGTACTTACACATCCAAGGTATAATTTGATTGAAATAAATTATAAAAGATTGTATAAGAGATATGAGCCATTTATATTAGTACAACAAGCGATTCAATTATTCCATGCTTCATATTCTAGTTCAAAATGTGACAAAATTGAGTCCAACTCAATTAGTCTAATTTGGATTACTCTTAATCGAATTTGGTTCATCACAGGAACCTAATCCTCTTGGTCCATCATATGAACATAATCTCCATCTAACTGCCCTTTGTGTGTGACCCTATAGGTTCTTGTAACGTTGGCAATGCTCCTAAACCTATTTATAAACATAAGCAATGAGCGGTATCTAGCAACATATCATTACTACCCAAGTTACAAGAATGCTGAGATCCAACATTACCATTGTGACTACTAATTGTGACTCTCACAATATGTGATAATGTCCTTCTATCATTGACATCTAAATTGATCAATTGAGGCACAGACCGTGTCATCCTCTAATCAATCTATGTCTTGAACTCCAAGTAGACTCATTCTAATCAAATGAGCTCAATATCTCATATTGACTTATTTGGGCATGGCCATGCACTTAGTGGTCTCACTCTATCAAGAATCATGATATCACTCCCGTCATATAGGAGGGATAGATCCCTTCTACATTACTCACATCCCTCCACATAATTTGTTACATACCCAGTAATCGCCTTTTTAGTCCACTCATTTACGGGTGACATTTGACGAAGCCAAAGTATGCAACTCCTTATGTAGGGAATCATGGTGACTTCGGGTCCAAGGACTAGTAGTCATACTAATAGTCACATGAGAAGTATATGACACTCATATAACTATCCATGATACTTTCTCATGGCGAGTCATTCAGTATACATTCTCCAATGTATACCCATGTGTCAACTTGATATCTAATATCCATGACTTGTGAGATCAAGTCATCGAGCTGACTTACATGCTAGTCTCATCGCATTAACATTATCCCTGAATGTTAATACTTGACTAGGAATGATTAAGAGTAGTGTTCTCTATATCATCTCATTATCAATTCAACCAATCGATTGATATAGATAAGGAGCTTCTACTGAAGGACGCTATTATACTCAATTATTTTGCACCAATACAAGTAAGTATAATAATCACAAAGAAATATCTTTATAAATATATATAGGAATATGATACATCGAGTCCATATAACAATCATCACATGATCGGCTCTAGGGCTCTCACTAACAATCTCCCACTAGCACTAGTGCCAATCAGGGTAGGTTCTAACACCTAATGACCTAGTGTGACCATCATGCTTTCTATGTGCCAAAGCCTTAGTCAAGGGATCAGCAACGTTAGCCTCTGTGGGTACTCTGCAAAATTTCACATCTCCTCTATCGATGATCTCTCGAATGAGATGGAAGCGCCGTAGTATGTGTTTGGTCCGCTGGTGTGAGCGAGGTTCCTTAGCCTGCGCAATTGCTCCATTGTTGTCACAATAGAGCTCTATAGGATCGGCTATGCTAGGAACCACCCCAAGTTCAATAATGAATTTGCAAATCCAAACTGCCTCCTTTGTTGCTTCTGATGCAGCAATATACTCGGTCTTTGTTGTAGAATCAACAATTGTGTCCTGCTTCGAACTCTTCTAGCTCACAGCACCACCATTCAAGCAAAACACGAACCTAGACTGCGATCTATAATCATCCT
Organism: Zingiber officinale; assembly: GCF_018446385.1. NCBI lineage: Eukaryota > Viridiplantae > Streptophyta > Magnoliopsida > Zingiberales > Zingiberaceae > Zingiber > Zingiber officinale. The sequence continues at coordinate 23,751,975 of NC_055993.1, forward strand.
GATCAGTTTGGAAGCTGGCATCATTCTTTAGTCCTTCTCAAGTACTTAATAATATTATTGACCGCTATCCAGTGACGTTCACCTAGATCTGACTGGTATCTTCTCGTCATGCTCAAAGCATACGAAACATCAGGACGAGTACATAGCATGGCGTACATGATAGATCCTATGGCTGAAGCATAAGAGATCTTATCCATGCGGTCTCTCTCGTCTCTAGAAGAGGGACTTTGAGATTTCGAAAGACTCACACCATGTGACATCGGTAGAAATCCTTTCTTGGAAATCTGCATGGCAAACCGTAGTAATACCGTGTCAATATATGTACTTTGACTTAGGCCAAGCAATCTCTTAGATATATCTCTACAGATCTTTATGCCTAGAATACAGGCTGCTTCACCTAAGTCCTTCATTGAGAAACAATTCCCCAGCCAAGTCTTTACAGACTGCAGCAAAGGGATGTCATTTCCAATGAGTAGTATGTCATCCACATACAATACAAGGAAGACAACTGTGTTCCCAACAACCTTCTTGTAGACACAGGGTTCATCTTCATTCTTGATGAAACCAAACTGTTTGATCACATCATCGAATCAAAGATTCCAGCTCCGAGAAGCTTGCTTTAGTCCATAAATGGACTTATGCAGCGGATCTACAAAACCCTCAGGTTGTGTCATGTACACATCCTCGAGCAAGTTTCCATTCAGAAACACAGTTTTGACATCCATCTTCCAGATCTTATAATCATGGTATGTTGCAATAGCAAGCATGATCCGAATGGACTTAAACATTGCTACTGGAGAAAAAGTTTCATCATAGTCAATACCATGAATTTGCTTGAAACCTTTAGCTACCAAACAACCCTTATAGGTAATAAGTCCATTCATGTCAGTCTTTCTCTTAAAGACCCACTTACACCCAATGGGTTTGACGCCTTCAGGTGGATCAACCAAAGTCCATACTTGGTTAGTGTATATGAATTCCATCTCGGATCTCATGGCCTATAGCCATTTCTCAGAATCTGGTCTCATCACAGCTTCTTGATAGGAGGTAGGCTCATTCTCAACGAGCATAACGTCGTCATGGTCAGATAAGAGAAAAGAGTATCTCTCAGGCTGACGACGTATCCTGTCAGACCTACGAAGAGGTAGGTCAACTTGAACTGGTTGTTGTTCCTCAACTCCTTGTGCAACAATCTCATTATCCACAACATTTTATGGTTCTTGTTCAACTTCCATCAAGGCTTCAGTGCTATGGTCCATATCTTGAACTTCTTTAAGATCGAACGTACTCCCACTAGTTTTTCTAGAAATAAAGTCTTTTTCTAGAAATATCCCAGTCTTAGCCACAAACACTTTGTGGTGACTAGGAATGTAGAAGTAATATCACTTCGTTTCCTTGGGATATCCTATAAAATAACACTTATCGGATTTGGGTCCCAATTTGTCTGAGACTTGACGTCGAACGTAAGCCTCACAACCCCAAATCCTCATAAAAGATATCTGAGCATCTCTCCCAGTCCATATCCTATATGGTGTCTTTATCACAGCTTTGGATGGAACATGGTTAAGTGTGAAGGTTGTTGTGTCTAGAGCATATCCCCAAAAAGATATAGGAAGATCTGTGTGACTCATTATAGATCGTACCATATCTAATAGGGTACGATTCCTCCTTTCAGATACACCATTCCACTGTGGTGTTCCAGGAGGAGTGAGTTGGGATAGAATCCCACACTCAGCTAGATAGTCACGAAACTCATGGCTAAGGTATTCACCACCTCGATTTGATCGAAGTATTTTAATACTCTTGCCTAGCTGGTTTTGTACTTCATTCTTGAATTCTTTGAACTTTTCAAAGGATTGTGACTTATGTGTCATCAGATACACATAACCATATCTACTGAAGTCATCAGTAAATGTAATGAAGTACCTATAACCATCTCTAGCAGTGACATTGAAAGGGTCACATACATCACTATGTATAAGTCCTAATAAGTCAGTTGCTCTTTCGCTGTGTCCACTAAAGGGAGTCTTGGTCATCTTGCTCAGTAGGCATGACTCACATGTCTCATATGATTCAAAATCAAATGAGTCCAACAAACCATCTTTATGGAGCTGGGATAAGCGATTCTCATTTATATGACCTAAGCGGCAATGTCAGAGATAGGTTCGGTTCATTTCATTTGACTTGAACATTTTGGCACTTATGTTATAGATGGGGTTCTCTAAGTCTAGAATGTAGAGTCCGTTCATCAGAGGTGTACTATAATAGAACATATCTTTCAAATAAATGGAACAACATTTGTTCTTTATTATAAATGAAAAGCCTTTCTTGTCTAAACAAGAAACTGAAATGATGTTCTTTGTGAGAGCATACATATAACAACATTCATCTAATTCTAGTACAAGCTCAGAGGGCAGAGATAGAAAGTAAGTTCCTACAGCAACAGCAGCAACCCGTGCCCCATTGCCTACTCGTTGGTCCACCTCGCCCTTCGTCAATATCCTGCTATTTCTCAGTGACTGCACATTAGTACAAATGTAAGAAACACATCTGGTATCTAATACTCACGATGAAGAAATAGAAAGATTGACTTCTAAAACATATATACCTGAAGTAGAAATCTCATTTCTCTTCTTCTTAAGATCTTCCAGGTATCCTTTACAGTTCCTCTTCCAGTGCCCGATCTGACCACAGTGGAAGCAGGTAGCATCCTTGACAACACCTCCTTTAGGTTTCATTGCCTTGCCTTTGCCCTTGGCTTGGGACTTTCCCTTATTTTTAGGCTTGCCCTTGCCTTTATGCTTTTACACCATCAAAATGGAGTTGGGCTTTACTTTCTTAAGGTTGAGCTCAGTAGTTCGCAACATGCTTAGCAGCTCAGGCAGTGGCTTATCAATTTCGTTCATGTTGTAATTTATGACAAATTGACTATAACTTTCTGGCAAGGATTGCAAGATCAAGTTAGTGGCCAGTTCTTGGCCAAGTGGGAATCCCAACCTCTGTAGGTTCTCTATGTACCCAATCATCTTGAGTACATATGGACCTACGGGAGTCCCATCTTGCATCTTGCACTGAAACAATGCCTTAGAGATCTCAAATCTCTCATGTCTTGCTTGTCCTTGATATAATTGACGAAGATGTTCAACCATATCATAAGCAGTCATCAACTCGTGTTGCTTCTGAAGCTCAGAGTTCATGGTTGTGAGCATGAGGCATGACACATCTAATGCATCATCTTAATGCTTCTTATAAGCATCTCAGTCGGCTCACGTGGCAGTGGCAGGAGGTGCCTCCGGAATGGGCTGCTCCAGGACGTACAATTTTCTTTCTTATGTGAGAAAGATTCTCAGATTCCTGTACCAGTCCAAGAAATTAACTCCATTGAGCTTGTCCTTATCAAGGACAGAACGTAGGGAGAAAATGTTCGTGTTCGTCGACATGACAATATACAACATAAATAAAGCAGAAAGTAAATATCATATTCCACTTATCATTTAATTAGGCCTTTAACTAAATGATGCTCCCACTGAATTATAGGGCTTTTGTAGAATCAAGTCATGGATGTGGTCAAACCACACTACTACATTCATACCAATTAGCTATAATTCTCGTGGGACAAGATCCACATCATACTACGCCTTGAGTTAGATTTGGCTAAATCGCCCAAGACTTAGTATGCTCGGTAGATAACTAATTATCAATTACATCTTTATACAACTCTTATTTATAGGATCAAGATAAATGTGATCTTTATCCTATCTTCCCAACCGTTGGAAAATACCTATAGTTTTACCCGATCCAATTGAGTTAACTAGCTATACTCAATCTAATTGAGTTTGTTATCACCCACAAGCTTTGATAGGCGGGACCAAGATTGTCCCTCCGCACCCTACCAAGATAATATGTGTTGCTCTGCTTTAGCAGATTCAACAACAACAAATGATCAAGGTAGTGATGGGTATCAAAACTTGGTAGGCATTTCGAGTTGACTTGATTAAGATCTAATCTAATCATGAATGTGTATCATATACGCATTAAGGCACTAATTACCCTACATTAGCATGCATCACATACACACAAGCAATGATATATACATATATATATATATATATATATATATATATATATATATATATATATATATATACATATATACTGATTAATTAATTTGTGATGAGGTCATGGCCCTACTACGATCTTCTCAAGCCAATGAAAAGATTGTACGGTCAACCTAGGGTTAACGGCTTCTTCAAGCGTCTCCTTTTGACCGCCATGTGTTGACAGCACCCTCTTCGTAACTCCTTGAGTGGACATTCCACCGCTTCATTTTGTACATTACAAATATGAAACTTGAGTTACATTCGAGTCTAAAATCTATTTACAACAGGAACATAATAAGGGAGGCACGACGCGTAGGTCGCATATCATATACAACACGCACAATACAAAAATGGGGCGCAGGCCATATTATGAATTACAACACAATTTTAACCAATCACATTGGGGTGTTTGGGGCATGACCATCACAATATCATACATAATTCTAAATTATGTATTTTACATAAATTTCTATAATTTTAATACTGTTTTATCAATTTTATGAGTCACAACTCCTCGGCAGTCCCGTTTAGCGATTTTCGGGCGCGATCGGGAGACAATGCCCCTTGCAGGGTTAGGGGCAGCACCCCTTCTCGCGAAATGAATATCACGAGTGCCCCAAACTGATCTAATAGTGCCTTAAGTTGTTGTCCCAAAAACAAATAATTCTTTTTGGGCGAGACCTTGCCGTTTCGAAAGGTTTTTCTCGGTATTTGAAGCCTACAAGTGTTCAAGCACTTGTTGCTTCGCCTCTACAAGAAAAATACTCACAAAATCTATAAAAGTAGAAAAATTACAGAAACTTACAGATCAAAAACCTTTTCATAATAACAAATACAAACATGTAAAAGCTTCGCACGTGGCTCTGATACCACTGTTAGACTTGCGAGCCCTAAAAAATCGCTTTTTGCATTGTGGAAATCCTGAAGCTAGCCACGGATCCGTGCGAAGATAAATAAAAATATTCATATACATGTTTGTCAACACTAGATCTACCTTAGATCTACATGAAAAGAAGTATTACCCTTGTAGCGATGCCCTTCGCTTATCCCGCTCGTCCAAATGGTTGTTGGATCTCGTAGAGTGTCAAGTGTACACTCCTCTACACGTATCCACACGGACAAAAGGTGGAGAAAACCACTTAGAGTGTGCTAGCACTCTTGAGAGGTCTCGGCAATGGAGGAGAAGGGGAGAAAAAGAAGAGAGGAAGAAGAAGATGCCTTGAATGAGCACACGCCCCACTTCATATGTGTGGCCGGCCACTTAATAGAGGATTTAATACCTCCATGTAATACCAAGAGTCATGGCTCTTGGTCTTCCTCATGAGGTGGCATACAATGATATAGCCTTGATGATGTGGAACATCATCATTGGCTGGCCCATGCCAAGTCACAATGAAGTGACATTTGGTCAAGTCAAACTTGACCCTTCATCTTCCCTCTCAAGTCAAGTCAAACTTGACCTCTTATCTCCCATGGTTGATCAAATCTACCCTTTGATTCAAATCAATTTAATTTAATGAATCTCTATTTATTGGTTTAAATTGACTCAATGAATCATAGTCTAAATTAGACTTATTCAACAGATGAATCAAATTGAGTCCAACTCAATTAGTCTAATTTGGATTACTCTTAATCCAATTTAGTTCATCACATGAACCTAATCCTCTTGGTCCATCATATGAATCTAATCTCCATCTAACTACCCTTTATGTGTGACCCTATAGGTTCTTGTAACGTTGGCAAAGCTCCTAAACCCATTTAGAAACATAAGCAATGAGCGGTATCTAGCAACACATCATATCTAGCCAAGTTACAAGAATGTTGAGATCCAACATCACCATTGTGACTACTAATTGTGACTCTCACAATATGTGATAATGTCCTTCTATCATTGACATCTAAATTGATCAATTGAGGCACAGACCGTGTCATCCTCTAATTAATCTATGTCTTGAACTCCAAGTAGACTCATTCTAATCAAATGAGCTCAATATCTCATATTGACTTATTTGGGCATGGCCATGCACTTAGTGGTCTCACTCTATCAAGAATCATGATATCACTCCCGTCATATAGGAGGGATAGATCCCTTCTACATTACTCACATCCCTCCACATAATTCGTTACATACCCAGTAATTGCCTTTATAGTCCACCCATTTACAGGTGACGTTTGACGAAGCCAAAGTATGCAACTCCTTATGTAGGGAACCATGGTGACTTTAGGTCCAAGGACTGATAGTCATACTAATAGTCACATGAGAAAGTATATGACACTCATATAACGATCCATGATACTTTCTCATGGCAGGTCATTCAGTGTACATTCTCCAATGCATACCCATGTGTCAACTTGATATCTAATATCCATGACTTGTGAGATCAAGTCATCGAGTTGACCTACATGCTAGTCTCATCGCATTAACATTGTCCCTGAATATTAATACTTGACTAGGAATTATTAAGAGTAGTGTTCTCTATATCATCTCATTATCAATTCAACCAATTGATTGATATAGATAAGAACTTTCTACTCAGGGACGCTATTATACTTACTTATTTGGCACCAATACAAGTAATTATAATAACCACAAAGAAATGTCTTTATAAATATATATAGGAATATGATACATCGAGTCTATACAAAAATCATCATATGATCGGCTCTAGGGCTCTCACTAACAGTAAGTGGAGGTAAACAACTAGAGGAGAGATCCAGTGATGACACATTCCCCATTGAGGGAACTATAGGCGTCGATCCAACTGAAGTCCATTTGTGAAACCTAAGTTGAGATATTACTAGATCCTGGTCATAAAGAGACAAGATCTAATTACTACTCCTATCTACTGAGTTGTACTAACTCTGTTTTGCAAGATGAACCTATTTTTGTTGCCTAAGACTAACCCTTTTTTTTGTAGAAAAAGAAAGAGGTGAAAAAGGGGGTTTGGGTGCCCAGAGCTAGTCCAAGCGCCCAAAGATAGTTCGGTCGCTCAGACCAGTCTCGTCTAGGTGAGTGCCTGGGGCACCCTAGAGATCAGGGTGCCTGGAATCAGTCCAGTATCCCAGACCACAAAATTCATCTATAAGCTGCTGTGGAGCGCATCTATTGGCCGAGACACGTGGTCTAGGTGCTCGGAGGGATTCCTGTAACGCCCGAAAATTCTCAAAATAATTATTAGAAATATCCTAGTATTTTTCTAGAATTTTAGGATATTTTTACAGAATTTGTAGAGTAGCGAAAGTAGCAAAAATAAATAGAAGAGAAAATAGCCTACGCGGGAATTGAACTCAAGACCTATGAGACCCTATCTCTTATAGATAGCTTTAGTAACCAAGTGAACCCAGCAGGGCCATGCTGAAAGGGAAGGGAATCAATTATATTTATATTAGAGTTGAGCCGAATTTCCCACTTAATATAAATAGGGAAAAATTAAGTGAAGAGTTATTTTTAACGTAACTCTCTCCTCCCTAACCCTAGTCACGCCGCCCCCTTCTCCTCTTCTTTCTCTTGGTGCACCAAGCCCCAAGGGCTAGGTTTCCATCCCAACAGCCATAGGAGCACTTTCCGGCGACGACTCCGACACGAGGACGCTCCCCTCCGCAAGAGGAACGCATAGACGCGAGAAGATCGTCGAAAGGATCGTCTCCACCGGAAATCTAGCGATTAGAATCGTAAGAAAATTAGAGAAGAAGGTAAGAAACCCCTCACCTGCAGTATAAGTAGCTCTCGTGTGAATTTCTGCTTTGTTTAGTAGCATACGAATTTTGGACACGTAGGTTGTGCAATAGTGCACACTAGGTGTTCGATAATATGTGCAGCACAGGAAAAGAATGCAACTTAGGCGTTTTAATAGCTTAGTAAATGCAATAGAAGCATTTATTCGGTATGTATAGTTTTACTATAGTCATATGGGACTACGGTCCAATGGGTGGGCTCTCACAGTCGCCTCTAGGTTCAGATAACCTAGCTCTAGGTTCAGATAACCTAGCTCTAGGTTCAGATAACCTAGAATTAGCAATATAAGAAGAACTCAGCTATAATCAGTATTTTATTTTAGCAGTGGCACTGTACTGTACTGGATTAGATATCCATTGGGTTGGGCTCCCACAGTCGTCCCTAGGTTTAGATAACCTAGTAACCCTACTAGATTCGGGACTTGCAAACCCGGGTCTAGTTAGGGATGCACGCATAGCATGTACAGTTGTCAGGCCCATCAGCAGCATGATTATGTATTTTCATCTATCTATGATAAATAGTTTTCAAAACTCACAAATCAGTTGTGTATACAGTTTAAATTCAGTTCCAGCTTAGCTTTAGTTTTAGCTCAGTTCATGTTTCAACTTAGTCCTTCATTATTAACACATGTGATAGTTCTATGATTAGTTTTGGTTTCTATGTTTGTATGATACCATGCCATGCTCTAACTTGTTCAGTATACATATATTTCAAATAGCATGTTTTAAAAGCATGATTTCATCGTATGCATGTTTTCGTGAGGTACATGGTTTCTTACTAAGCTCTCAAGCTTACAGATACTCTTTTCCTTATACTGCAGATAAAGGTAAAGGAAAGATGGACTAGCAGAGGCTGGAGGTCAATGCAAGGAAGATGTGTGTGGGTGGAACTTGGAATAAAGATCTTAGGGATCTAGCAAATTTTGTTTTAAGCATTAGAACTCTATATCATTTTAGTTGTTCCGCACTTTAGTATGTTTAAATGCTATGAACTAGTGAACTATGCATTAGGCCATGTTTAGAATACTAAATATTTGATGTTATAATGTTTCCCAGCCATTTTGGAACTTGTATATGTGATTTAGGCACGAAACAGTGCTGAAATCAGACTTCTGATACGAAATCAGAAACCCCGATCGATCAGCCGATCGATTGGGGGACTTCAATCGATCGGCTGATCGATCGATGAAATTGTTCCGCGAACAGTAAGCTTCTGGATCGATCAGCCGATCGATCCAGTCACTTTCTGTCGCGAACAGGAAGCTGCCGGATCGATCAACCGATCGATCGAGGAATCGGGAAATCGCTCCCGCGAACAGGGAGCTCTGGAATCGATCACTGGATCGATTGGCCAGTCTGGATCGATCAGCCGATCGATCCAGAATATTAACCCGAACACAGTAGCCATCGGAATCGATCCATGGATCGATTCAACAGCTTGCAATCGATTGAGTTCAATCTGGATCGATTGGGAAGCTGGGTTTCGACCAAGAGACCTTGTAATTCAGCTCCTTGACCATAGGGGATGTAAGATATGCCATGTATACCTTAGATTGCATCCCTTAGCACATGTAGGACAAAAAACTTGTATTAGCTTAGCAAAGTTTTAATTGGTACAGCTTTCCGCACCTAGACTTAGTGATGGTCATGGATATAGTTTAGCCCAGCATAATGTGACGGTCCGGCCTTACATCCTAGCCAGTAGAAGACGGGTCGTTACAGAGTGGTATCAGAGCAGAAAGTTCCATACTTCCTACACACACATCAGCATTGAACCTGCAGCTTCCAAGTAAGAATACCTCTCATTTTTTTTATGTTTCTGCTTTCTTGTTATAGCTTATGTTAACTGAAGCATGTTAGTATATGATAATGTTTAATAAGATAGCAGTATTTATGTAAACATGATTAGATTAGTTATGTATGTCCTCTATGTCTTTAGAAATGGCACGAGGACGCCCAGCTAGAAGGGCACCAGCTACTGAGCCCCAGCATGAGGTAGGTAGTTCGGTGCCTCCCCCAGACCTTACAGCAGCTAGCTGAACAGCAACAGGAGATAGCCACCTTAAAGGCTAATCAGCAGAATACTCCCACTGTCACCCCAGAACCCAACATAGCAACCCCAGTGGTTATAGAGGTTCCACCAGTCCAGCCTACAGCACCAGTAGCCCCAATAGCAGAGGCAAAGAGAGAAGCCTACCTGATCTAGTGGCAGAGAGTCAAGCCCGAGAACTTCTCAGGCACCAGTGAACCATGGGATGCTCAAGCTTGGTTCAAAACACTGGAGAGTACAATGGAGCTTCTGGACTGGCCAGAACAGGAAAAAGTGAAGTGCTCCTCCTTCTGCTTGACAGGAGATGCACGTATGTGGTGGGAGAGAATTAGAGCGAAGCACCCAGTGAACCAGATGACATGGGCTGACTTCGAGAAAGAATTCTTCGAGAAGTTCTTTCGCATGCGGGTCACAAACCGCCACTACGACGAGTTCACTGAGTTTCGCCAGGGCAACCTTTCAGTGGAGGAAGCCGTGAAGAAATTCAACAGATTGGCTCGTCTATGCCCTGTGCTAGTCATCACAGAAAAAGAACGAGTCCGGTTGATGCTCAAGATGCTGAGGCCGGAAATAGCAATGAACGTGGCTGGCGGCGTTCATAGGCCGCAAACCACCGAAGAACTAGTCAGCAATGCTCTGACCACTGAGCACTACCAGAACAATATCAAGCAACAGAAGCAAGTCCTCTCAGAGTCCAAAGGGCAAGGAAGCTCAGGTACTCAGAAACAACAGGGCCACAGCTCTAACTGGAAAGGGAACTCCAGCAACAAGCGCAAACTAGGGAGTTACCCGAAAGGAGGACCAGCTAGTAAATAGCCTAGTTATCCCAAATGTGCTACTTGCGGGAAATTTCACCCTGGAGTTTGTCGTAAGGGCACCCGAGGATGCTTTGAGTGTGGGCAGGAAGGGCATATGGCTAAGCAGTACCCAAACAAGACTAGTCTTCCTCAACCACAGCCAATTCAGTATGGAGGCCAACCAGCTCAGTTACATTAGATGCAGGTCGCTTTAGATGGTCCACACATCAGCTAGGGAAGATTAGAAGCCCCTCCAGCTACGACCAATGCGACGATCTACTCACTCACCAGAGAGGACGTAGCAAATACCTCGACAGTTGTTTCAGGTCAGATTAGTATTTTACAGCAAAGTACAACTATCTTGTTCGATACTGGGGCAACCCATTCTTATATATCCAGGGCATTTTCCGAGAAGTTAGCGATACCCCCAGAGGTACTCAGTAGTCAGTTTCTGACGACTTTACCTTCAGGAGAAATTATGGCATCCACGCACTGGCTCAGAGCGGTGCCAGTCATTATAGCAGACAGAGAGCTCTTTTGTGATCTGATAGTGCTAGATATGACTGATTATGAGGTCATCTTTGGAATGGACTTCCTAATCAGATACGGTGCCTTTATAGAGTGCCGTAAACAGAAAGTCGTATTCCAACCGGAGGTAGAAGTACAGTTCGAATACATCGGAGAACCAAAGAGAAAGGCCAAGAAGTTTCTCTCAGCTCTAAAAGCACAGAGGTTAATGGATTCAGGATGTACGGGATTTTTAGCGCATGTAGTCAATGTCAGTCAGGACAAGGACCAACAGCTAGCAGAGGTCCGAGTCGTATGTGACTACCCAGCAGTCTTCCCTGAGGAGTTACCAGGACTAGCACCAGACAGGGAGATTGAATTTGAGATAGAACTCATTCCCGGTACAAATCCTATCTTCAAAGCGCCCTACCGCATGGCTCCAGCAGAACTGAAGGAACTTCATGGGCAATTACAGGAGCTGCTTGACAAGGGCTTCATACGTCCTAGTCACTCACCATGGGGAGCGCCTGTATTGTTCGTGAAGAAGAAAGATGGGAGCATGAGCCTGTGCATAGACTACCGGGCACTGAACCAAGTCACCATCAAGAACAGGTATCCTCTTCCCAGAATAGATGACCTGTTCGATCAGCTAAAGGGAGCAGCAGTGTTCTCTAAAATAGACCTCAGGTCAGGTTAGCATTAGGTGAAAGTTAAAGAAGGGGATATACCCAAGACAGCGTTCAGGACTAGATACGGACACTACGAGTTCGTAGTCATGCCCTTTGGCGTGACAAATGCTCCAGCTACTTTCATGGACCTCATGAACAGAGTATTCAGGGATTACCTAGATAGATTTGTTATTGTGTTTATTGATGACTTTCTTATCTATTCAGGAACTTAGGAGGAACACGCGGAACACCTGAGAATAGTATTGTAGACCCTTCAGCAGAAGCAGCTGTACGCCAAGTTCACGAAATGTGAATTTTGGTTAGATCAGGTGTCCTTCCTGGGTCACATCATCTCAAAGGATGGTATCATGGTAGACCCCAGTAAAATAGAAGTTGTGAGTAGTTGGAAAAGACCCAAGAACGCCAGCGAAATCAGAAGCTTTCTGGGATTAGCAGGTTATTACAGAAAGTTCGTGGAGGATTTCTCCAGGATAGCCTCCCCACTGACAGCTCTTACCAGAAAGAACAAGAAATTTCAATGGACAGAGGACTGTGAGAACAGCTTCAGCGAGTTAAAAAGGAGATTGACCAGTGCACCTATTCTGACCCTACCAGAAACCACAGATAGCTTTGATATTTACAGTGACGCCTCTAAATTGGAATTAGGAGCAGTACTGATGCAAGAAGGTAAAGTGATCGCCTATGCCTCTAGACAACTCAAGGAATATGAGAAGAATTACCCTACTCATGACCTTGAGCTTGCAGCAGTAGTGTTCGCTCTCAAAATTTGGAGACATTACTTGTATGGAGCTCAGTGCAGAGTGTATACAGACCATCAGAGTCTGAAGTACTTCTTCACTCAGAAGGATCTGAATATGTGGTAGCGTAGATGGCTTGAGCTGGTCAAAGATTATGACATAGACATCCTCTACCACCCAGGAAAAGCCAATAAGGTGGCAGACGCACTTAGTAGAAAGTCCAGTGCTACCTTATTATCACTAGCAGCCATGTCACCACCCCTACAGAAGGAGATCGCAGATTTTGGTCTTGAACTCATAGTTGGATAGCTCTCTACGATGACATTAGAGTCTACCTTGCTTGGTGACATCCAGACAGCTCAGGAACAGGATCCTGAAATTCAGAAAATCAAGCAAGGGATAGCAGAATTAGAAGGTAGAGAGTTTAGAGTGTCCACTAGCGGGGTGTTGTATTTTGGTGACAGACTTTGTGTTCCAGATCAGGAGGAGCTACATAGGAAGATTCTAGACGAGGCTCACAGGACTCCCTATGCGATGCATCCTGGTTCCACCAAGATGTACCAGGACCTAAAGAAACGTTTTTGGTGGCCTGGGATGAAAAGAGACATCGCTAGATACATTATCACCTGTCTGACTTGCCAGAGAGTCAAGGCAGAACACCAGAGACCAGGAGGAGTTCTGCAGCCCATTCAGATTCCAGAATGGAAGTGGGAAGACATTTCTATGGATTTTATAGTGGGACTAACCAGAACCACGAATGGTTTTGATACCATCTGGGTAATAGTTGACAGGTTAACTAAATCAGACCACTTCTTAGCTATCAGGATATCCTACTCCATGGAACAGCTAGCTCAGTTATATCTCAAGGAGATAGTCAGATTACATGGAGTCCCACGGACCATTATATCAGATAGAGACAGTAGGTTCACCTCTCACTTCTGGGAGTCTGTACAGTCAACATTGGGCACTAAGTTAAAATTCAGCACAGCTTTCCATCCTCAGACAGATGGTCAGACGGAGCGAGTAAATCAGGTACTCGAAGATATGCTCCGAGCATGTGCCCTAGACTTCAAGGGTAGTTGGTGCAAATATCTGAGTTTAGCAGAATTTGCATACAACAACAGCTATCAGGCCACCATCGGCATGGCACCTTACGAGGCTCTCTATGGGCGGAGGTGTAGATCTCCAATCTGCTGGTATGAGAGTGGTGAACAAAAGGAACTAGAACTTCAGACAGATACCACAGCAGCTATACAGCAGATCCGCCAGAGGATAGAGACAGCTCAGAGCCGCCAGAAAATCTATGCTGATACACGGCGCATACCCTTAGAGTTTTCAGTTGGGGATTTAGTGTTCCTCAGAGTAGCTCCCATGAAGGGAGTAATGCATTTTGGGAAGAAGGGCAAACTAAGTCCCAGATACGTGGGACCATACCTTATCACCAGAAGAGTTGGCAAGGTAGCATATGAGTTAGAGCTACCCCAGGAGATGTCAGCTATCCACAATGTATTTCATGTCTCTATGCTGAAGAAGCATATCCCAGATGCCGCCCAGGTGATTGAGCCCCAGTCGGTATAAGTCCGCGAAGACCTCAGCTATGACGGTCGGCCTATTCAGATAATAGACCGAGCAGTTAAGAAATTACGGAACAAGGAAGTACCATTAATAAAAGTTATTTTGCAAAATCACACCACAGAAGAGGCAACATGGGAGACAGAAGCCAGTATGAGACAGAAGTACCCAGAGTTATTCTAAGTTCGAGGAAGAACTTTTTATAAGGTATGGGGGATTGTAACACCCGAAAATTCTCAAAATAATTATTAGAAATATCCTAGTATTTTTCTGGAATTTTAGGATATTTTTACAGAATTTGTAGAGTAGCGAAAGTAGAAAAAACAAATAGAAGAGAAAATAGCCTACGCGGGAATTGAACCCGAGACCTATGAGGCCCTATGTCTTATAGATAGCTTTAGTAACCAAGTGAACCCAGCAGGGCCATGCTGAAAGGGAAGGGAATCAATTATATTTATATTAGAGTTGAGCCGAATTTCCCACTTAATATAAATAGGGAAAAATTAAGTGAAGAGTTATTTTTAACGTAACTCTCTCCTCCCTCACCCTAGTCACGCCGCCCACTTCTCCTCTTCTTTCACTCGGCGCACCAAGCCCCAAGGGCTAGGTTTCCGTCCCAATGGCCATAGGAGCACTTTCCGGCGACAACTCCGACAAGAGGACGCTCCCCTCCGCGAGAGGAAAGCATAGACGCGAGAAGATCGTCGAAAGGATCGTCTCCACCGGAAATCTAGCGATTAGAATCGTAAGAAAATTAAAGCAGAAGGAAAGAAACCCCTCACCTGCAGTATAAGTAGCTCTCGTGTGAATTTCTGCTTTGTTTAGTAGCATACGAATATTGGACACGTAGGTTGTGCAATAGTGCACACTAGGTGTTTGATAATATGTGCAGCACAGGAAAAGAATGTAACTTAGGCGTTTTAATAGCTTAGTAAATGCAATAGAAGCATTTATTCGGTATGTACAGTTTTACTATAGTCATATGGGACTACGGTCCAATGGGTGGGCTCTCACAGTCGCCTCTAGGTTCAGATAACCTAGCTCTAGGTTCAGATAACCTAGAATTAGCAATATAAGAAGAACTCAGCTATAATCAGTATTTTATTTTAGCAGTGGAACTGTACTGTACTGGATTAGATAGCCATTGGGTTGGGCTCCCACAGTCGTCCCTAGGTTTAGATAACCTAGTAAACCCTACTAAATTCGGGACTTGCAAACCCGGGTCTAGTTAGGGATGCACGCATAGCATGTACAGTTGCCAGGCCCATCAGCAGCATGATTATGTATTTTCATCTATCTATGATAAAAAGTTTTTAAAACTCACAAATCAGTTGTGTATACAGTTTAAATTCAGTTCCAGCTTAGTTTTAGTTTTAGCTCAGTTCATGTTTCAGCTTAGTCCTTCATTATTGACACATGTGATAGTTCTATGATTAGTTTTGGTTTCTATGTTTGTATGATACCATGCCATGCTCTAACTTGTTCAGTATACATATATTTTAAATAGCATGTTTTAAAAGCATGATTTCATCGTATGCATGTTTTAGTAAGGTAGATGATTTATTACTAAGCTCTCAAGTTTACAGATACTCTTTTCCTTATACTGCAGATAAAGGTAAAGGAAAGATGGACTATCGGAGGCTGGAGATCAATGCAAGGAAGATGTGTGTGGGTGGAACTTGGAATAAAGATCTTAGGGATCTAGCTAATTTTGTTTTAAGCATTAGAACTCTATAGCATTTTAGTTGTTCCGCACTTTAGTATGTTTAAATGCCATGAACCAGTGAACTATGCATTAGGCCATGTTTAGAATACTAAATATTTGATGTTATAATGTTTCCCAGCCATTTTAGAACTTGTATATGTGATTTAGGCACGAAACAGTGCTGAAATCAGACTTCTGATACGAAATCAGAAACCCCGATCGATCAGCCGATCGATTGGGGGACTTCAATCGATCAGCTGATCGATCGGTGAATTTTTTCTGCGAACAGTAAGCTTCTGGATCGATCAGCCGATCGATCCAGTCACTTTCTGTCAAGATCAGGAAGCTGCCAGATCGATCAACCGATCGATCGAGGAATCGGGAAATCGCTCCCGCGAATAGAGAGCTCTGGAATCGATCACTGGATCGATTGGCCAGTCTGGATCGATCAGCCGATCGATCCAGAATATTAACCCGAACACAGTAGCCATCGGAATCGATCCATGTATCGATTCAACAGCTTGCAATCGATTGAGTTCAATCTGGATCGATTGGGAAGCTGGGTTTCGACCAAGAGACCTTGTAATTCAGCTCCTTGACCATAGGGGATGTAGGATATGCCATGTATACCTTAGATTGCATCCCTTAGCACATGTAGGACCAAAAACTTGTATTAGCTTAGCAAAGTTTTAATTGGTACAACTTTCCGCACCTAGACTTACTGATGGTCATGGATATAGTTTAGCCCAGCATAATGTGACGGTCCGGCCTTACAGCCTAGCCAGTAGAAGGTGGGTCGTTACAATTCCAGGCATCGAAAATGGGCCTATTTAAAGCCCTTCTACTAGGAACTTTAAAACAACAACTACTAAAATTTTCTCTATTGCGTGTGGCTCCAAAAAAAGTTTGACGACACCGAAAGGCTACTCCGAAATTCAAAGAACGAAGAGTGCTTTAGATTTCCTTTATGTGTTGGTAACATTATTCTTTTCAGTTCTTGTAACTAATTCCTATAATACATTTACGAACTGATAGTGGATTGCCCAATGAAAGTACTCGATGAGTGCGGGCCTTGGAGTAGGAGTCGTCGAATGCTCCGAACCATGTAAAACTTGGTTTTTTAGCATTGTTTTCTTTTCTTCCACTGCGTACTTCGATTCACTCTCGATTTTTAATGATCGCTATTCACCCCCCCTCCCCTCCTAGCGTCTTTCCAATTCTACAAGTGGTATCAAAGCAGGCACCGCTCTGATTTGGTGCAACCACCATTCAGACAAGGAGGTGGTCTTTCTTGCTTTTAATACTTGTTTGTCTATTTTTTCTTGAGCTTTTTTGATAAAATCCAAACTGATACAATTACCTCTTTGGATAAATTTTTTATTGCAAACTAGTCTGATTTGGTGCAACATCAATCAAGACTTAATACCCTTATTTTTCTCCCACACTACTGATCCAAGACCTAGTCATGGAACTTCTTTTCCTTTCCTTCTTTTGTGGGCAAGGTTCATGGCCCAAAATGAGGGATATAGTACTATACGCCCTCCCCTCTTTAACGGTGATGATTTTTCATACTGAAAAAAATGGATGGAGGTGTACCTGAAGATCGATTTTATCCAATGGTTCAATGTCACCGAAGGATACAAGGCCCCAATCGACCACAATATCAAAATTCCAATAAACCTAGAAAATTAGAATCTAGAGATGAAGAAAAAGGCTCAAATTGACTTCAAGGTCCTTAGCACAATCCAGTGTGGGCTAATGAAGGAAGAACTAAACTGCATTGGCCCACACGAAAATGCAAAGGAGCTATGGTATAAACTCATAGAATTACACGAGGAAACCAACAATGCAAAGGTAACAAAAAGGGTGTAACACCCATAGGGTCCTTAGCAAAATTCTAGAATATTCTATCATGAATAAAGAAAAATATATATGCTTTAGTTGAATTTTGCTCCTAGCCGAACACTTAAACAAATAAAATAGAAATAAAAATACATAAGGTCTAGGACTTGAACTCTAGATCTCTCATTAGATGCCTGAATAAGATAACCACTAGACCAAGAGAAATTATTGTTAGGAAATAGAGGGAAACCATAATTAAATGTAAGAAGAAAAGACTCTTCTCTTAGAAGGAGAAGTGAGAGTTGTCTTCTCCCTCTCTAATGAAGAGATGCTCTAGAATATTCCTTTCTTACTCACCAAGAAGGGATGTATCTAGACTTTTCTCTTAATTATGAAGAGAGTAAAAGAAAGGAGGAAGAAAAATATATTTTCCTTCCTCCTCTCATAATGAATAAAAGGAGGAAATTAAAGATGAGTTGTCATTTGCTCTCATTCTCCTCCTACTCTCCCTCACCGTGACCTCTCTCCCTCTCATCCTCTTGCCGAGACCAAGGAGCAAGGAAGCTCTCCTCTAGGAAGGATTCACAAGCAAGGTTCCCTCCTTAGAGAATTTAGCGAAGGATGTGAGTATTCCCCTCACTGCAGTACAAGTTGTTGTCGAATCGATCGTTAAGTTTTTTTTTCAAGAGTTTTCAAAACCGTAAAATTTTCTTGTGGGTTTTGATGGATGATCTTTTAGGGTCAACAAGTTTCAAGTTATGTTTTATAAAAAAAAAAAAATAATAAATCTAAACCCTCACTATGAATATTTCGGCCAAGAGACAAAAGAGGGTTAAGGCTAGGTTCTTTTCTTGTGAGAACATGCTTGATTTCATACTTATATGATATGTGAATTTTATGTGTTGATAGTTAAGTTCTCATTCTTCATGTTGTGACAAAAACAAGGAGATTTCTATACATATGTTTTGGCCAACATGACTTATAGGCCTTAGGTCAAGAATTTTGCATAGAAACCATAGTAGTTGTACTCTTTTATGATGTAGGAAATTTTATATGTGGATAACTTAATTTTTTATGCTTGATATGGAATGAAAAATCATGAAACCCTACTGATATGTTTCGGCCAAATTTAGATAAATAAGTTAGGGTTAGAATTTTGAATTCAAATAGTCTCATTCATGAAGTATAGTGCCTTGTATATGCTTGTATAGTGCCTTGTATATACTTAGATTAAGTTTGCATGTTATATGGTTAAGTTTTATGCTTCATATGGAATAAAATGATATGAAACCCTACTGATATGTTTCGGCCAAGTTGAGATAAATAGGTTAGGGTTAAAGTTTTGAACTCAAATAGGCTTATTCATGAAGTATAATGCCTTGTATATGCTTGTATAGTGCCTTGTATATGCTTAGATCAAATTGGCATGTTATATGTTTAAGTTGTATGCTTCATATGGAATAAAATGATATGAAACTCTACTGATATGTTTCGGCCAAATTGAAATAAATAGGTTAAGGTTAAAGTTTTGAACTCAAATAGGCTTATTCATGAAGTATAGTGCCTTGTATATGCTTGTATAGTGCCTTGTATATGCTTAGATCAAATTTGCATGTTATATGTTTAAGTTGTATGCTTCATATGGAATAAAATGATATGAAACTCTACTGATATGTTTCGGCCAAATTGAAATAAATGGGTTAAGGTTAGAGTTTTGAACTCAAACATGCTTATTCATGAAGTATAATGCCTTGTATGTGCTTAGATCAAGTTTACATGTTATGTGGATAAGTTTTATGCTTTATATGGAACCAAATGATATAAGAACCCTATTGATATGTTTCATCCAAATTGAAATAAATGGGTTAGGGTTAGAGTTTTGAACTCAAACATGCTTATTCATGAAGTATAATACCTTGTATGTGCTTAGGTCAAGTTTACATGTTATGTGGATAAGTTTTATGCTTCACATGGAACCAAATGATATAAGAACCCTACTGATGTGTTTCATCCAAATTGAGATAAATGGATTAAGGTTAGAGTTTTGAACTCAAACATGCTTATTCATGAAGTATAATGTCTTGTATGTGTTTAGATCAAGTTTACATTTTATGTGGGTAAGTTCTATGCTTAATATGGAATGAAATGAGGATGAAACCTACTGATGTGGTTCGGCCAAGATTGATTAATTGGGTTAGGAATGAGTTTAAACCTAACTAAACATGTTTATGTATTCTCATGATATGTAGCATTTGATATATGAGTAGATTAAGCTTTCATGCTTCATGATATGATGAAAATATGCCTTATGATATGTTGCATTGCTATGTCTTATGATATGATATGCCATGTTCATGATATGATATGATAGACTTATGACATGATATGCCATGTTAATGATATGATATGCTAGACTCATGATATAATATGCCATGTTCATGATATGTATGCTAAGTTCATGAGATGATATGCCATGTTTGATGATATGAAAATGACATGTTATACTTTATGTTATGATAAGAACATGTTATGTTTCATAATGCATGTATGAATGGCTTATGTAAGAAGAAAAGCCTAAAGAGTTGCTTCCCTTAAGCTGGGACCAAGAGCACTCTTCATGTTATGGAAAAGAGTTGCTTCCCTTAAGTTGGGATCAAGAGCACTCTTCATGCTATGGTAAAGAGATGCTTCCCTTAAGTTGGGATCAAGAGCTCTCTTAATGATATGACAAGAATTATGATATGTATGATATGATGAGATATGATATGCATGATATTTTACTTTGTATGGCTTGTACCAAGGGTGGGCTCCATAAGCGCCCCAGGGTCGACGGACTATGAACGGACCTCGTTAAGGGATGGGCTCCTCAGTACGCCCCTAGGTCGACGGACTATGAACGGACCTAGATCCCTAGTAGGTTCGGGGCTAGCTACCCTGTCCTAGGGATTGCGCGCATTTATGTTTACATGTGGTACAAGCCAGGGCCCTTCTCATGATGATGATATGATATTCAAGTATGTATGCTATATGTTTTGAAAGAAGCATGATGCATATGTGCATTCCATGATACATGTTTTAAAAAAATATACATATTGCATCTACATGCACATATTTATGAAATTATGTTTATGCACCCTTATGAACAGGTATGAGTTATGATACATGTTTACATGATATGATAGGCTTCATGATATGTGCTTACAGAATGTGATATGAATCATGATATACACTCACATGATATACTTTGATATGTTATGCTCCTTATGTGATATGATATATTATGTTCTGCTTTCTCTCATGTTATGTTATGAGATGTTATGGTTTTTACATGATAAGATATGTTCTATGTTATGATTCTCCATGCTATGTTATGCTATGCTATGGTTTCTACATGTTATGTTATGTTATGTGTTTTCGGATTTATGGGTAGGCAAGGACCTCACTAAGCCTTTGTCTTATAGCTACACGTTTTCCTTGTACTGCAGATAAAGGCAAGGAATGGATCAATTAAGGGGAGTAGCAGGAAAGGTGATGGATGTGTGTGGAAGTGCTCGGTGGATAGATCTACTTAAGTTTTGGAACTTATAATTAGTTAAGCTGTGCATGTGAACTAAGTTGGACCATATGCTTATGATGATGATTTCAGCTAGTATTTCATACACTTATGATATTTTACTCATGTTAGAATGATGATGATATGATGAAATGTTCAGTATGCTTTGATTCACATGCCATGATAAGTAAACTAAATGCATATGATAAAAGAAAAAAAAAGAAAAATTTAAATAAGTCTTCCGCTGTCATGAATCCATATGCATTAGTAATTGATGTCTATGTTTCAGTGACGTCCATCCCTCCGGGGTGGCCTTAGTGCTACCTGGAAGGGCGGGCGTTACAAAGGGACCTATTTTTAAATAAATTATTTAATATAAAAATATAGGAAGGAGAATTTGCCAGTCAATTGCACGTGAGGATAAAGGATATCCTCAACTGGCTTTGTACAATTAGCCATCAAATGGAGAACGAAGATTTGATAAAGTATACTCTAAACGTATTTTCTCGAAATGCACTGTGGCCATCCATTGTGGATGCTTACAAAATTTTGAGGAATTTATCTAAATCTGACCATGTTCACGAGTTGTTCTTCTTTGTCTTCTGAGCCAGATTTAGATTCAGGTTCTGGTTTGTTCTTGTGTTTGGTCTCTTTTGAGGGACCTACAAAGAGTGTAATACGTTTCTCGACCTGCTTTGATTTAGTTTGTTCATGGAGTTCAAGTTCACAAAACAACTCATCTCACAAGAAAGAACAATTTCTCAAAGAAGGACCTATAAAAGGTAATCAAGTCAAATGACACAAAGGCTAAGATCATATGCTACGGGTGTAACAAGAAAGGGCACTACAAGCATGAGTGTCTGAAGATGAAAGACGACAAACCCAAAACAACCAGAAGGAAGAAGGCACTTAAGGCGACGTGGGACGAATCATCTTCAGAAGAATCGAATGTTGAAGATCAGAAGCATCATAACTACCTCTCACTAATGGAAATAGAACCAGAATTAGAAAGTGAGTCGAAGCAAGATGACAAATCCAAAGATGAATCAATCCATGAGTCGGCACTCATTTATGAAGGTCTGAATGAGGTATATTCTATTCTAACCTCTAAATTTTTTAGAATAATTGCATGTTTAAACAAAAAATTAATTAACTATGAAAAATAAAATGAATAACTTCTTGAGGATAATTAACACCTCAAGGAACAAATTAAAAATAAAAATCCAAATCAAGATATAAGTGTTGAGGAGGAAAACACAAATTTTAAAAATAAAACTAATAAACTTAAAGGATTATTAGAAACTTTCACTACTTGATCAAAAAACTTGGATTTAATTCTTAAAAACCAAAAATCT
This sequence comes from Zingiber officinale, assembly GCF_018446385.1. Taxonomy (NCBI): domain Eukaryota; kingdom Viridiplantae; phylum Streptophyta; class Magnoliopsida; order Zingiberales; family Zingiberaceae; genus Zingiber; species Zingiber officinale. Next base: position 23,774,617 of record NC_055993.1, read on the forward strand.
GTATACAATAAATCCGGGATCATATACAAGTCCAGCTCAACAAACAAAACATTTATATCACTCATAAGTCAAACCAAAAACCTAATTAAAGGTTGGGTTCCGAAAGCGTGTCTAACCATGTAAGTACGACTCAATCAATTTTATGTGCTCAAACATGAAATTCATTACCTAAATCCATCTAAACCTAACCCAACCCCAAATCTAAAATGTAAAATGAAATCAAATAAACCAAATTCAAATAAAAAAATAAATTTGAATCAAATAACTATAAAACCAACTCAAACTCAAATTACCATCAAGTCTATTATAACTATAAAAGTAATCGGTATAAATCTAAAACTTAAACCTAAAAATTTAATAACTCAAGGGGAGGCTCTAAATTAGTTGGTACCTCCAAAATAAAAATTTACCCAGTTGGGTAATTAGGTCTAGATTAAAAAGGGACAAATGTTTAATTTGAAAAATAACACTAGAGAAGTTTTGGATGATAGTCGATTAAGGATGCTCTGTCTATGCATGTCTAGGAAGATATGACTTCAACCTGGTGCATTTGGCTTAGTGAAATTAACTGAAGCTATCCCTTATCAATCCTAGCTGGTTAGATAAAAGTTTTGTTATTAAGTTCAGTAGATAGGACTATTTGGAAAACCTCGAAGGCGTGGTTACTCTAATGATGTCCAGGTGACTCACCACAACTTACAAGTTTATCCAAAAAATGTATGTTTGTTGAACCTAAAGCTAAACTTGAATCTAACATAAGTTTAAACCAAACCCTGAAATTCAACTTAAACTCATCTCATGAGATCATAGGATCCTTTTTGTCTGAAAATTTAGACTGGTGAGATGAATGAGGTTAAATTAAATCTAAATAATTAATCTAAAATTAAATAATTAATTCCTTAAAAATTTGCATAATCTTAAAATTATTGCTTGTGCTTGAAAAATCTTAGATTAAGGGGGAGGATATTTATTCAGATAATTTTTAAATTCTAGGAAAATTATTTACTTATGTTTTCTAAAAATTTCCTATTTCTTTAGTATTCCAAAATTTATTTTTTCCTTAGCCTAGATCGAACACCTAGAAAGTATGATCCTATAGATCTAGGAATTGAGCATCTCACAAATACACTTGGTTTACCTTGATTGTGTATTTATAAATATAGAATGGTGTGAGATGTGTAGGCATTTTGCCTAGACTTCAGATGCTTATATTAGTGCATCAACATAAGTCTGGGCGAAAAATATAATAGTATATTGATCAAGTCAAGTAGTCCTTTTTAGTGAATATCTAACTGAACATAAAAGCTTGACTCAACTAATCAGGTAAATACTATTATCTTCTGATAGTTAGTTAGTAACTAAAAGTTACACAGTTAAAGACCAATAGTAGATGAGTATGTTTAACTCAGCTTTTATTATTACTATTTTTCTTAAATTCTTAACTCAATTAGTTTCGTATACTAAGTTAACTTAATCTTTGACTTAATCAATTACTAATTGAAATTAATTTTCAATTAAATAATTAAAGAAATTAACTTAAAATAAATTTTAAACTTAAATTTATTTCTTAATTAATCCTCAATTTAAATTATTTTAGTTAACCATTAATTAATTCTTAATTTATGTCTTTCATAAACTTTAATTAACTCTTAAATTAACTTCTTAAGTTAATCAATCTTCAAATTAATTAATCTTTAACTTAACTTAACTTTTTAAAACTCAATTAATTCTTAACTTAATTTTTTAAAACCTAATTAATTATTAACTTAATTTTAAATAGTTTGTTAAATAACTCAATCATTTTTTTTCTCTTTACTTAATTAAATTATTAATTTTTAACTTAACCTTAAGTTAACTTAATTTTTCTTAATTAATTTTAAACAACTACATTTTCAACTTACTAAATTTTCATAGCAACTTAATTTAACTAATCTGCAACTCAAATTAATTTCTCAATTAATCCTCAGTTTAAATTAATTTATAAACTTAACTCAAAATTATTAGTATTAGCCCTAATACCAATTATGAGATGATTGTAAAGGGCTCATTTTGTATCATATATCATTATTAATAAAAGGCAAAGTTGGTTATTATATTTATTTCAGTTCAGTGCCGATTGAATAAATATAATAATGTCCTTGGATAGTATGTTCTTATCTACAGTATATCAATAGGTTGAATTGATAGTGAGATATTATAGAGAACACTACTCTTAACTATTCCTGGTCGAGCATTAATATACAAGGATAATATTAATGCGTTGAGACTAGCATGTAGGTCAGTGGATGACTTCATCTCACAAGTCATGGATATGAGATATCAGGTTGATACATGGGTATATATTAGAGAATATATACTGAATGACCCGCCATGAGAATGTTTCATGGATCGTCGTATGAGTATCACAAACATTCTCATGTGACTATTGGTATGAATAGTCCTTAGACCTGAAGTCACTACGGTTCCCTACATAAGGAGTTGTATACTTTGGTATCGTCAAACGTCACCCGTAACAGGGTGGACTATAAAGTCGATCACTGGGTATGCAATGAATTATGCGGAGAGATGTGTGTAACGACCCGCCTCCCACTGACTAGGCTGTGAGGCCGATCGCTACATTATGCTGTGCTAAATTACTATTGTGGAAATCTGAATTGATTAAAATGTTACTAAACTGATTACTGTAAAATCTGAACTTAATATTCTAGGTGTACCTAGGAGTTGTACACATGCTAGGGAAGATTATCTATGCCTCTCGGATGTCCTGCTAGCTGTAATCAGGCATCTCAATCGATCCATGAATCGATTGGGCTGTCGGATCGATCCGGTGATCGATCCAGCTTGATACTGGCACGGAGAAAGACTCTGGATCGGTCAGCTGACCGATCCATAAGCCACATTGCTTCTGTATGCGACTGGATCGGTCTACCGACCGATCCAGGAGTACACTGATCGATCGGCAGACCGATCCAGTGGCTCACTGATCGGTCGGCTGACCGATCAGTAAGCGTCGGTACTCTCTGTTCGCATCTGGATCGGTCGGCTGACCGATCTAGTGGCACAACCCCATTTCTAACCGATCTGGATCGATCTGGGTTTCTGATTTCGAATCAGAACCCCTGATTTCAGCACTAGTTCGTGCCAAAATCTCACACAACGATTATACAATGCATGGAAAACATTCTAATATCTACTAATTAGCATTCTAACATGACATAGTGCAAGGTTTATTAATTCATAGCATTTAAACCACTAGAAATGCATAAAAGTGTCTTAAGAAAAGAAACTAAGTTCTTAATTTGCTAAACTCCCTAAGGATCTTCATTCCAGGTTCCTGCCACACACACCATCTCTGCATTGACCTCCAGCTTCCTCTGCTAGTCCATCTTTCCTTTACCTTTATCTACAGTATAAGGAAAAGAAAGTATCTATAAGCTTTCGCTTAGTAAGAAACCATCTACCTCACTAAAATATGCATACGATGAGTTCATGCTTTTGAAAGATGCTGATTGAAAACATAATGGAGAATGCTAAGCATGGCATACTATCATACAAAACATAGAAACTAAGAACTAATCATGGCAATAACTGAAGTGTCAACAAAAGTGACTAAACTGAACATAACTAAGTTAAACTAAGCTGAACTAGAACTGATTTTAAAACATAATCACATGACTGATTGTGAGTTTGGAAAAACTATTATTATAATAGGTCAAAATACGTAATCATACTACTAATGGGCCCGACAACTGTACATGCTACGCGCGCATCCTTAACTAAACCCGGGGTTGCAAATCCCAAATTTAACAAGGTTTACTAGGTTATCTAAACCCAGGGACCGACTATGGGAGCCCAGCCCAATGGATATCTAATCTTGTACAGTGCCCCTACTGAAAGTAAAATACTGATATAGCTGAATTTACTTATCTTGCTGTTACTAGGTTATCTGAACCTAGTGCTAGGTTGTCTGAATCTAGAGGCGACTGTGGGAGCCCACCCATTGGTCCGTAGTCCCATGAAAGCTGTAGTAAGGCTAACTAAGCTATTTTAAATGCTTCTATTGCATTTACTGAGCTATTAAAAATGCCTAAGTTGCATTTTTACTGAGCTAATCATTTAATCGAACATCTAGTGTGCTTAAACTCTCCCCTCCATTAGGGAGACTACCTCTAGGCACCCGACAACATCTAAAACCTCCAACTGAAGGGGGAAAGACGTGTCCGGCCCATCTAAAGGTACTCACTAAATCCCTAAACCTGCGAGGAGGGTTAAATACACCCTATGTGTCGAAAAATCTGCATATAACTAAACTAATGCATAGAAAACCAAACGGAAGCTACTTATATTGCAGGTGAGGGGTTTCTTACCTCGTATGTTAATTTCCTTACAATTCTATTCGCTAGAATTCCGGTGGAGACGACCCCTTCTACAATCTTCTCACGTCTATGCGTTCCTCTCGCGAAGAAGAGCGTCCTCGTGTCGGAGTTGTCACCGGAAGATGACCTTGGGGCCCTAGGGAGGGAACCCTAGGGTTGGCGCCGAGAGGAAGAAGGAGAGGGAGAGGTGTGGCGTGAGGTTAGGGTGAGGAGGAGAAATTGCCAAACCAATTAAAAATAAACCAAACCCCACTTAAATTTTCTATTTATATTAAGTGGGTAACTCGGCCCAACTTAAATATAAATATAATTGACTCCCCTTTCTTTCAGCACGGCCCTGCTGGGTTCAACTTGTTACTTAAGCGGTCTAAAGGTTTTAGTGGACCCGAGAGGTCCCGGGTTCGATTCCCGCTTAAGCTATTTTGCCTTTCTAATTATTTTTGCTACTTCCGCTACTCTAAAAATTTCGAAAAAATATCTAAAAATTCCAGAATAATTATAGAATATTTCTAATATAGTTTTGAGAATTTTCGGGCGTTACAATCCCCCATACCTTATAAAAAGTTCGTCCTCGAACTTAGAATAATTCTGGGTACTTCTGTCTCCCAAGTTGCCTCTTCTGCTGTGCCAAATAACTTTGACTAATGGTACTTCCTTGTTCCGCAATTTCTTAACTGCTCGGTCTATTATCTAAATAGGCCGACTGTCATAGCTGAGGTCTTCGCGGATCTGTACCGACTGGGGCTCAATCACCTGGGTGGCATCTGGGGTATGCTTCTTCAGCATAGAGACATGAAATACATTGTGGACGGCTGACATTTCCTAGGGCAGCTCTAGCTCATATGCTACCTTGCCCACTCTTCTGCTGATAAGGTATGGTCCCACATATCTGGGACTTACCTTGCCCTTTTTCCCAAAACGCATTACTCCCTTCATGGGAGCTACTCTGAGGAACACTGAATCCCCAACTGAAAACTCTAAGGGTCTGCGCCGTGTATTCTGGCGGCTCTGAGCTGTCTCTATCCTCTGGCGGATCTGCTGTATAGCTGCTATGGTATCTGCCACTAGATCTGTCTGAAGTTCTAGTTCTTTCTGTTCACCACTCTCATACCAGCAGGTTGGAGATCTACACCTCCGCCCATAGAGAGCCTCATAAGGTGCCATACCGATAGTGGCCTGATAGCTGTTGTTGTATGCAAATTCTGCTAAACTCAGATATTTGCACCAACTTCCCTTGAAATCTAGGGCACATGCTCGGAGCATATCCTCGAGTACCTGATTTACTCGCTCCGTCTGTCCATCTGTCTACGGATGGAAGGCTGTGCTAAACTTTAACTTCGTGCCCAAAGCTGTCTGTACACACTCCCAGAAGTGTGACGTGAACTTGCTGTCTCGGTCTGAAATAATGGTTCGTGGGACTCCATGTAATCTAACGATCTCCTTGAGATACAACTAACCTAGCTGTTCCATGGAGTAGGATATCGTGATAGCTAAGAAGTGGGTTGATTTAGTCAATCTGTCAACTATTACCCAGATGGTATCAAAACCATTCGTGGTTCTGGGTAATCCCACTATAAAATCCATAGAAATGTCTTCCCACTTCCATTTTGGTATCTGTATGGGCTGCAAAACTCCCCCTGGTCTCTGATGTTCTGCCTTAACCCTCTGACAGGTTAGGCAGGTGCTGACATATCGAGCGATGTCTCTCTTCATCCCAGGCCACCAAAAATGTTTCTTCATGTCCTGGTACATTTTGGTGGAGCTAGGATGCATCGCATAGGGAGTCTTGTGAGCCTCGTCTAAAATCTTCCTCTGTAGTTCCTCCTGATCTGGAACACATAGCCTGTCACCAAAATACAACACCCCGCTATCTGATATTCTGAACTATCCACCTTCTGATTCTGCTAAACCTTACTTGATTCTCTGAATTTCAGGATCCTGCTCCTGAGCTGTCTGGATGTCACCGAGCAAGGTAGACTCTAATGTCATAGTAGCGAGCTGTCCGACTATGAGCTCGAGACCGAAATCTGAGATCTCCTTCTGTAGGGGCGGTGACATAGCTGCTAGAGATAATAGGGTAGCGCTGGACTTTCTGCTGAGGGCGTCTGCTACCCTATTTGCTTTTCCTGGGTGGTAGAGGATGTCTATGTCGTAATCTTTGACCATCTCTAGCCATTTGCGCTGTCGCATATTCAGATCCTTCTGAGTGAAGAAGTATTTTAGACTCTGATGATCTGTATACACTCTGCACTGAGCTCCATACAAGTAATGTCTCCAAATCTTGAGAGCGAACACTATTGCTGCAAGCTCAAGGTCATGAGTAGGATAGTTCTTCTCATAGTCCTTGAGTTGTCTGGAGGCGTAGGTGATTACCTTGCCATCTTGCATCAGCACTGCTCCTAGTCCCAACTTCGAGGCATCACTATATATATCAAAGCTGTCTGCGTTCTCTGGTAGAGTCAGAATAGGTGCACTGGTCAATCTCCTTTTCAGCTCGCTGAAACTGTTCTCACAGTCCTCTGTCCACTGAAATTTCTTGTTCTTTCTGGTAAGAGCTGTCAGTGGGGAGGCTATCCTGGAGAAGTCCTCTACGAATTTTCTGTAGTAGCCTGCTAATCCCAGAAAGCTTCTGATCTCGCTAGCGTTCTTGGGTCTCTTCCAATTGCTCACAGCTTCTATCTTGCTGGGGTCTACCATGATACCATCCTTTGAGATGATGTGACCCAGGAAGGACACCTGATCTAGCCAAAATTCACATTTGGTGAACTTGGCGTACAGCTGATTCTGCTGAAGGGTCTGCAATACTATTTTCAGGTGCTCTACGTGTTCTTCCTGAGTTCTGGAATAGATAAGAATGTCATCGATGAACACGATAACGAACTTATCTAAGTATTCCCTGAATACCCGGTTCATGAGGTCCATGAAAGTAGCTGGAGCATTTGTCACGCCAAAGGGCATGTCTACGAACTCATAATGTCCGTATCTGGTCCTGAATGCTGTCTTCGGTATGTCCCCTTCTTTGACCTTCACCTGATGATAACTTGACCTGAGGTCTATCTTCGAGAACACTGCTGCTCCCTTTAGCTGATCGAACAGGTCATCTATTCTGGGAAGAGGATACCTGTTCTTGACTGTGACTTGGTTCAGTGCCTGGTAGTCTATACACAGGCGCATGCTCCCGTCTTTCTTCTTCACGAACAATACAGGCGCTCCCCATGGTGAGTGACTAGGGCGTATGAAGCCTTTGTCAAGCAGCTCCTGTAGTTGCTCATGAAGTTCCTTCAGTTCTGCTGGAGCCATGCGGTAAGGTGCTTTGGAGATAGGATTTGTACCGGGAATGAGCTCTATCTCAAATTCGATCTCCCTGTCTGGTGCTAGGCCTGGTAACTCTTCAGGGAAGACTGCTGGGTAGTCACATACGACTCGGACCTCTGCTAGCTGTTGGTCCTTGTCCTGACTGGTACTGACTACGTGTGCTAAGAACCCCGTACATCCTGAATCCATCAACCTCTGTGCCTTCATAGCTGAGAGAAACTTCTTGGCTTTTCTCCTGGGTTCTCCGACGAATTCGAACTGTGCTTCTGCTTCAGGTTGGAATATGACTTTCTGTTTACGGCACTCGATGGAGGCACCGTATTTGATCAAGAAGTCCATCCTGAAGATAACATCATAGTCGGTCATATTAAGCACTATCAGATCGCAAAAGAGCTCTCTGTCTGCTATAGTGACCGGCACTGCTCTGAGCCAGTGCGTAGACGCCATGATTTCTCCTGAGGGCAACGTCGTAAGAAACTGGCTACTGAGTACCTCTGGAGGTACTGCTAACTTCTCAGCAAATGCCCTGATATGTATGAATGGGTTGCCCCAGTATCGAATAAGACAGTTGTACTTTGCTGTAAAATACTAATCTGACCTGTAACAACTGTCGAGGCATTTGCTGCATCCTCTCTGGTGAGTGAGTAGATCCTCGCATTGGTCGTAGCTAGAGGGGCTTCTAATCTGCCCTAGCTGATATGTGGACCATCTAAAGCGGCCTGCATCTGATGTAACTGAGCTGGCTGGCCTCCATACTGAATCGGCTGTGGCTGAGGAAGACTGGTCTTGTTTGGACACTGCTTGGCCATGTGCCCTTCCTATCCGCATTCAAAGCATCCTCGTGTGCCCTTACGACAAACTCCAGGATGGAATTTCCCACAAGTAGCACACTTTGGATAACTGGGCTGCTTGCTGGCTGGTCCTCCTTTTGGGGAACTCCCTGGTTTGCACTTGTTGCTGGAGTTCCCTTTCCAGTTAGAGCCATGGGAGCTGTGGCCCTGCTGTTTCTGAGTGCCTGAGCCTCCTTGACCTTTAGCTTCTGAGAGGACTTGCTTCTGCTGCTTGATGCTATTCCGGTAATGCTCAGTGATTAGAGCACTGCTCACTAATTCTTCTGTGGTTTGTGGCCTATGAACGCCACCAGCCACGTTCATTGCTATTTCCGGCCTCAGCATCTTGAGCATCAACCGGATTTGTTCCCTTTCTGTGCTGACTAATTCAGGGCATAGACGAGCCAACCTGTTGAATTTCTTCACGGCTTCCTCAACTGATAGGTTGCCCTGACGAAACTCAGTGAACTCGTCGTAGTGACGGTTGGTGACCCGCATGTGAAAGAACTCCTCAAAGAATTCCTTCTCGAAGTCAGCCCATGTCATCTGGTTCACTAGGCGCTTCGCTCTGATTCTCTCCCACCACATACGTGCATCTCCTGTCAGACAGAAGGAGGCGCACTTCACCTTCTCATGTTCTGGCCAGTCCAAAAGCTCCATCGTACTTTCCAGTGTTCTGAACCATGCCTGAACATCCCATGGTTCATTGCTGCCTGAGAAATTCTCTGGCTTGACTCTCTGCCATTTCTAAAGCCATAGAGGACATACATAACCAATACAATCATAATGGAGTAACTATTGTTATCATGTTAACCACTATCATAAACAAGCATGCTTTAGTTATCTATAACAGAAAAGCAATAAACATACAAAGTGAGAGGTATTCTTACTTGGAAGCTGCAAGTACAATGCTGACGTGTGTGTAGGAAGTATGGAACACTACTCTGATACCACTCTGTAACGACCCGCCTCCCACTGACTAGGTTATGAGGTCGATCGCTACATTATGCTGTGCTAAATTACTATTGCAGAAATCTGGATTGATTAAAATGTTACTAAACTGATTACTGTAAAATCTGAACTTAATATTCTAGGTGTACCTAGGAGTTGTACACATGCTAGGGAAGATTATCTATGCCTCTCGGATGTCCTGCTAGCTGTAATCAGGCATTTCAATCGATCCATGAATCGATTGGGCTGTCGGATCGATCCGGTGATCGATCCAGCTTGATACTGGCACGGAGAAAGACTCTGGATCGGTCGGCTGACCGATCCATAAGCCACATTGCTTCTGTATGCGGCTGGATCGATCTACCGACCGATCCAGGAGTACACTGATCGGTCGGCAGACCGATCCAGTGGCTCACTAATCGGTCGGCTGACCGATCAGTAAGCGTCGGTACTCTCTGTTCGCATCTGGATCGGTCGGCTGACCGATCCAGTGGCACAACCCCATTTCTGACCGATCTGTAGATCGATCTGGGTTTCTGATTTCGAATCAGAACCCCTGATTTCAGCACTAATTCATGCCAAAATCTCACACAACGATTATACAATGCATGGAAAACATTCTAATATCTACTAATTAGCATTCTAACATGACATAGTGCAAGGTTTATTAATTCATAGCATTTAAACTACTAGAAATGCATAAAAGTGTCTTAAGAAAAGAAACTAAGTTCTTAATTTGCTAAACTCCCTAAGGATCTTCATTCCAGGTTCCTTCCACACACACCATCTCTGCATTGACCTCCAGCTTCCTCTGCTAGTCCATCTTTCCTTTACCTTTATCTGCAGTATAAGGAAAAGAAAGTATCTATAAGCTTTCGCTTAGTAAGAAACCATCTACCTCACTAAAACATACGTACGATGAGTTCATGCTTTTGAAAGATGCTGATTGAAAACATAATGGAGAATGCTAAGCATGGCATACTATCATACAAAACATAGAAACTAAGAACTAATCATGGCAATAACTGAATTGTCAACAAAAGTGACTAAACTGAACATAACTAAGTTAAACTAAGCTGAACTAGAACTGATTTTAAAACATAATCACATGACTGATTGTGAGTTTGGAAAAACTATTATCATAATAGATCAAAATATGTAATCATACTACTAATGGGCCCGGCAACTGTACATACTATGCGCGCATCCTTAACTAAACTCGGGGTTGCAAATCCCGAATTTAGCAAGGTTTACTAGGTTATCTAAACCCAGGGACCGACTATGGGAGCTCAGCCCAATGGATATCTAATCCTGTACAGTGCCCCTACTGAAAGCAAAATACTGATATAGCTGAATTTACTTATCTTGCTATTACTAGGTTATCTGAACCTAGTGCTAGGTTGTCTGAATCTAGAGGCGACTGTGGGAGCCCACCCATTGGACCGTAGTCCCATGAAAGCTGTAGTAAGGCTAACTAAGCTATTTTAAATGCTTCTATTGCATTTACTGAGCTATTAAAAATGCCTAAGTTGCATTTTTACTGAGCTAATCATTTAATTGAACATCTAGTGTGCTTAAACTCTCCCCTCCATTAGGGAGACTACCTCTAGGCACCCGACAACATCTAAAACCTCCAACTGAAGGGGGAAAGATGTGTCCGGCCCATCTAAAGGTACTCACTAAATCCCTAAACCTGCGAGGAGGGTTAAATACACCCTATGTGTCGAAAAATCTGCATATAACTAAACTAATGCATAGAAAACCAAACGGAAGCTACTTATACTGCAGGTGAGGGGTTTCTTACCTCGTATGCTAATTTCCTTACAATTCTATTCGCTAGAATTCCGGTTGAGACGACCCCTTCGACAATCTTCTCACGTCTATGCGTTTCTCTCACAAAGAAGAGCGTCCTCGTGCCAGAGTTGTCACCAGAAGATGACCTTGGGGCCCTAGGGAGGGAACCCTAGGGTTGGCGCCGAGAGGAAGAAGGAGAGTTGCGGCGTGAGGTTAGGGTGAGGAGGAGAAATTACCGAACCAATTAAAAATAAACCAAACCTCACTTAAATTTTCTATTTATATTAAGTGGATAACTTGGCCCAACTTAAATATAAATATAATTGACTCCCCTTTCTTTCAGCACAGCCCTGCTGGGTTCAACTGGTTACTTAAGCGGTCTAAAGGTTTTAGTGGACCCGAGAGGTCCCGGGTTCGATTCCCGCTTAAGCTATTTTGCCTTTCTAATTATTTTTGCTACTTCCGCTACTCTAAAAATTCCGGAAAAATATCTAAAAATTCCAGAATAATTATAGAATATTTCTAATATAGTTTTGAGAATTTTTGGGCGTTACAATGTGAGTGATGTAGATGGAATCTATCCCTTCCATATGACGGAAGCGATATATGTGGACCCCTTGATTAGTGGGACATAAGAAAGCATGGTCATGCGTAAATAAGTCAATATGAGATATTGAGCTTATTTGATAAGTGTGTCTACTTGGACATCAAGAAACACAAAGATTGATAAGAGGATGACACGGTCTATGCCTCATTGATCAATCTAGATATCATAGATAGAGGGACCAAGTCATACATGATGATATCCACAGACAGGTTAGGTCGGATCTCGACTTTCTCATCACTTGGGTAGCAATGATGCCTTGCTAGATGTCACTCATTGTTTATGTATCGCAAATGGTGATTTGGGTACATTGCCAACGTTAGGAGAACCTATAGGGTCACACACAAAGAACAAGTTGATATGAAGATGGATTCATGTGATGAATCAATGGATTAAGTGTAATCCGAATTTGACTCATTGAGTTAGACTTAAAGGGATCCAATTGTTGGATTAAGTCGAGTTGCTTGAGAATCAATGGGTTGGACTCATTGGGTGAACTTGAGTTCACCAAGGAAGTTGAATGGTAAAAATTGAACCATTGGATTGAATGGTTGATTTTGAGCCATTAGATTAGAAGATGAAAGGGTGATTAGAAGATGAAAGGGTGGAGACTCTTGGTATACCATGGGATGATTATAAATATCATTTTGGATGATATTTTTCATAAGTTTTTCATTGCTTGAGAAGGTGAAAAGTCCCCTTGATCTTCTTCTTCGTCCTTCCCTTTTCTTGGTCGAGACACACATATAGGTTGCTAGCACAACCTTGTGTGTTTTCCCTCTCCATCTTGCTTTCTTTGTGAGACAATCAAAGACAAGGCTTGTTTGTGTGAATATCGTAGAGGCGTGAACGCTTGAACATGCTGAGATCTGCATCTAAACAAGAAGAGGTTGCTGTCGGGATTACGAAAGGACGCATCAAAGATATAATCCTATCATGTATCTTAGTATAGATTATAAATAGAAAATGTTTCTTCCCTTCACATGGATCTACTGGATAAGAGGATCTAGTATTTTTCCGCTGTGTTTTCACGTCTTTGGCGCGCTAGATCCCAACAGTGGTATCAGAGCCACTTGCGAAGGGCTATGCTAAGTTTTAGAATTTTTATATATGATATAGAAATTGCATGATAGGGTTTACTGTGAATTGCAAAATCTTATGAGTTTCGGCCACACAAGACTCTCGACCAGATTTTGTGTCTCGGGCAAATCTTGAGTCTTGACCCAAATGGGTGTTTTGTTGGGAACAAAATGTAGTTGGTGTGTGACTAACATAGTCTCGGCTAGAGATGTTTTGTTTAGAACGAAACATAGTTGGTATTGTGGATAGTAGGATCTCGGGTAAGGCAGCAACTCATAAACGAGTATGTAAAATAAATTTTATTTCGAGGGTGCGGCCCCCTAACCCCTGCAAGGGGCGCTGCCCCTTGACATCGCCCGCTAACCAGCTAGCGGGACCGCCGTGGCGTTATGGCTCATAATTTATTTGTTGAAATCTTAGTAAATTTATATCATAAGAATATTGTGAATAGATATGACATGGTACATGGTTATGACTCTTTAACCCCCAATGTGATTGGATGTGTGTAATGTTGTAATTCATAATACGGCCTGCGTGTCATGCCTTCATCCCTTTTATTCTTGTTGTAATTAGATTACACTCAAATGTAACTCAAGTTTCTTTAGATTTTGTAATGTATAAAATTAGAAAGAGTTAGTCTTCTGGAAGACGGGTGAAAAGGAAGGAAGGACAACAACACACTACAACCAAGGAAGCGCTTGGAGAAGCAGCTTAGACCTAGGTTGACTTATCGCTCTTCTCATTAGCTTGAGAAGATCGTAGTTTATAGGGGCCATAACCATGTCACGTTTAAACTTGTGTATATGTTGATATATGCCATGATATGCCATGATGTATGTGATGCATGTGTAGCTATCGTAATTAGGTCATTTACATATGCCTACCAAAGTTTGGTACTCACTACTACCTTGATCATCTGTAGTCAAGTTTGCCAAAGCAAAGTGGCTTGTTTTATCTTGGTAGAGTGCGACTGAACAATTGTGATGTCCGACATATTGACCTTTGGGTATTACTTAATTAAGTTACCTCAATTGGATTGAGAACTTAAAGGCATATCCCATAAGATATAAATCATATTATACTAGTCTTGGACGATTAGCCAAAGCTAACTCAAGATGAATTATAATATGGATTTCATAAGATGGGAAAACAAACAAGTAATGTTGTTCACCTAAGGATACCAGAGTTACATAGGATGTAATTGGTAAATATTGTCTACCTAAGTTATACTAAGTCTTGGGTGATTAGCCAAAGCTAACTCAAGATAAGGTATAATGTGGATCTTGTCCAATTGGTACACATTGCCTACCTAATTTATACAAGTCTTGGGCGATTAGCCAAAGCTAACTCAAGATGAGGTATAATATGGATCTTATCCCACTAGAATGTCTTTGCTTTTGGGTTTAGAGCTATTAGTGACTTGCTCCTATCAAGCTTTAAAATTCAGTAGGAGAATCATTTAATTAAAGGCCTAATTAAATAATCGATATATGATACTAAGTTCTGTATTTCACTGTTGTAGATTACATGTCGTCAAGTACAACGAATACCCTCTCTTTGCGATCTGCCCTTGAAAAGGACAAGCTCAATGGAGCTAATTTCCTAGACTGGTATAGAAACTTGAGGATAGTTCTCAAGCAAGAACTGAAACTGTATGCCCTAGAGCAGCCTATTCCTGAAGCACCCCTTGCTACTGCCACTAGAGCTGATAGGGATACTTATAAGAAGCATCAAGATGACACATTAGATATGTCATGTCTAATGCTCACCACCATGAACCCTGAGCTTCAGAAGCAACATGAGAACATGGATGCTTATGATATGGTTGAACATCTTAGACAACTGTATCAAGGACAAGCAAGGTATGAGAGATTTGAGATCTCCAAAACACTGTTTCAAAGCAGAATACAAGAAGGAAGTCCCGTTGGGCCATATGTGCTCAAAATGATCGGGTATGTGAAGAATCTACAAAGGTTGGGATTTCCACTAGGCCAAGAATTGGTCACTGATCTTATCTTGCAGTCGTTGCCCGATAGTTATAGTCAATTCGTCATGAACGACAACATGAATGAAATTGAGAAATCACTGCCTGAAATGTTGAGCATGTTGAGAACTACTGAACTCAACCTTAAGAAGGAAAAGCCTGGTTCTATTTTGATGGTGTCTAAAGGCAAAGGCAAGTGGAAGCCTAAAGGTAGGGGTAAGACCCAAGCCAAAGGTAAGGGCAAGGCTCATGCACTGAAACCCAAAGGTGGGGTTGCTAAAGAAGGGACCTGCTTCCACTACGGTGAGACCGGACACTGGAAGAGGAACAGCAAGGGATACCTAGAGGAACTGAAAAGGAAGAGAAGTGAGACTTCTGCCTCAGGTATATATGTTATAGAAGTTAATCTATCTATTTCTTCTTCATGGTATTAGATATCGGATGTGTATCTCACATTTGTACTAATGTGCAGACGCTGAGAAATAGTTGAGTATTGACAAAGGGCGAAGTCGACCTATGAGTAGGCAATGGTGCAAGTGTTGCTGTTGTCGCTGTAGGAACCTATTCCTTATCTTTGCCCACTGGGCTTGTTTTAGAACTAGAAGAATGTTGTTATGTGCCTACTTTAACCAAAAACATAATCTCTATTTCTTGTTTAGACAAGAAGGGGTTCTCATTTATAATAAAGGACAAATGTTGTTCTATTTATTTAAATGACATGTTTTATTGTAGTGCACCTCTGATAAATGGACTCTATGTTCTAGACATTGAAAACCCAATCTATAACATAAATACCAAACGGTTCAAGTCTAATGATTTGAACCAAACATATCTCTGGCATTGTCACTTAGGTCACATAAATGAGAGTCGTATATCCCAACTCCATAAGGATGGACTTTTGGACTCATTTGATTTTGAATCATATGAGGTATGCGAATCTTGTCTTCGAGGCAAGATGACAAAGACTCCATTTAGTGGACATGGCGAAAGAGCTAATGATCTATTAGAACTCATACATACTGATGTATGTGGCCCTTTCAGAATAGCAGCTAGAGGAGGCTATAATTACTTTATTACCTTCACTGATGATTTCAGTAGATACAGCTATGTGTATTTGATGAGACACAAGTCAGAATCCTTTGAAAAGCTCAAAGAATTCAAGAATGAAGTAAAAAATCAACTTGGTAAGAGTATTAAGATGCTTCGATCAGATCGAGGTGGGGAATACCTTAGCCAAGAGTTTCATGACCATCTCGTTGAGTGTGGGATAATATCTCAACTCACTCCACCTGGAACACCACAATAGAATGGTGTATCAGAAAGGAGGAACCGTACTTTATTAGATATGGTACAATCGATGATGAGTCATACAGATCTTCCTACTTCCTTCTGGGGACACGCTCTAGAGACAGCCGCTTTCACACTTAACCGAGTTCCATCCAAGGCCGTCATAAAGACACCATATACGATATGGACAGGGAGGAATCCCAATATGTCTTTTATGAAGATTTGGGGTTATGAGGCTTACGTTCGATAACAAGTCTCTGATAAACTAGGACCCAAATCAGATAAGTGCTACTTTGTTTGATATCCCAAGGAAACAAAAGGATATTACTTCTATAATCCCACACATGGCAAAATGTTTGTTGTCGGGACTGGTGTGTTTCTAGAAAGAGAATTTATTTCTAGAAAAACTAGTGGGAGTGAAGTCGATCTTGAAGAAGTTCAAGATACTAGCACTGACACCTTGATAGAAATTGAACAGGTACCACAAGATGTTGTGGATCAGGAGTTTGTTGCACCACAAGAGGTTATGGAACAACAACCTGTTCAAGTAGCACATGCTCTACGCAGATCTGATAGGATTCTTCGTCAACCTGAGAGATGTTCTTTTCTCTTGTCTGACCATGGTGATGTAGAGCTTATTAGTCTTAACAAGCCTACATCTTATCAGGAAGCTGTACAAGACCCAGATTCTGAGAAATGGCTAGAGTCCATGAGATCTAAAATGGAATCCATGTACACTAACCAAGTATGGACTTTGGTTGATCCACCTGAAGGGATCAAACCCATTGAGTGTAAGTGGGTCTTCACGGTGAATACTGACATGGATGGAAATATGCATACCTATAAAGGTAGATTGTGTTAGGACCAAAAGTAGCTAGAGGGGGGGTGAATAGCTCGTCGCGTGCTCGTCGCTTGGCGTTGCTTGTTTCTTCTAGGATATGCAGCGGAAAATACAGAAACAAATACAACCACGCTAACACTAGGATTTTACTTGGTATCCACCTCCAAAGGAGGTGACTAATCCAAGGATCCACACCACGCACGCACCCTCCACTATGAAACACTCCTTTTCGGTAACTACCGAGGGCGGAGAAGCCCTACAAGACTCTCAGTACAAGAAGAAGAAAGGGTAGTAAAGATTAAGTAAAAGCTTACAAGAAATGCAGTGAAAACCCTAACCCTAACTTCTTCCTCTTGCAATGGATCCGCCTCTTGACTTGGAAAGCCTCCAAGAACCTTCAAGAACTGGCGATCACGTGCTTGTAGAGAGCTGTGGAGAAGCTAGTGAGGAGCTGGAATGAATCGGTGAAAAATCTACCCGCAGCCATCGCACGCCTGCAGCTATAAACGACGCCAACGGTCGGATCCCGATCGATTCAAATATTCCAATCGATCGGGGAGGCTTTGGATCGATCCACGGATCGATCCAGAGCGCCTCTGTGCTCTGGAAACGTGCCTGGATCGATCCACGGATCGATCCAGCGCTTATCGCGCGAAGCAGCATCGTCCCGATCGATCGGCTGATCGATCAGGACCTCTGGATCGATCCACGGATCGATCCAGAAGCTCTCTGTTCACTGGGAAGAATCTGGATCGATCCACTGATCGATCCAGAGCCTGGATCGATCCACGGATCGATCCAGCACTTGGTTTTTGCCCAAAACCAAGTCCCAAACCTCCCTAACCAACATCCGGTCAACCTTGACCTGTTGGTACATCATGCCTAGCATCTGGTCACTCCCTTGACCTGCCAGGACTCCCCACCAAGTGTCCGGTCAATCCCTTTGACCCACTTGGACTTTTACTCGTCGTGCCAAGTATCCGGTCACTCCCTTGACCTACTTGGACTTCCCAACACCAGATGTCCGATCATCCTTGATCCATCTGGATTTCCTTCCTTGCCAAGTATCCAGCCAATCCTTTGACCTACTTGGACTTCCACCAGATGTCTGGTCAACCTTGACCCATCTGGATTTCCTTCCTTGCCAAGTATCCAGTCAATCCTTTGACCTACTCGGACTTCCCAACACCAGATGTCCGATCATCCTTGATCCATCTGGATTTCCTTTGTCTGGCTTCACTCACCAGGACTTTCACCTAGCTTCACTCACTAGGGTTTTCCATCTGCCTAGCTTCACTCACTAGGACTTTCACCTAGCTTCACTCACTAGGGTTTTCCATCTGCCTAGCTTCACTCACTAGGACTTTCACCTGGCTTCACTCACCAGGATTTCCTTCTGCCTAGCTTCACTCACTAGGACTTTCACCTGGCTTCACTCACCAGGATTTCCTTCTGCCTAGCTTCACTCACTAGGACTTCCTTCTGCCTAACATGCCAGTTAGGACTTCCCAGTCAAGTATCCGGTCAACCTTGACCTACTTGACTCTTCTTCGATCAATATCTTATTGTCAAACATTTAAACCCAAACCAAGACTCAGCTTGGTTAACCAGGTCAACCTTGACCTGAGGGATGTTGCACCAACAATCTCCCCCTTTTTGATGTTTGACAATACTACAATCACACTTACAATACCACATGTAAGTTAGGCTAATCTCATAGCCTCATTCTTCATGCCACTAGGTAATGAAAGCATAAGTTAAGCTCTTCATTCTCCCCCTAAGAGGGCAAACTCCCTCTAGGTAATGAAAGCCTAACTTACTCCCTTTCACAAGCCCTTTCATTCTCCCCCTATTGGCACACATCAACCCCTTACTAATAAAACACATCAACCCATCTTTGGACACATATCAACCGATGCTCCAATTTTGGGCACACTTCAACAAATCCATTGTTGAAAAACTCACTTATTGTGATCAACACGATACTGAAGGTCCCATACCCTTCATTATCCTTACCCTACATTCTCCCCCAATGTAGGTAAATGCCCATCCTTGAGCATTATCCTTTGAAAACACTTGAACAATGAGGATATCCATTCCCCATTAAAGTTCAATCGCTCAACCTTGAGCATTTTCAAACAGAAGGTTAACCACCTTCCAAGGTTCATGAAAAAAAATAAATTTTCATGTCTTTAAAGAGTCCCTCCCCCTAAAGACATGGTGGTAACTTCTGTCATTGCACCAACAATGACTTGGAATCCCTAAACCTTTAGGAAACCCAGATTTAGAAGTTTTGAGGTTCAAATGTTCAAAATTTGAAACAAACCTCAACCTAAACTTCAATGAAGTCTTCCTTAACCATTCCATCCTTGTTTTCAACACGAAAACACCCTTTTTATGTATACAAATGTATTTTAAGGGTTTGGAATGGTTACCTAGACTAAAATAGGTTCAAAGTGCTGAAATCAGGCTTTCCCAGCCAAAATCAGCAACTTGGATCGATTGGAGTTGGGTTCCAATCGATTGAACCTTTCTGAATCGATCCACTGATCGATTCAGACTACCTGGATCGATCGGCTGATCGATCCAGCGAGCTACTGCTCACGAGATTTGCCTTCTGAATCGATCCATGGATCGATTCAGGCACTCCAATCGATCCATGGATCGATCGGAGCTCTGATAGTTGCTGAAATTCCATTTCAGTCAACTTCAGAAACCCCTAGAAAATTCTACAAAAATCCAAAAATTATGAAATTTCGTGTAGACATTGTTTAGGGCATATATTATCAAGGAAAAAATAGTTTTCTATGAAAATACATCATATTTTCAAAGATTGACACAAACTTGAAAACTTGTAAAAACTTTAGTGTTTTCTTCAAGTTTGTGTCTAACTATTCAATGGTGATTACTATCAAAGGATAGCCTTCACCAAGGTTTTCCAAAATCATTTTGAAAGCTTTTTCAAAACCAATATCCCACCATATTCCTTGGGCTTAATGCACATGACTTGTACATTAGCTTTCCCAATGATGGGAAAACACATATCTATGTGTTTTGATGAAACTAAAACTCAAAAGAAAGCACTAAATCAACATCTTGAGTTTTGTTCATCATCCTAACATCTCACTTGTATCTAATGTGCACTAAAACACATACAAGTCATCTTATAGGTCTTTGTGAGATGTAGAGATTGGTTTTGCCCTATTCTAGGGATCATGCATATCTATCTAGGTATTTTGAGAGGTAGACATCCACAAAGGATGTTACTTGTTGATTTACTTGTTAAACAAATGTCACTTGTTTATTCCACTTGTTGTAAACAAATGCCACTTGTTTAACTAATGCCATATGTCCTTAATTTTTAAGGAAATAAACATAATGCATGATAATGTTATGGCATACATCAAAATAAAATAGCTTTCAAAAGAAAGATTCCTATAACTACATGATGTATGTATGGCATGACATGGTATTTTTGTATTTTTCATGATAAGTCATGAATGCAAAATACACATAAGATAAAATATGATGTCATGGCATATTATGAGCAAACAATCATGGCAAGGTTTAGCATAAATAAGATATACCTAGATTACCTATCTAAGTATCGTTAATCTTAGCTAATCCTAAGACTTAAACCCTAGATTGCCCAAAGTGCTTCAAGAGAGTGCCAAAACCTAAATGGGCATTTCTAATTCTCTTGATTAATTTATGCCAATTGAAATTAAGCTTATCCTCAAATGTTGGCATATTCCATTTTTCCTCAAGAGTAATCACATAAATCAAGACCCGGAGTGCCTTAAAATTTATAAGAGAATACCAAAATCCCAACTTGGTATTTCTCTAGGTTTTCCCAATTTATGCCTTTTTAAGATAAAATCAATTTTCCACCATTAGGCACATTTTACTCTTTCAAGGAGTAAATAATACTTCCATTTCATTTTCAAAGGTTAACAAAAACCTTGAAAATGCTCCTTGAGTGTCAATTTCCTCAAAGTTAGGTTAACTACCCTTCTAATTGGAGTTGACACTCTCTAACTCATTTATGGGGTAGAGAAGATGCTCCTAGGAACCCAACACCTATTGATGCTCCTTGGATGCTCTAGGTACTCACTAGGGATAACTTCCCTAGATACCTTCCTAGTGACCTTGTTGGGCTTCTTAGAAGCCTTGGTCACATTTTCTAGGTCAACCCTAGGGATAGCCTCCCTTGTGACCTTGTTAGTGACTTTCTTAAACTTCTTAGAAGTCTTAGTCACTTTGGTTGCAAAAATACTCTTAGGGATGACTTCCCTAGTATTCTTGACTTGACCACTAAACCTAGGGTTTGTTCCATAACTATATGGAACCCTATGATAACTAGGCACATCCTTCTTAGCCTTTGGTTTGTATCCCAAACCTCTATGGCTATTTGATGGCTTTGACTTTCCTAGCCCTAGGTTTTGCTCATTTTGCCCTTTTAGGATATTCTCCCTCCTTGTTAGGGTCTTTTCCATTTTATCAAGTCTTGATCTCAAGACTTGATTTTCTATCATTAAATCCTTAGAATTTGGTTTTTCATTAAGTCCATGAGCATTTTGGTTTCTAGGCTTGTATCTAAAATCCTTAGAGTTATTGCCTAGACTTTTACCTACATTCCTAACCCTAGGAGTGATAGTCTTAGCATGTAGGGCCACATGCTTTTCCTTAAAGCCCTCATGCTTTCTATTCTTATGGTAAATTGCATTAAAATGATAAAAGTTAGACCTATCATGCTTTTTACCATAATGTAAAGGAGTATGCTCAATAAATGTTACCTTCTTCTTTACCTTGGAGGCTCCCCCTTGACTAGTGCCTCCTTGAGCCTTGACCCTCTTCTTCCCCTTGGGGCATTAACTACGATAATGCCCCTTTTGATTGCAAGAGAAGCATATAATATGCTCCTTGCTCTTCTTTGTGTTGGGGATGGTCTCCTTGGGCTTCACCTTGCCCTTTTGTGCCACTTGGCCCTTCTTCTTGGCTAATTTAGGGCACTTGCTCTTGTAGTGCCCATGTTCCCTACATTCAAAGCATATAATATGATTTTTATTATTAATTGAAATATTTATACCTTTGCTTGTAGGGGTGGCATCTTTTTCTTTGGATCCGGAGGTAGAAGCTTCCTCTTGATCGGACCTTGATTCTCCTCCATTTGATTTTTCTTGACTTGTGGAGGTAGAAGCTTCTTCCTCCTCTTCTTCTCTGGACCCGGATGTAGAAGCTTCTCCTTCTTCTTGATTCGGTGTCACCAAGGATTGCTCCCCCTCAATCCTAGAGGTGGAGGCTTCATCATCTTGAATATGAAACAAGGAGTATGCTCCCTCCTTGTTCCCTTCGTTGCATTCCCTTGAGGATGAAGCTTCTTGGATTTCCTCTTCTTCGGAGGTTGAGCATCTCTCAACCTCGGAATCCTCCTCTTGGTCTTGCTCCAAAGAGTCACCCTCTCTGGATTCTTCTTGATCTTGTACAGTGGAGGGGATCTCTTCATGAAGCTTGGCCAATTTGCTCCAAAGATCCTTTGCATCTTCAAATTCTCGAATTTTGCAAAGGATGGTGCTTGGCAATAAATTGACCAAAAGCTTGGTCACTTTGTCATTGGCCTCGCACCTTTGGATTTTCTCCGAGCTCCATTTGTTTTTCTTGAGAAGCTTGCCCTTGGAGTTTGTTGGAGCTTCGAAGCCTTCCATTAGAGCAAACCATTGCTCTATCTCCATCATAAGAAAGGTTTCGATTCTTGATTTCCAAGAATCGAAGCTTGTGGATGTGTATGGTGGAGCCACCCTTGTGTCAAATCCAAGTCCATCTTGGAATTGCATCTTGAAGTTGAGCTTAATAAAATCTTGAACTTGAAGAATTTGCTCCAACTTCTTTACCCTCTAGCTTTTCTTGTGATGCTTGACCCTTCCGGCGATGATTCCGGTGAAGAGCAGCCTTGCTCTGATACCATTTGTTAGGACCAAAAGTAGCTAGAGGGGGGGGGGGTGAATAGCTCGTCGCGTGCTCGTCGCTTGGCGTTGCTTGTTTCTTCTAGGATATGCAGCGGAAAATACAGAAACAAATACAATCACGCTAACACTAGGATTTTACTTGGTATCCACCTCCAAAGGAGGTGACTAATCCAAGGATCCACACCACGCACGCACCCTCCACTATGAAACACTCCTTTTCGGTAACTACCGAGGGCGGAGAAGCCCTACAAGACTCTCAGTACAAGAAGAAGAAAGGGTAGTAAAGATTAAGTAAAAGCTTACAAGAAATGCAGTGAAAACCCTAACCCTAACTTCTTCCTCTTGCAATGGATCCGCCTCTTGACTTGGAAAGCCTCCAAGAACCTTCAAGAACTAGCGATCACGTGCTTGTAGAGAGCTGTGGAGAAGCTAGTGAGGAGCTGGAATGAATCGGTGAAAAATCTACCCGCAGCCATCGCACGCCTGCAGCTATAAACGACGCCAACGGTCGGATCCCGATTGATTCAAATATTCCAATCGATCGGGGAGGCTTTGGATCGATCCACGGATCGATCCAGAGCGCCTCTGTGCTCTGGAAACGCACCTGGATCGATCCACGGATCGATCCAGCGCTTATCGCGCGAAGCAGCATCGTCCCGATCGATCGGCTGATCGATCAGGACCTCTGGATCGATCCACGGATCGATCCAGAAGCTCTCTGTTCGCTGGGAAGAATCTGGATCGATCCACTGATCGATCCAGAGCCTGGATCGATCCACTGATCGATCCAGAGCCTGGATCGATCCACGGATCGATCCAGCACTTGGTTTTTGCCCAAAACCAAGTCCCAAACCTCCCTAACCAACATCCGGTCAACCTTGACCTGTTGGTACATCATGCCTAGCATCTGGTCACTCCCTTGACCTGCCAGGACTCCCCACCAAGTGTCCGGTCAATCCCTTTGACCCACTTGGACTTTTACTCGTCGTGCCAAGTATCCGGTCACTCCCTTGACCTACTTGGACTTCCCAACACCAGATGTCCGATCATCCTTGATCCATCTGGATTTCCTTCCTTGCCAAGTATCCAGCCAATCCTTTGACCTACTTGGACTTCCACCAGATGTCTGGTCAACCTTGACCCATCTGGATTTCCTTCCTTGCCAAGTATCCAGTCAATCCTTTGACCTACTCGGACTTCCCAACACCAGATGTCCGATCATCCTTGATCCATCTGGATTTCCTTTGTCTGGCTTCACTCACCAGGACTTTCACCTAGCTTCACTCACTAGGGTTTTCCATCTGCCTAGCTTCACTCACTAGGACTTTCACCTAGCTTCACTCACTAGGGTTTTCCATCTGCCTAGCTTCACTCACTAGGACTTTCACCTGGCTTCACTCACCAGGATTTCCTTCTGCCTAGCTTCACTCACTAGGACTTTCACCTGGCTTCACTCACCAGGATTTCCTTCTGCCTAGCTTCACTCACTAGGACTTCCTTCTGCCTAACATGCCAGTTAGGACTTCCCAGTCAAATATCCGGTCAACCTTGACCTACTTGACTCTTCTTCGATCAATATCTTATTGTCAAACATCTAAACCCAAACCAAGACTCAGCTTGGTTAACCAGGTCAACCTTGACCTGAGGGATGTTGCACCAACAGATTGGTGGCTAAAGGATTCAAGCAGATTCATGGTATAGACTATGATGAAACCTTTTCATCAGTTGCGATGCTAAAGTACATTCGGATCATGCTTGCTATTGCTGCTTACTATGATTATGAGATCTAGCAGATGGATGTCAAAATTGCATTTCTTAATGGAAATCTACTCGAGAATGTGTACATGACACAACCTGAGGGTTTTGTAGATCCAGAGCATGCTGGAAAGGTTTGTAAGTTGCAAAGATTCATTTATGGATTGAAGCAAGCTTCTAGAAGTTGGAATCTTCGATTTGATGATGCAATCAAAATGTTTGGTTTCATTAAGAATGAAGATGAACCATGTGTCTACAAGAAGGTTAGTGGGAGCACAATTATCTTTCTTATATTGTATGTAGATGACATACTTCTCATTGGAAATGATATCCCTACTCTTCAGTCAATGAAGATTTGGCTTGGGAATTGTTTTTCAAAAGACTTGGGTGAAACAGCCTATATTTTAGGTCTTAAGATCTATAGAGATAGATCTAAAAGATTGCTTGGCCTAAGCCAGAGTACGTACATTGACAAGGTGCTTAAACATTTTGCCATGGAGAATTCCAAGAATGGATTCATGCCTATGTCACATGGTGTGAGTCTTTCGAAGACTTAATGTCCTTCTTCTAAGGTAGAAAGGGACCGCATGGATCAGATTCCTTATGCATCTTATATAGGGTCTATCATGTATGTCATGCTTTGTACTCGCCCAGACGTCTCGTATGTGTTGAGCATGACAAGTAGATACCAGTCAGATCCAGGTGAAGGTCACTGGACAGCAGTCAAGAATATTCTTAAGTACTTGAAAAGGACTCAAGATTATTTCTTGATATTTGGAGGCGATGAAGAGCTTGTTGTAAAGGGTTACACCGATGCTAGCTTCCAAACTGATAAGGATGATTACATATCACAGTCAGGGTATGTATTTTGCTTAAATGGTGGTGTTGTGAGATAGAAGAGTTCAAAGCAGGACACAGTCGTTGATTCTACAACAGAAGCCGAGTACATTGCTGCATCAGCTGCAGTAAAAGAGGCTGTTTGGATCAGGAAGTTTATTATAGAGCTTGGTGTTGTTCCTAGTGTAGTGAACCCAATAGACCTCTATTGTGACAATAATGGGGCTATTGCACAAGCTAAAGAACCTCGCTCTCATCAGAGATCCAAACACATACTCCTGCGATTCCATCTCATTCGAGAGATCATCGATAAAGGAGATGTAAGGATATGCAGAGTCTCGACCAATGCTAACATTGCGGATCCTTTAACTAAGGCTTTGGCACAGGGAAAGCACGATGGTCACACTAGGTCAATGGGTATTCGATACCTCAGTGATTGTCACTAGTGCTAGTGGGAGATTGTTAGTATTAGCCCTAGTACCAATTATGAGATAATTGTAAAGGGCTCATTTTTATCATATATCATTATTAATAAAAGGCAAAGTTAGTTATTATATTTATTGTAGTTCAATGTCGATTGAATAAATATAATAATGTCCTTAGTTAGTAGGTTCTTATCTACAGTATATTAATTGGTTGAATTGATAGTGAGATATTGTAAAGAACACTACTCTTAACTATTCCTGGTCGAGCATTAATATACAAGGACAATATTAATGCGTTGAGACTAGCATGTAGGTCAGCGGATAACTTCATCTCACAAGTCATGGATATGAGATATCATGTTGACACATAGGTATATATTAGAGAATATATACTGAATGACCCACTATAAGAATGTTTCATGGATCATCGTATGAGTGTCATAAACATTCGCATGTGAGTATTGGTATAAATAGTCCGTAGACATGAAGTCACTACGGTTCCCTATATAAGGAGTTGTATACTTTGGTATCGTCAAACATCACCCGTAACAGGGTGGACTATAAAGTCGATCACTGGGTATGCAATGAATTATGCAGAGGGATGTGAGTGATGTAGGTGGGATCTATCCCTTCCATATGACGGAAGCGATATTTGTGGGCCCCTTGATTAGTAGGATACAAGAAAGCATGGTCATGTGTAAATGAGTCAATATGAGATATTGAGCTTATTTGATAAGTGTGTCTACTTGGAGATCAAGAAACACAAAGATTGATAAGAGGATGACATGGTCTATGCCTCATTGATCAATCTAGATATCATAGATAGAGGGACCAAGTCATACATGATGATAGCTACAGACAGGTTAGGTCGGATCTCAACTTTCTCGTCACTTGGGTAGCAATGATGCCTTGCTAGATGTCACTCATTGTTTATGTATCGCAAATGGTGATTTGGGTACATTGCCAACGTTAGGAGAACCTATAGGGTCACACACAAAGAACAAGTTGATATGGAGATGGATTCATGTGATGAATCAATGGATTAAGTGTAATCCGAATTTGACTCATTGAGTTAGACTCAAAGGGATCCAATTGTTGGATTGAGTCGAGTTGCTTGAGAATCAATGGGTTGCACTCATTGGGTGAACTTGAGTTCACCAAGGAAGTTGAATGGTCAAAATTCAACCATTGGATTGAATGGTTGATTTTGAGCCATTAGATTAGAAGATGAAAGGGTGATTAGAAGATGAAAGTGTGGAGACTCTTGGTATACCATGGGATGGTTATAAATATCATTTTGGATGATATTTTTCATAAGTTTTTCATTGCTTGAGAATGTGAAAAGTCCCCTTGATCTTCTTCTTCCTCCTTCCCTTTTCTTGGCTGAGACACACATATAGGTTGCTAGCACAACCTTGTGTGTTTTCCCTCTCCATCTTGCTTTGTTTGTGAGACAATCAAAGACAAGGTTTGTTCGTGTGAATACCGTAGAGGTGCGAACGCTTGAATGCGCTGAGATCTACTTCTAAACAAGAAGAGGTTGCTGTCGGGATTGCAAAGGGCACGCATCAAAGGTATAATCCTATCATGTAGCTTAGTATAGATTATGAATAGAAAATGTTTCTTCCCTTCTCATGGATCTGCTAGATAAGAGGATCTAGTATTTTTCCGCTAAGTTTCAGCATCTTTGGCGCGCTAGATCCCAACAAAAATAACTCTCAAACTTGAATTAATTTCTCAATACTCAACTTAAATTAATTAACTATTAATTAATTCTTAATTTTAATTAATTTTTAATTATTGATTGAAATTATTTTTTTAACTTAATTAATTCTTAAATTAACTTCTAAACTTAATAAATTTATAAATTAATTAATTTGTCACTTAAATCAATTTATTAACTCAAACAATTTTAACTTCATAATTTGTCAATTTTCAAGCTAATTAATGTTTAACTTAATTAGTTTGTTATTAATTTTTAACTTAAATAAATCTTTAAACTTAACTCAATCCCTAATTAATTAATTAATTAATAATAGTAATAAATAAATAAAATGCAAACCAGATGCCCAAAACTAGGGGTGGGCGCCCCTGGAATAGTGATCCAAGCGCTCGGACTGAGTCCGGGCGCCCAGTCCTGCCACCCTCTCCAAGCACCCAGACAACCCTATAAAAGGAGTGGTTGGGGCGCCCCCTCCTCTTGCCCTCTCCCTTTTCTCTTTTGCAAAAGACCCCTCATCGAGCTTTACAAGCAAAAGTAAAAAAAAGGAAAAATAAATTTTTTTTTCTAATTTCTTAAACTTTTCTCCTTCAGTTCTCAAGTCGTCCATTGTGGATCAACCGAGGTCATCAGTTCTTTTATAAATATTCACGATGCATCAGTAAAAATTTTAAACCTAAACTTTATTTTTTATTTAGAATTTTACTTTTAAGATGTTGTTTGTTAATAAGGAAATGATCGCATCCTGGTGTTGGCCCCTCAACTACTAGTACAGACCCTAGGTTTTCCACTGATGAACTTAGAATTAGGTTTTCCTCTACTATATATGTTCCTTTACCTTCTAGACATTTAGATAGATACTTTTTCATGCAATCATGCATTCCATCTATAGAGGTTATTGACTATTATAGCTTGCAGTATTTAGTTTATTTCTCTGGTTCAGTCAACATAGGTCTGTGTGTTGAGATGTATAACAACCTAGTTAGAGTCAATGATCTTACCTACACCACTAGGGTCATCGTTACAGATATTACGTTATCCCCCACTATTATTCAGGACCTTTTGGGATTGCGTCCATCTACATGTCCCTTCCAGTGCTACCCTCCTCGAGATCCACCATTTAGCAATCCCTACTCTCATATCATACTCGATACAATCTATTCATATTTTTTTTAGGAGTCAGCGTGTAGCGACTTTGACCTTATTTAGATCAGTTACCCTTACAGTCTAGGACTATGACCTTTATATGGTCCTAGTCACATGTATTTTTCTCTTGACCACTCACAACGTGGCGATGATGCATCCTTTTCATTCATTTCTCCTTTATATAGTATGGCATAGGTTAGATATAGACATTAGTTTACACATATTTCATATCATCCTCTATTCACCTGGTATTACCACTAGTCGACGGGCTCACATGCCCTATTACCATATTTTGACTGCCTATATAGCCACATTGGGCGTTGATGTCACCACAGGTGATGTCAAAGCCCTATTAATATGATCGGTGCTAGGAACTTCTCCTTAGCTACTGTACATATAGATGATGAGGTTGTCCTATCCTAGAGGAGAGAGGACTAGCACCAACATACCCAGCCGCTTAGCCTCCACCTGATCCGGCAGCCTAGCCCCAGCCTAATCCTGTGGCCCAGGATCAGCCTGATCCAACACCATGAGAGGAGGCAGAGCTAGATGAGTACATCGCTGGTCTCTTTGGGGTACC
This sequence comes from Zingiber officinale, assembly GCF_018446385.1. NCBI lineage: Eukaryota > Viridiplantae > Streptophyta > Magnoliopsida > Zingiberales > Zingiberaceae > Zingiber > Zingiber officinale. Next base: position 23,804,108 of record NC_055993.1, read on the forward strand.
CGCACCTCCAGTCCCTCGTACGTTAGACGACAGAGTTACCAGACTTAAGGGATCCATAACGAGTCTTCGATCTTTGACGACAGAGCCAGACTCGTCATATTGAGTTGATGGATTTATTACGCTCCTGGGGTTCCGACCCATCTTCCTCGTCTTCGCAGTAGTATAGTCTTTGACTGCTATTATGTTTCCTTTTGATTGCTTACTGCTTCATATTGACTTGATGTTACTTTACTCTTACTTCAGTTACTAGTATTCAGTTTCCCTTTAGCTATTTTTCACATTTGACTTGTTGTTGCTTATTATATAATACTTGATATTCCATATCTTATTATGACTTTATTATGTCCTTATTATGTTATCAGATTAAGAGGGAGGATTTGTTTAGACAATTTAAAAATAATTTTTTTCTTTAAAAATCTTTCTAACTTTGAAAATTTTTCTTTGTTTTTTTTAAAAAGTACTTTAAAAATTAGTCTTAAAAATTTATTTTTTTAAAAGTACTTTAAATTTTTCTTAGAAATTTTTTTAAAATTACTTTGAAAATATTTACTTTCTCAAAAGATTTCTTAGAAATATTTGTAAAAGTTTTAGAAACAAATTACTCAAAATATCTTTTAAAAAATTACCTTAAAAAATATTTTAAAATACTTACATCATCTAAAGAGTTTGTCTTCAAAATTGTATTTTGAAATCTATTTTAAAAATTGCTTTAAAAATTTCTTTAGAAACCTCCTTGAAAATATTATGCAAAAATATTTTAGAAATTATTTTGAAAAATAGCTTTAACATATTTTAAAAATTTATTACTTTTGAAATATTTGAAAACTTACTTGCAAAATTTTTCTTGAAAATATTTACTCCTCCCTCAAATGAACTTGAGTTTTTCTTTATCAAGTTTTTATTTAAAAACATCACTTGCAATTTTTTAAGTAGTTGGCTTTCAAAACCTTGTTTCAAAATTCCTTGAAATACTTGACATAATTGTTTGAAACTTGCTTGAAGAACTAAGGTTGTAAAATCTTTTTGCTAAATATTTATTTAATTATTTATGCTTTATGCATTTATTTTTTTTTGCATACCAAGGGGAAGGATAGTAGATTAGGTTAGAAAAATCAACTCACTTTAAACATTTTATGCTTAATGCTTGCTTTATTGTTTTATTGTATTTTTTTCTAACTTTAACTCAAGTTGTCATTACATCAAAAAGGGAGAGATTGTTGATACAGGTTGCACTAATAATCTGGTTTTAATGTATGATGTGGTGTTTGTCTAACCTTTCTATCAAGTATGCAGGAGTTGACTAGTCTAAAGGACTAACACCAAGTTGAAATTCAACTAGGTCCATGGGACCTGATAGGTGGTGCGAAGTCCAGATAGGTCCACGAGGCCTGATATCTATTAGAAAATCTGGTTGAATCTGCGGGACCTGACAACCGGCCGAAATCTAGTTGGGTCTGCGGACCTAGCAACTAGCGGGAAGACCTAGTGGGTCAAAGGTAAGTCAAGCAATTGCAGTTGGTAAGTGGATGTAAGCAACTGGAGGAGAGATCTAGTGAGGACACGCTCCCCGTTGAGGGAACAATAGGCGTCGATCTAACTTAGGTTCATTTGAGAAACCTAAGTTGAGATCTTGACTAGATCTTGATCTCGAGGAGACATAATTTAATTACTACTCCTATCTGTTGAGTTGAACTAACTTTGTTTTCCAGGAGGAACCTATTTTTGTTGCCCAAGACTAACCCTTTTTTGTATGAAAGGAAGGAGCTGAAAAAGGGGGTCCTGGCACCCGAAAAGGGTCCGAGCACCCGGACCAGTCTCGCTTGGGCGGGTGCTTGGGGTGCCCTGGCGATCTGGTACCTGGAGTCTGTCTAAGTGTCCAAACCGTAAAATTCATCCACAAGCTGATGTGGAGCACATCGACTGGCCGAGCCATGTGGTCTAGGTGCCTGGAGGGGTTCTAAGCGCCCGGAATGGGCATACTTAAAGGCCTTCTACCAGGAATTTCAAAACAACAACTACTACAATTTTCTCTCTTGCGTACGAATCCAAAAAAAGCTCTGACGATACCGAAAGGTTGATCTGAAGTTCGAAGAACGAAGAGTCCTTCAGATTTCCTTTATGTGTTGGTAACATTATTCTTTTCAGTTATCTTGTAACCAATTCCTGTAATACATTTACGAACTGATAGTGGATTGCTCAATGAAAGCACTCGACGAGTGCGGGCCATGGAGTAAGAGTCGTCGAAAGCTGTAAACCAAGTAAAACTTGGTTTGTTAGCATTGTTTTCATTTCTTCTGCTGCGTACTTCGATTCGATCTCGATTTTCAACGATCGCTATTCACCCCCCCCCCCCCCAGCCACCGCTGCCGCCCTCTAGCGTCTTTCTGATCCTATAAATAGATGATCTTGGAAATTGTTATCTCATCTAAATCGAGTATGTCAATTGGTACCAAGAGAGGTGAAATATTGGATAGGATTCATAAAGTTTAGATGAGTGACTTGAGCTTAAGCATTTGAGTCTATGATTGCACCTGAATATAGTTATCTGATTTTGTAATAATTATATTAGAAATCATATCAAAACATCTTTAATCACTTTTAATTATATTAATTAAAATTTTATGATTTTTTAATTTAATTAATTCAACTTATTTAACTATATAATTAATTAGTGGTTAAATTAATGCTTATACAAATGATAAGGGTTACACACTTTCTTTGTCATGTTTTAAGATTTGAATCAATCTTCAACCTTTCATCGAGGAGGCCTGGGTTATGGCATTGCTTCCCATTTACTCAAGGGCAAAGGAAACAAAGCTGAGGTATGTAGTAGGACTCTACTTATGAGATCATTAGGAAGTAGTGTAGAATAAATTGATATTAAACTTTGCAATGTTATTGAAAACAAAGTCATTTACAAACAAATGTGTATGAGAATCTATGAAAAAACATTTGCCATTAAAAATGGCAATTAGAGATCTTTGTTTCAATATGTTTTTTTTTTTTGCTATGAATATATTTTCTTAGAATCTAAAGTTTAACATCTTAAATCAGCTAAGACGGGTTAGTAGCAAATCTTAGCTGTTCTTGGAAGGAACGAAGTAGCAAGACATTGTGTCTAAGAAAAATATAAAAAGCCTAGTATAATTGTAGAATATTCTTGTGTTCATTCTAGCTAGTTCTTTTGTCTATCTTTTTCAATAAGGCAAATAATACAAAGCGAAATCTGAAGAAAAGAATTAGTCGCATATATCTAACATCCTTAGATACTTAAGTCAATTTGTGCAGAAATAAAGCATGATTAACAAGAAAATGAAAAGCATGAGCATTTACTGGCAAGAGAGTTTCGTCGTGGCGAGGAAGGGCAGGGCATGACGGGGAAAATTAACAAAGGAAGAGAGAGCTGGAGAGTGCTCGTCTCGTCGATGGAAGACACCTTGAGAGAGGGCTCATAGTCATCGTGGTGCGGGAGGGAAAGCGGCGAGGGAGGGTTTCGATCCTTCGGTGAGGAAATGCGAAAAAAAAACATACTTAATTATATATATATATATATAATTTTAAAATAAACCCTTGCTATTTTAGACCCTAGGCAGGAGCCTGCGGGCCGGCTCTGGGTCCAAGTTTAAGATGAGCAACAGGTCCAGTCCAGGTTTTAACCTTTCCGTATCACCCTCTTACACAAGGCAAAACAAATCGTATCTTGCCAATCCTATATAACCCCAAATCAGCTCTGATCTGATTCGATCTGCCCTGCCACATGACATCAAATTAATAATTGTCTACCACAGCAGAACAAAAAAAGGGCATACTAATTTGCACGCACAAGGAATCCGTAACGCTCAAAATTTATGAGCATTAAGATAGAACGGACTGCCCTTGTACCTTGTTATGTCTGCTTCTTCCGAACCCATGCATTATTATGCACTTGAAAATGCATTTATGATGAGTAGAGTAATAATTACGCGGTTGTACATGTTGTTTTGGTGCATGAGATCAGATGTGGCGGCAGCGTCAGGATCTACTGATAAGATCACACTGTGATGGTATCATTCATCATTGGAAGGTGGATGATGAGACACGGTCTCTCTCTTTCCCCTATATAAAGAGCATAAGGGACTAGTAAAAGGCCACATCATAATCACATTGAAGTCTTCTCATTGAGATCGCTCTTCTTACTACCTATTCCTCCGCACTATCATTTGACGCTTGAACAATTCTTCTTCTCTCATCTTTCCTTTCATTCTAGATCGAGAAGAGTGGTTGTGTTTGTAGCAGCCAGATTTTTCTATAAATCATGGTATTGTGCACTTTTTCCCCGCCGAAAGCCGAGGCGGAGACGCCCAGGTTCGACGCATCCGTTCTCAGCCGGAGGGTCGACGTTCCTTGGCAGTTCGTGTGGCCGGAGGAGGAGAAGCAGACGCCGGAGGCTCAGGAGGAGCTGGTGGTGCCTTTCATCGACCTCGCCGGTCTTCTCTCCGGCGATTTGGCCGGAGTGGCGCGGTCGGTGGCCGCGGCGTGCGAGCGACATGGGTTCTTCCAGGTTGTCAATCACGGGATCGACGCCGCGCTTCTGGAGGAGGCGCACCGCTGTGTGGAGGCCTTCTTCGGGATGCCGCTGACGGAGAAACAGAGGGCGCAGCGGCGCCCCGGCGAGAGCTGCGGCTACGCCAGCAGCTTCACCGGCCGCTTCGCCAGCAAACTCCCCTGGAAGGAAACTCTCTCTTTCCGCTTCTCCCCCGCCGGCGACGGCATCGTGAAGAACTACTTCGCCGCCACTTTGGGCGAAGAATTCCGTCACTTGGGGTAATTTTAATTAATTTAATCAACAGATTAAAAAGGATTTTTTTCCTTCAAAAAATTAAAAAAATCCAATCATTTCTAATTAATTAATGACGACATGCACAGGGAGGTGTACCAGACGTACTGCGAGGCCATGAACGGGCTGTCGCTGGAGATAATGGAGATGCTGGGGATGAGCCTGGGGGTTGGGCGGCGGCGCTTCCGCGACTTCTTCGAGGGAAACGATTCGATAATGCGGCTGAATTACTACCCGCCGTGCCAGAAGCCAGAGCTCACACTAGGCACCGGCCCCCACAGCGACCCCACCTCCCTCACCATCCTCCACCAGGACAACGTCCAGGGCCTTCAAGTCTTCGCCGACAACCGCTGGCGCACCATCCGCCCGTCCCCCAACGCATTAGTCGTCAACATCGGCGACACCTTCATGGTAATAACTAGTTTATGATTATCTGTGTTAGCTACTACTTAGCTCCAATTCCGACTCCCGCCGGTTATTTAATAACGCAGGCTCTGTCGAACGGGCGGTGCAAGAGCTGCTTACACAGGGCGGTGGTGAACAGCGAGACGCCGAGAAAATCCTTGGCTTTCTTCCTCTGCCCAGCCAACGACCGGGTGGTGCGGCCCCCGGCAGAGCTGGTGGACGCGGAGCACCCACGAGCATACCCGGACTTCACCTGGCCGACCCTGCTCGAGTTCACGCAGAAGCACTACCGATCCGACGTGAAGACTCTCGACGCCTTTACCACTTGGGTCAATCTCCGCATCGCCGCTGCCACTGCCGCCGCCCCGGAGTGAGATGCATACCGTCTTCCATCCATTCATGCTGATCTCTCTGTGTCGAGAAAAAAAAACTGCAAAAGAAGTAATTAAATGAATAATATTACTTCAAGAACAGAATGTACGCATTACTTTTTTATTAATACTATACTAACCAACCAACTATGATAATAATAAATATAGAAATAATGATAAATATGATTATAGTTATAATTCAAATATAGTAAGTAATCAATAATTGAAATTAAATTTTGATCATATCCTGAATATGATAAATTTTCTTATTATTATTCTGGACTGCTATCCTTATCGTCATTACCTCCGACAAATTCAACGGGATATGTAACACATTGAGTTTGGTTGTCAATCTATGAATCCATAGTCAAGATAACAGTTTGGTGAAGATTTCAGTAATTTGATCCTCTATAGAGATGTATTAGACTAACAGTTATTTATCCCCTATATGTTCCTATACAAAGTGAAAATCTATCTCCACATATTTTGTGTGAGTATGAAAAATTAGATTTGTAATAAGATATGCTACTCCAATATTATTATATCATATCTTAGGTATAATATCAGTAGAAATATGTAATTCTAAGAAAAGGGATTGGAGCCAAATGATTTCAAATGTTACATTAACAACAGCTTTATATTCAACTTCGGTACTGAATCGAGATATAGTAGGTTGCTTTTCATAATGTCATGAGATAAGATCTCATCCAAGAAATATTGCATATCCTCTAGTAGAACGTATATCTTCAGGAGAACTGGCCCAATCTGCATCACTAAATGCATTCAATGTTGGGGCAATTTTCTTAGGTCAAGTTTGACAAAGTTGACTAATCTTGAGTTGAGTCAAGCTTGAGTCAGGATTTGAGTTTTGATATTTGACAATATAAGGAGATTGCTGAAGTAATCGTCCGGTTATGGAGATGGTCAAAGGGTTGACCAGGTTGATGAGAATACAAGTCAAGTAGGTCAAGGTTGACAAGAGACTTGACTGGGAAAGTTCTAACTGGAGGTTAGGTGTATGGAAGTCCTAACTGGAGGTTAGGCAAATTGGAAAGTCCAAGTGTGTTAGGATCTCTTCGTACGGCTAGAGAGGGGGGTGTGAATAGCCGACCCCAATTGTTCGCGTTTCTTTCTACAAACTAGGGTTAGCGCAGCGAAAACTAAATGCAGAAAGAAAACAGGAGAAGAAATCAAACCTCTACGCAAGGATGTAACGAGGTTCGGAGATGAAACTCCTACTCCTCGGCGTGTCCGTAAGGTGGACGAAGCCTATCAATCCGTCGGTGGATGAGTCCCCGGAAAACCGGCTAAATCAAACTCCTTGTGGGTGGAGAAACCTCGCCACAATCACTTGCAACAGCAAGCTAAGAGTACAAGAGAATAGCAAGAACAAAATACAACAGGAATGTAGACACAGTAGCTTGCCTTCTCGTCGGGTTCCGGATGAAGTAGCAACTTCACGGACAGATGCAACAAGCAACTCAGAAGAAGCTGATCCAATCGTGGAATGAAGCTCACGCGAAGCTTTGACAAGGAGGAGCTCAACAAAGCTCAAGCACCGGAATGAGGAAGGAAGAAGAAGAAGATTGATCGCAGCCTCGACCCCTTTATACCGCAAAGAAGACACAGAAACTAGCGTTGCTACGGTTAGAATTTGACCGATCGCCACCGATCGGTCGCGGGACCGATCAGGCCCTACGCTGATCGGTCTTCACAGAGAGTTGCCCAACTCTGTGTGGAATCTGATCGGTCCCTGATCGGTCCCGGGGACCGATCGGGCTTCCGGACCGATCGGTCGATCGGTCCCCAGACCGATCAGTAAGCCTACAGCTTTCTGTTTGTTATCTGATCGGTCACCAGACCGATCAGATACACAAACGTATCACTGGATCGGTCTGCAGACCGATCCAGAGCTTGGTTTTTGCCCAAACCAAGTCTCAAACCTTCCAAACCAATATCCGGTCAACCTTGACCTATTGGTACTTCATCCCTAGCATCTGGTCATTCCCTTGACCTGCTAGAATTCCTCGCCAAGTGTCCGGTCAATCCCTTTGACCTACTTGGACTTTCCTCAACACCAGATGTCCGATCATCCTTGATCTATCTGGATTTTCCCTTGCCCGGCTTCACTCACCAGGACTTTCCACCTGGCTTCACTCACCAGGATTTCCACACTGCCTAACATCCCAGTTAGGACTTTCTCACTGCCTGGCTTCACTCACCAGGACTTTCCAACTGCCTAACATCCCAGTTAGGACTTTCCCACTGCCTGGCTTCACTCACCAGGACTTTCCAACTGCCTAACATCCCAGTTAGGACTTTCCCATTGCCTGGCTTCACTCACCAGGACTTTCCAACTGCCTAACATCCCAGTTAGGACTTTCCCACTGCCTGGCTTCACTCACCAGGACTTTCCAGCTGCCTAACATCCCAGTTAGGACTTTCCCTCGTGCCAAGCTCCCTGCTTGGACTTCTCCGTGCCAAGTCTCCATACTTGGACTTTTCCAGTGCCAAGTCTCCACACTTGGACTTTTCCGTTGCCAAGTCTCCATACTTGGACTCTTTCCCGAATCAGGTCAACCAAGTCAACCTTGACCTACGGTTGCACCAATAATCTCCCAAACATCTATTCTTGTCCCATATCAAGAATATAACTTCTCTTCTCGTCAAATATCGTCAAACATAACTCGTCAAACATCAAAACACAACTCGAGTCAAGTCAACTCGAGTCTGGTCAACCAGGTCAACCTTGACTTAAGATTGCACCAACACAAGTGTGATCTTGGCAAAGGAGAAAGTCCTGGTGAGGAGCCAAGCATTTGGGAAGTCCTGGTGAGGAGCCAGGCAACTGAAATTCCAAGTGTGATCTTGGCAAAGGAGGAAGTTCTGGTGAGGAGCTAGGCAACGGAAAGTCCAAATGTGATCTTGGCAAAAGTTGTAAGTCCAAGCATGTGATCTTGGTAAGGTAAGTCCTAGTGTAACTTGGCAAGGAGAACTCTATAACTAGTATGAGGCCGAAGGAAGCTCTTGAAGGCAAGGCGTGAAGGATAGGGAGATATTCGAGGGGCGCAAGGCTGATGGAGGAGGCTAGAAGGCTAGTTCGAGGTTGGTCGGGTATGGCCGGATGCTAGGCATGATGTACCAACAGGTTATGAATTGACCGGATGTTGGTTTTAGGAGGCTTTGGACTTGATTGGGCAAGTCCATAGGAGCTAGATCGATCAATCGATCAATTGGCTCATGCCCAATCGATCGGTTGATCGATTGGGAGAGCACCCGCGACAAAGGGTTCTCCCAATCGATCCATGGATCAATTGGGAGCCTTTGCCGATCGCACAGAAAGCTTCCCAATCGATCGATCGATCGATTGGGAGACTCCAATCGATCGATCTATCGATTGGGAGCCTCCAATCGATCGGCTGATCGATTGGGAGGGTGAATTGTCGTGCGATATCTCTGAAAATCACACGAAACACATTGAATCGATTGGGCAATCGATTCAGGAGATTTCTAGAGAGCACAGAGGCACTCTGGATTGATCGGTCGATCAATCCAAAGCCTTCCAATCGATTGGGAGCAATCCAATAGATTGGGATTCGACCGTTGGCGCAGATAAAGGCATTGGCATACGATTTCTTCGATAGTAATCTCATTCCTTCTACATGAGCTTGCAAGGGCGATTTTCACAAGTTCTCCACAGCTCTCCCCGCCAGTCTTGAAGGTTCTTGGAGGCACGTCCAAGTCAAGAGGCGACTTACAACAAGAAGAAGAAGCTAGGGTTAGGGTTTATTGTACAAATTTTGTAAGATTTCCCTTGTATTTGCTTCTCTTTATATTCTTGTTGTATTGTGAGCTTGTAAGACTTCTCCGCCTTCGGTAGTTACCGTAAAGGAGAGTTTTCATAGTGGAGGGTGTGTGAGTGTGTGGATCCTTGGACTAGTCACCTCTTCTTGAGGTGGATACCAAGTAAATCTACGTGTTAGCATTGTAGTGTGTTGTTTCTTGTATTTTCCGCTGCACATCATCACAAGAAGCAATCATCATTCAGAGGAAGCAAACGACACAAGGAGTGCGACGAAGCGCTATTCACCCCCCTCTAGCGGGCACAAAGGTCCTAACATTCAACTCCCGTGAGGAATGACGATATAAAAAGAGACCATGAAGAATGGTGACTTTGAGAGAGCGAACCATCCTCTTAACTCCTTCCCAATGTTGTTTAGTGGGAGAGTGCATATATTGATAATTCCGATTGACAGCAAAAGATATATTAGAATGTGTGATAATGACATATTGTAAGGCTCCAATAATACTTTGATATATTTAAGGATAGACCAAAGTAGGAGATGATGAAGGTGCAAAAAAGTTGTCTGCAACAATCGATGTTGAGATAGGACGTGCACCATCCATCTTAGCCCATTGAAGAATTCCAGTAATGTATTTACTTTGAAAAAGGAGAAAACCATCAGGATTTGAGAAAAGTTCAATACCAAGAAAGAAATGGGTTGTACCAAAATCTCTTATAGAAATTCTTGATTAAGAAGATGAAGTAGAGAAGTGATGCATTCTTGATCATTACTAGTTAAAAGAATATCATCCACATAAATAAGGAGAAAAAGTATAGAGCTGACATTGCACTTATAAAATAAGAGAGGTGCCAATTTTTTAGCTAGAGAACCCTTGAGTGTGTAGCCAGGTAGAGAGACGATGAAACTATACACAAGGAGCTTGTTGAAGATCATATAATGATTTCTTCAACTGACAAACATGTGTTGAAAGTTATGGATGAATAAACCTAGGCGACTGCTCCATATACACAATTTCCTCAAGATAACCATGAAGAAAGGCATTGAAAATGTCTAATTGGCATATTGACCAGTTTGAGCTAACAGCTATAGATAGTAATAATCTGACGGTTGTAATTATTGGTGCAGACTGCACTAAAATCAAACCTGAGTTTTGATACTGTCAGTTGTTCAGGTTAAGTTTTTTTATGATCTAACAAGTTAACTAAGTGTGTAGGATGTTTACTCAACCGGAAAGTCCTAGTTGCGGCTAGGCAGGAAAAGTCTTAGAAATCATGGAAGCTATATAGAAAGTCTAAGTGGGTCGAGAGGACCCGACACTTGGCATGAAAGCTCGATAGGTCTGGAGGACTGAAGACTTCCTCCTCGTGAGCCGATCTGATGCTAAGCGAGAAAGTCCAAACGGGTCTAAAGGACTAATGTTTGGCAGGTAGGTTGAGATAAGCAACTAGAGAGGAGCAACTGTGAGGTCATGTTCTGAAAAGGAACAACCTTAGGTCGCTAATCCAACTAAAAAAACTGAGAAGGTTTTGAAATTGAGATTAATGCAGTTTTGCTATCAATTACTACTCATTCATACTACTACTCATGCATCATATATTATCATGTGCTAACTTTATTTTGCAGGAGTATTTATTTTAATTCTATTTTGTAGGAACTGAAGTTATCGGTCGACCAAACACCAGGATTGATCAATCAAACCAGGTTGATTCAAACCAGAGATCAGTTCGAAGCAGAGTTTAGTAAAGAGCCTAATTGGTAGACCGAACCAGCAAATCAGTTGACCGAACCAAGATGACATGCCATAGATCATATTAAGCCAAAGCAAATATAGAAGTCAGGCCGATCGGTCAACCGAACCCAGGGATCGGTCAACCGAGCCATCAGAGAATTAATATTGAATCTCAGGGAACAGTGAAACTGCACATATTGGTCGACCGATCAAGGTGATTAGTCGACTGAACCATAAATTCTCATAAATGCACGAAGATTAGATCTTGTCAAAGAAGGAAAGCAAGGGGTTCAGTCAACCGATAGTAGGATCAATTGGAAGAGAGGATCAATCAACCTAATAGCTTTTTAGTTGACCGAACAAGGTCTATATAAGGGGAACTTGAGGTATGAGGCAATGCATTGATTTTCAATTTATCTCTGTGCAAAACTGCTATTTGTGCTCTTACTCTGCACCTCATCTTCACAAGCAAGCTTCTCCATCAAGAAGTACCAACAGAGCTTCATCTTCTATCTATTGTCAGTATAATCTTTTGTTAAGCTTTCATTGTTTTACTTTATAAAAGATAGTAGTGTGTTACTATCTTTTCATTTGAATGAATTGTTTATTTTCGAAAGTTTCAAGAAGAAGAAGTATAGTGAATTGCCTAACAGTGCGATTAAGAATCATGGGTCTTGGAGTAGGAGTCGACATAGCCTCCAAACCAAGTAATCACCTGATACTAAAAGGATACACGCTTCCAATGAAAGACGGAAAGCTATTAGAACAAGAAACTAGACTCCTCTGATGACAACTACATTACAAGGTGATTAACACCATCCAGTGTGGGTTGACTATGGAAGAACTGAACTGAGTCGGGCCCTACGAGAATGCCAAGGAACTATGGGATCACCTAGTAAAGCTACACGAGGGTACCAACGAATCAAAGATAAATAAGAGAGATCTCTTATTAAATAATTTATTTAATATTAAAATGCTTCCCAGAGAAACAACCACCCAATTGCACACATAATTCAAAGATATCCTCAACAGCCTCCATCTAATTAGACACCAGCTGGAGAACTGCAACATAATAAGATACGTGCTAAACATCTTCCCTTGGAACGGGTTGTAGGCATCGATAGTAGATGCTTACAAAGTTTCTAAGGATCTTTCAATTCTTAATTTAAACAAATTATTTTGTAAATTAGAATTACATGAGCAATCTAACTTGAGTCAAGTCGAGAAAGGAATTGTCTTATATGCAAGACCAAGTAAGGAGACCAAATAAAAAACAAAGAATGAATCAGAAAGTGAGTCAGACTCGGACTCAACAAATAAAGAAGAACTGATCAACATGGTTCGAAGACTGCTGACAAAGAAGAAGTTCAAGAGGAGAACCAAGAAGGTACTAATCAACTAGACTTAAAATAAATCAAAAATAATTTGTTACGGATGCAACAAGAAGGGGCATTTCAAACACGAATGCCCAATCCGGAAGAAGAAAAAGCCAAAGTCGACAAGAAGGAAGAAAGCTCTTCAAGTGACATGGACAAAATCATCTTCCGAGGAATCCGATGTGGAAGAACTGAAGCACTAGAGCCATCTTGCTTTTATGGCAAGAAACGAAAACTCTGATTCCGAAGAAGAGTACAAGTCTGAGATCGACACCAAGTCTAAGAGAAACTACAGATCTGTATCTATTTCTGAAGGTCCCGATATGGTAACTTTTTATTCCATGTTAAATTTACTTAAACTAGTTAAATGTTTGTTAAAAATTTAACAAATTAACAAAGTTCGAGGAACAAAATGACTTACTACTTAAGGAAATTGACCACCTTAAGGAGCAAGTTAGTTCGAGTCACTCGACTAGCCATGTTCAAGTCAGAACTTCAACTCAAGTTGCAAAACTTGAGGAAGAAAATTCCAACTTAAAAGGTAATGTGGTGCAACTAAAAAAAAATGTTGGAAAAATTTGAATTGGGATCCAAGTGTCTAAATATGGTACTTGGATCGTAATGAGCCGTGTACAACAAATCCAGACTCGGCTATGACCCAAACAAAACCAGTAAACTATATTTGTCATTAATTGGTCAAAATGTTAGAAATCAAACCCAATCATGGGTTCCTAAAAAATGCTTAACCAAACCAATATTTGATCCCTAAGAGTCAAATTCATTTCTTAAATAGATCATATCTAAGCTATGACTTAAGGGGAGTAAATAGAAAGATTGTTCAACCTACTTGATTGATTAAACATTCATGTTAGGATTAGGTTTACTTTTCTATTTAGCTTAGAATAGTTAGTTAAAAAGGTTTATCGAACCCTAATAATATAACATCAGACTGGATTAAGATAATAGTATGCTAAGAAAACTGTGTCGAATGCATGTATACGCTGAATCTTATGTATTCTACCTGGTGCACTAGACCTAGTGGATCTGGCCGAAGCTACCCTAGTCAAACATGAGCTAGTTAGACCAAAATATATTATTAAGTTCTTTGGGTAGGACTATTTTGGAAAGTATTTAGAAAGTGATTCATCGTTGATACACAAGAAGGTCATATGCCTTGCCACTGACTAAAAACTTATCCTTAAAAAGCTTATTTGATTAACCCAAAGCTAAGTTTAAATCTAACATCGGTTGAACCACTTTTTCCAAAATTCTTAATAATTTAAAATTAATTAAAAACTTAATTAAAACTTAAATAAAAATGAATTGAAAACTTAATTAAAAACTTAAATAAAAATATATTAAAAACTTAATTAAAAAATAATTAAAAACTTAATTAAAATTTAAATAAATATTAATTAATTAAAAAAACTTAATTAAAACCAAAATTAATTAAAAACTTAATTAAAGCTTAAATAAAAATTAAATAAAAAAACTTAATTAAAAACTTAAATAAAAAATTAATCAAAAACCTAATTAAAAACATAATTCAAAATTAATTAAAAATTTAAATCAAAATTAATTAAAAACTTAATTAAAAATTAAATGACAAATAATTTAAAAAATTAATTAAAACTTAAATAAAAATTAATTTAAAACACATAGGAAATATAGAACTTAAGGATCATGTCACTAAAGGATATATAGAACTTAACTATATTGAATCAAAATCTAACCTAGCTAATGTATTTATCAAATCTCTACCTGAATCTAAATTTAGTAAATTAAGATGATAATTAGGAAAATGTTTTATAGAGTAGTTTTCTTTATTTCATTTTTTTTTAAAAAAAAAATATTACTTATTAGTTTTTCAAAACAAGTCTTCAAATTGCCCCTTTCAAAAATTTATTTTCAAATTACTTTCAAAATATTTTATCTTTATAGAGTAGCCTAGGACTTACCTTAGAATTGTATGTTCCTATAGTTTTAGCAGTCAGTATCTCACAAGAACAGTAGGATACCTTATTTGTGTATTATGAAACATAGATCAGTGTGTAATGCTTAGGACTTAACTCAAGATTTCATATGCTTATGTTAGTACATCGCTATAAATATGAGCTTTAAATTATATATTGATCAATTTGAGTAATTTAACTAGTAACAAATTAGTTGAAGGCAAACATTTAAATTGACCAACTTGAGTTAGCAGCTACTATTTTATGGATGAGGATATTTTTTTAGTTTTCAAAACTATGCTTGAACTTTTAGGTAAATATCAACTTAAGAGGAGCATTTTATCAAAGACTTTAATTATTTTTACTTGAAAATTTTCAAAACATTTCTTTAAAAATATTTAACTGCAAATTTTCAAAACTTTATTTCCAAATTTTTATATTTTGCCTTTAATTTTTTTAAGACTTTGAAATGTGTAATACTTAGTTTTTTTTAGTAAATTTAATAAATATTTTTTAAAATATTCTTTCACTGTAACTAAACTTTATTTTAAACTTATATTCTTACTTCGAAGATTTCTCTTAAAAAATTAAAAAAAAAAAATTTCTTAATATTTTTTAAAAAATATTTTATCGTTCAAATTTATTTTTTACTTTACCTTATATTTTTTAATTAAACCTTTCATGTCATTTCTTTTAAAATATTTTTCGATAAAATTCTCAAAAGTTTGTTTTTCAGAACTTATCATTTTCAAAACCTTATTCATTGAATGTTTTTTGAAAATTTTCAAACTAAATCTTTTGGCATAATTTTCTTTAAAATTTTCAAATCTTTTGCTTAGAAATTTTTGGTTTCAAAATTGAACTTTAGTCTTGGATTGCTTTAAACTTTTTGTTTATTTTTCCCCTAATTTTTGATGTGTGTCAAAGGGAGAGAGATAGTAAATTCAAAGGGAGTTATTAAACTCAGAGGGAGAATTAAAATGCTTGTTTATTTATCTTTTCATATTTTAACTTAACTGTGAACCTTGGTTGTCAAATATAAAAAAAAAGAGATTGTTGGTGTAGGATGCACCAGAATCAAACCTGAATTTTGATTTTGCCAAAGGTTCAAGTTAAGTTTTGTTATGATCTAATAAGTTAACTAAGTGTGCAGGATGTTTGCTCAACTAGAAAAGTCCTAGTCACGGCTAGGCAGGAAAAGTCTTAGCAGATCGTAAAAGTCAGGCAAGAAGCCCAAGTGGGTCAAGAGGACCCAACACGTGGTAGGATAGCTCGATAGGTCTCGAGGACTGCAGATCGAGAGGAAGTCCTAGTGAGCTGATTCGATGCTAAGTGGAAAAGTCCAAACGGTTCTGGAGGACCAATGTTTGGCAAGTAAGTTGAGATAAGCAACTGCAGAGGAGCAACAATGATGTTGTGTTTCATAAAAGAACAACCTTAGGTCGCTGATCCAACTGAAGAAATTGGGAAGGTTTCAAGTTGAAATCAAGATAGTTTTACTATCAATTACTACTCATGCATCATATATTATCACTGTGCTAACTTTATTTTGCAAGAGTGTTTGTTTTAATTCTATTTTATAGGAAGAAAAGTTATCGATCAACTGAACACCAGGATTGGTCAACCGAACCAGGTTGATTCAGACCAGAGATCAGTTCAAAGTAGACCCTGGTAATGAGCAGATCAATCGACCGAACCTAGATGATATGGTAGTGATCAGATCGAGCCAAAACAAATATGGAAGCTAGTCTGATCGGTAGATCGAACCCAGGGAGTGGTCGATCGAATAATCAAAGAATTAATAATGAATCTCAGCTAATAGGGAAACTGCACATATTGGTCGATCAATCAAGGTGATCAGTCGACCGAACCATAAATGCTCATAAATATGCGGAGATCGAATCTCATCGAAGAAGGAAAGCAAGGGGTTCAGTTAACCGATAGGAGGATTAGTCGACAGAAAGGATCAGTTGACTAAACAACTTTTCGATCAATCGAAGAAGGCTTATATAAGGGGAGCTTGAGGTCCGAGGCAATGCATCAATTTTCAATTCATCTCTGTGCAAAACTACTGTTCATGCTCTTATTCTGTGCCTCATTTCACAAGCAAGCTACTCCATCAAGAAGTGTCGACAGAGCTTTATCTTCTATCTATTGTCGGTATAATCATTAGTTAAGGTTGCATTATTTTACTTTATAAAAAATAGTAGTGTGTTACTATCTTTTTATTTGTATGAATTGCTTCTTTCTGAAGGTTTCAAGAAGAAAAATTATAGTGAATTACCCAATGGTACGATCAAGGATTGCAGATCTTAGAGTAGGAGTCGACATAGGCTCCAAACCAAGTAACTACATGAGTCAACTGTATTGCTTTTGTTATACTATTCTGCTCCTTATTATGATTTTCTTTTACGAGAAAAGAAAAAGTTTTAACAAGTGATATTGACCCCCCTCTATTACTTCTTTTCGATCCTTTAGTAATCCTAATAACCGAACTGAATGTATCATTAAAGTCAATTCCTGGTTGTTGATTAAATCCTTTTGCCACAAGATGAGCTTTATATCATTCAAGAGAGCCATCAGCGAAATACTTAAGATGGAAGACCCATTTGGAACCTATAATATTTATGGAGGTAGTGCGAGGAACTAAGTACCAAGTCCCATTGTGAAGAAGGGCATCAAATTTTGTAGTCATTGCAGCATGCCAATTTGGATCCTTAATAGCCTATGTAATGCATGTTGATTTGATAGATTTTGAAGAGAGAGTAGAGCTTATGGAAGGGGATATTGAGTGTCTTTTGTGTTGGATCCCGTGGTTGTTTTGATGTGATCAACCAAGTTTAAGTTAGGTCATGTTTGTCTGATCCCTGTGTCTAAGTGTGCAGGAACTTAGGAGCGCAGGAAGTCGAGCGGAAGACGCAGCTAGCGAGAAGGACGACACAGGAAGGGAGCTGACGGGCTCAGTGCGTCCGAAGGACGAGAGAGCTGCGGAAGAGTACACCGGTGGGCGTGAAGAACGTGCGCGGCGTTCGAGGGACGTAAAGCCGGGACGGAAGATTGCTCGAGGAGAAGGCTGGGAACTGGGTTCGGTTGAGCCCTATTCTGAATGGTCGAATCACCCAAGCAAGTTGAACCAGAGCAAGTCAACCGGGAAGTTGACTTGACAAGCGTTCGGTCGACCGAACACTTTGATTGGTCGACCGAACCCTTTGATCGGTCGACCGAACCCCTTTCAACAGAAGCCAGTCATTGGAGACACGTCAGCATCCACGTCAGCAACCAATGGCTGATCGATCGATTGAACCTTCTGATCAATCGACCGAACCGAAGATAAACCAAAGGACTTTGTTGAACGTACTGATCGGGCCAGCTCAGAGAGATCGTTGGCTGATCGGTCGACTGAACATAAGGATTGGCCGACCGAACCCAAGCTCGATCCAGAGAGACTGTACCTGGACGGAAGGCTGGGCAGGTACAGCAGGTTCGGTCGACCGAACCTGGGGATCGGTCGACCGATCCCTCTCGAGTCAAAACCTGATCTCGAAAATCAGGTTATCTAATAAGTCTTGGAACCCCTATATAAAGGGGTCTCGAATAGCTATTCAGTAACAATGAAATTGATACAACTCTGTAATTCTTTTCTAAGCAACCTCTGTGCTCTTAAAGTGTAAAAGACTTCTCCGCCTTCAAAGAAGGAGACTCTTTTAGTGCGCCTTTCCACCGCCTTGGATTAACAACCGTCTCGGTTGTAACCAAGTCAAATAGCTGAGTCATCTCTCTTTTCTTTTCTGTTAACTACTTTAATTTTTAGTGTTGCTTTTATTTTAGAGTTGAAAGTTTGAGGAGGGTACAATTTTTTATCACAGGCAATTCACCCCCCTCTTGCCGGCCCCCGCTACACCAACAAGTGGTATCAGAGCCCAATAGCCTCAAAAGGACTAACCGCCATCTGAAGCACAAAGATCAGAACAATGGCCGGCGCGAACATTCATCTCCTGAAGTTCGACGGAGATTTTGCTACATGGAAGTGAAAAATGGAGGTATTCTTTAAAACGGATTTTGACATTCTTATTACAATGAAATATGGTTTTACAGCTCCAAAAGATAAAGAAGAAAACCAATGGACGAAGAAGAAGCAGGCTGATTTCGTCGCTAACGGAAAGGCTGAGTTCCACTTGCTCAATGTTCTTTCGCCCCATGAGGTAAATCGGATCGGAAGTTACGACTCCGCAAAAGATCTCTGGGATAAATTCCTGGAGCTCCACGAGGGTACCTCGGAAGCAAAGCTAGCGAGGTGCGACATCCTCCGGACACAACTAACGAACCTCCAGATGAACAATGGAGAGAAGGTAGCGCAACTCCAAGCAAGAATTAAAGAGCTAATAACTCAACTAATCAATCTTGGAGAAGAAGTAACGACCCGGGACTCTATCCGATACGCGCTCAACGCCTTCCCCAGAACTCCAGACTAGGCGTCCTTAGTAGATGCATATTACATCTCTAAGGACTTTGAGGTAAGTAGCTTAGAAAACTTATTTTCTACCTTCGAACTTCACGAGTCTCGACTTGTAGAGAAACCAGTAGAGAAGACGAACCTCAACATTGCCCTACAAGCCGAAAAGGACGATCTCGACTCCGAAGCATCGATCGACAAAATCGAAGCGGCGCTACTGGTAAGAGTTTTAATAAATTTCTTAAATTTAACAAATTTAAATCGCAGTCGAGGAAGCATCAACGCAACAGAAGGACTATCCGATGCTACAACTGCAACGAGGAAGGGCACATCAAAGATGACTGCCCCAAACTGAAGAAAAAGAACAAAGAAAAGCCTCAGAAGTCGACGTCCTCTACACGCAAGAGCCTGAAGGCCACATGGGATGATTTTTCATCCTCCAAGTTAGAAGCCGAAGCTTTCTCAGGACTCGCACTGGTGGCCAACCATCTCTTCGAAGGTGACTCGGACTCAGAGATGAGCATTGATCAAGGGGGAGAATCAGAAGAAGAAAGCTACGATGAAGGGGGAGCATCACCAAGGGAGGTAAGTAAGGTACGTGATCTCACTCCCTCTCAGTCTTTTAGGT
The DNA here is from genome assembly GCF_018446385.1 of Zingiber officinale. Taxonomy (NCBI): domain Eukaryota; kingdom Viridiplantae; phylum Streptophyta; class Magnoliopsida; order Zingiberales; family Zingiberaceae; genus Zingiber; species Zingiber officinale. The sequence continues at coordinate 23,823,644 of NC_055993.1, forward strand.
TTATCAAAGTACTTACTAAAGACTTAGTCAAATCAGAAAAAGAAATTGCCAATTTAAAAATAATGTTATAAAATGTGAATTTAGAAAATGAGAAATTAAATTTGGAACTTGAAAACTGATAATGCATGCTTAAGACCAAATCGATTTCAAAAATCAAAAATTAAGGTCTACGAAAAATTAAATTGGTATATAAGAAAATATCAGGGTCAACTTAGAAAAATACCAAAAGTATATGTACCCCCTAAATTTTTAACCAACCCTGTAGGAAGGGACCTTTACTAGGTTCCAAAATCTTTGCTAGAGTAAAACTTAATAAGTTAGAACTCACAGCGAGTAAATTAAACAATGAATTTCTTTATGAAGCTTTGTCTAAGGAAGTGGTTGTTGCTCTAATAATCAAGAAGGCCAAGTGCCTCGCCACGACCTGGAAGTCGAAATATCGAAATAAAATGTTTAATTAACTTTCTGGTAAAAGCATTAAAATTAGAATAAAACAATGCTTTAAGAGGTTAGTTAAATAGGTTTGATCATTTTTAAATGCTGCACATGAATTTTGAAAAATTCTCAAATAGTATTTTTATCTAAGTTTAAATCTATTCTGAAATTAGAAATTATTTTATTTACACTTGAAAAATCTTTAAAACTATTTTTGCTAAAAAGTCTTCTAAAGTTAGAAAGTTTTTGGCTTAAGTTGGAAATTTTTTTTAAACTTAGAATTTTTTTTTTTTAACTTAGAAATCTTTTTTTTCTTAGAAATTTTTAGTTTACTTTGCAAATGAATTAGATAATTATTTATCCCCCGTTTTTGCTGTGATCAAAGGGGGAGAGTTAAGTAACAAGTTTAGGGGGAGTTAGAAAAAAATTAAATTTTTAATATTTCTTTTGTAACGCCCGCCCTTCCAGCTAACCCTAAGGGACGGGGCTACGATACTCTATGTATAAATAACAGCGGAAGACTTAAAATAATTTTCTTAGTTTCATAAAAACTTTTCTTTTGTTTTTCTTTTCATCAAAACCGAACTACACTATCATGGCCTCAATAACATGATATCAAAATTAGTAGAAACATAACATCAAGTCACACATAAGGTACTACAATTCATGATACCAAAGCGTAGTTCTTTAAAAGTTTTTAAAGCAGGTTCTTATTTGGTTGCCTAGCCACCGCCACACACATCTCCTTGCCCCTCCTGCTGCTCCTCTAGCTCATCTAGCTTTTTCCTTTATCTGTGGTACAAGGACAGTAAGCTGTGAGCACTCATGGCTCAGTAAGTTCCTTTCCTACTCACTAAAACCGAAAATCATAGTATAATCAAAGAATGTCTTAACATGACATCATTTCAACTAGTCATGACATAATGTAACATACTCTTTTAAGCATATCATGCAACATGAAGAAATCATAACTAGTCATGGCATATCATAGCGTAAAGAATATCATGAAGCATAACATAATCGTATCTAATCATGGCATATCGTCATAAGGAGTCATGGCATATCCTACACATGGACACATCATGGAACATAACATAATCATATCTAACCATGACATATCATAAATCATCATAAGGTATATGCAATATGATTTTGAAAAACATGTATCCGAAAAATATGTGTATGTCTCATGATCTTTAAAACCATTTCTTCTTACATATATACTTGAACATAATCTCAACTTAAAGGGGATCCCGGCTATGTACCACTTACATATTGCGCGCAACCTATGTAGGTCCAAGGTAGCAAGTCTTGAACCCTACAAGGCAAACATACTAGGCCCGAGTCTTACTCCATCGACCTAGGGGCACTTAGGAGCCCATCCCTAACGAGGCCCGAGTCTTATTTCATCGACCCCGGGGCGCTTATGGAGCCCACCCTTAGTACAAGCCATAAAAAGTAAAGTACATGTCATACTTATACATATCATACATCATAAAAGCATGCATCACTTAGGCACACATCATATCATAAAAGTATGCATCACTTAGGCATACATCATGTCATAAAAGTATGCATCACTTAGGCATACATCATATCATAAAGGTATGCATCACTTAGGCATACATCATGTCATAAAGGTATGCATCACTTAGGCATACATCATACCATAAAAGTATGCATCACTTAGGCATACATCATATCATAACAATATGCATCACTTAGGCATACATCCTATCATAACCATATGCATCACTTAGGCATGGATCATAAAAACATGCATATCTTAAGCATAAAGCATATCATCAAGCATGCATAATTTAACCACATAGCATATCATAAAAGCATGCATATTTTAAGCACTAAACATAGCATCAAAGCATGCATAATTTAACCACATAGCATATCATGAAAGCATGCATATTTTAAGCACTAAACATAGTATCAAAGCATGCATAATTTAACCACATATCATAACATAAGCATGCATATTTTCAGCTCATATCATATCACCAAAGCATGTAAGATTTACCCACATATCATAGCATAAAACATGCATATTTTGAACTCATAACATATCGTAGAAATTTTCATCTTGTATAGCTCACAAGCATACATGTCTAAGCATAAAAGTATATCATGTGCTCATCCAATCATAAGGAACAATGTAACATGATTAATTTGGGTACTAAGCTTCCTAATCCTTTGGGTTCTTATCATGGCCGAAACCCTCTTAGGTGCCCATTTAGGTTTTAAACACATCCAAGCATGTAGAACCTAATTCATTCACATATCATTTTCATAGGAAGTATCATAAACAAGGTTTACTTGGACTCTAAGTTCTCCAAGTCCTTAAACCTCATTTGGCCGAATCTTAACAAGTGTGAAACAAGGTTCTAAAGGACATAAAGCATGGAAACCTTAACCATATTTATAGCATTCATTTCAAGGAATATGGTAATCACCATTGAGTTAGTTCCTAAATTCTTTAAGCCCTTAAATTTATGTCTTGGCCGAAACTTACAAGTACTCATTTAGGTTTTCAAGTAAGCATACAAGCATGTGAACTTACTCTAACATCATGTATAAATTCATAAATGGCATCATACAAGTGGTCATGGCCGAAACTTCCCTTAGCATCAATTTAGGTCACAAACAACATATAGCATGTGAATTTTTTTAGTTTTCTACATTTCATATTTCATGGAGAGTGACATGAGCATGTTTAATGTAAGTTCTAGGGTTTCTAGGGCATGTATCCCTTCATGGCCGAGACCTTAAGGTGTCCATTTGAATCATAGTTAAATATATAAGCATGTGAACACAATCAACATGTTATCTCAATTTCATAAGAAGCATCTTTAACACATGAGGTCTAAATTTTAGGGTTTCTAAGTCTTTAAACCCTACATGGCCGAACCTCATCAAGCATAGAATTTGTTCAAATGGCATAAAAGCATAGCAAGTCATAACACATTTCATAACATGTATAAAAGTCAAGCACTATAAGCATACATTTAAATTGTGTCTTAGGTTTCCTAGGTTTTTCCTTTCTTTATCTCATAGCATATGTTTGGCCGAAACCTTCCAAGTCTTTAAACTAGGTTTTAGGTGGCCTAAAGTATGGAAAACCTAAACAAGTTTTATGGCAAAAATATCAAAGAACTATACATATAAATTTGGTTCACAACAAGCTAGGACCCTTGTGGTCATAATTATCATATATCATGCAACCAATTTTCCTATACTCTAATTAAGCATGGGAGCATTAAACAACTTTCATATCTTATTGTCATGGAGGTTTTGAGCATGTTAAAAATCTGTTTAAGATATTCTAAGCCATCCACCTTACCATGGCTGAAATATTAAGAGTGGTGTTCATGAGTTTCTATCAACATACAAGCATGCAACTTCTTTAAGAAACTCTATATTCTATCATATAAACATGGTGAGTTTAAATCCAAAGTATTCCTAACCCTAAACCCTTCCTTGTCCGAAACTTTTGTGTGGGATACTTTTGGTTCCAAGTAACCTTCAAGTATGAAAACAATAATGGATACTTAACCATTTATTTAGAGGGTTTTGTGCAAGTTAGGTAAACAAATAAATTCCCTAGCCCTTATAAAAACTTTTTGGCCAAAACTCTAGGGTTAGATACATCTCTAATCCAACATCACATATATATAAAAATATGAGAGAAAACCTTCTTACAAAGCATAGAAAAATTATCATGAATCAAGGCTTATTTTAAACATTCCTAGGATCACAAGTCCTTCCTTTGGCCGAATTTTTCACAACTTTGTTCTAGGTTTTAAAATCCTCATAAAATCCAAAAACACATCAAAACTACTTGTACCACAGGTGAGGGGATACTTACATCCTTTTCGCTTGTGGTTCTAAAGTGTGGTGATGGAAGAAAGGGTTTCTTCTCCTTGTTCTCCTCCTTTGTTTTCCCTTGGTAGTCTTACTTGTATCCTAGGAGGAACTTTGTTTTGGGGGCCGGAAATGGAGGAGAGGGGGCTGAGGTTCTCGGTGATGAAGAGGGGAGAATGAGAGAAATGAGTGAAAAGTCAAATCTTCTCTTCACATGCTCCCTTTTATGTTAAGGGGGAAGAGGTAGCAAAATTGGTTTTTGCTTTCCTTCTCCCTTAGCCCTTTTTTTTTCATTTTTATAGTTATTTTATTTATTTATCTGTTCTCATCATTCATGATAAAACAAGGGGGAATTAATCCCCTTAATTCCCCTCTTTAAGTCACGGCAAAGAAGAGGAAGAGGGAGAGAAAAGAAGGAAGGCAAGTTGCCTTTCTCTTGCTCTTTTCTTGCTTTCTTTTGGCTAGCTTTTACTCTCATCCTTATCATGAGTTTCCCTCCTTTGCTATCAATATATCATTCCTATCCCAACTGGTTATTACCCATTAATCCTATCATTTACATCATGAGAGGTTCAAGGTTCAATCCTTGACCACTCCCTATTTTTATTTCTTTTTATTTCTTTTTGGTTCAACATTCTACTAATATTTTTCTAAGGCAAATTCATCATTCTCATATTTATCTTAAAAGCTTAGTGGGTGTTACATCTTTCCCGTCTACCTTATGTTGCAAATTTTATTATTTTTGTGCATAAAATGTTAGTTTAGTAATTTTATTAAAATTACTATTTGTTTGTTTTTACTCTAACTTAAACTTGGGTTGATGCACATAAAAAAGGGGGAGATTGTTCGACCCCGTGGTTGTTTTGATGTGATCAACCAAGTTTAGGTTAGGTCTTGTTTGTCTGATCCCTGTGTCTAAGAGTGCAGGAACTTAGGAGTGCAAGAAGTCGAGCGGAAGACACAGCTAATGAGAAGGACGGCACGGGAAGGGAGCCGACGGGCTCGGTGCGTCCGAAGGACTATAGAGCTGCAGAAGAGTACACTGGTGGGCGTGAAGAACGTGCGCGGCGTTCGAGGGACGTAAAGCCGGGACGGAAGACTGCTCGAGGAGAAGGCCGGGAACTGGGTTCGGGTGAGCCCTATTCCGGATGGTCGAAACCACCCAAGCAAACCGAACCAGAGCAAGTCAACCGAGAAGTTGACTTGACAAGCGTTCGGTCGACCGAACCCTTTGATCGATCGACCGAACCCCTTTCAACAGAAGCCATCCGTTGGAGACACGTCAGCAGCCACGTCAGCAACCAATGGCTAATCGGTCGACCGAACCTTCTGATCGGTCGACCGAACCGAAGATAAACCAAAGGACTTCGTCGAACGTACTGATCGAGCCAGCTCAGAGAGACCGTTGGATGATCGGTCGACCGAACCCAAGCTCGATCCAGAGAGACTGCACCTAGACGGAAGGCTGGGCAAGTACAGCAAGTTCGGTCGACCGAACCTGGGGATCGGTCGACCGATCCCTCTCGAGTCAAAACCTGATCCCGAAAATTAGGTTATCTGATAAGCCTTAGAACCCCTATATAAAGGGGTCTCGAATAGCTGTTCAGTAACAACGAAATTGATACAACTCTGTAATTCTTTTCTAAGCAACCTCTGTGCTCTTAAAGTGTAAAAGGCTTCTCCACCTTCAAAGAAGGAGACTCTTTTAGTGCGCCTTTCCACTGCCTTGGATTAACAACCGTCTCGGTTGTAACCAAGTCAAATCACTGAGTCATCTCTCTTTTCTTTTCTATTAACTACTTTAATTTTTAGTGTTGCTTTTATCTTAGAGTTGAAAGTTTGAGGAGCGTACAATTTTTGATCGCAGGCAATTCACCCCCCTCTTACCGGTCCCCGCTGCACCAACATTCTGTTGGACATTATGCATAGATATGACTTAAAGGAAGTGCGCACCGAGGAGTATCTTCATCAGAATCGCTTGTCAAAGAAGGCAAGGGGCTAGGTTGGGAATGTGAAGATGTGATATGTGGCATATCCGAGGAAGGAAGCAAATTATCCTTATGATTGGATGATGTGTTAGAAGGATCAAAAGAGGAGGCCTTAAAGAGTGATGGAGATGGAGCAAGACCTAAAATACCATTACCTCGTGTATCATTTCCCAGTAGAGGAGATAAATGTTGCATGCTTATTGTAAGGGTGGGTGGTACCAAATATGTTCTAAATAACATATCGAGATATATAAATTCGTCCGATTGATATATGTAAGCAATGATATCCATGATGCAAATTGCTATAACCAAGGAAAGCATACTATTGTGAACAAAAGTCTAATTTATATTTAGAGTAGGGGCGTAACCATGGATAACATGTGTAACCAAAGACTTGAAGAAAAGTATAGTCAGGAGTTCGATTATAAAGCTTCTCTCGTGGAAACTTTTGATCAAGAAATGGAGTGGGAAGGCGATTTATAAGGTAAATTATAGTGCTAACTACTTCATCCCAAAATTTACAAGTAATCGATGTATGATTAAGAAGAGCTAAGGTTGTTTCCACTATATGTAGATGTTTTCTCTCTATAAAACTAATTTGTTCAGAGGTGTGGGGACAAAAGACTTGATGAACAATTTCACAAGAAGCAAGATGACAATGAAGAGCTTGATACTCTCCTCCCCAATCAAAATAAAAGGCAAGTATTTTGTGACCAAAATAACGCTCAACTTGGTTTTGAAAACGATAAAATATGTCAAGTAAATCATATTTTCGTTTCATAAGATAGAGTCAAGTAAATTTGCTAAAATAATCAATGAAATTGACATAATATCGAAAATCTTGATTTGACATGATAGGCATAGAACTCCAAATATTAGAATGAATTATTTTAAGTAGAAAATTAAAAATATAATTAGATGGAGAAAAAGGTAACTTGTGACTCTTGGCTTCTAAGTATACCTTACATAAATGAGGTGATGAGGTATATGAAGTAGGTAAACCAAATTAATTTATGATTCTTTGAACAATACAAAGAGAAAGATGACCAAGACGAGCATGTCAAACTGGTTTATTAGTATGTTCACCAATAAAAGCTTCAAAGGATGGATATTGAAGATGGTAGAGACCATTTTTAATCTTGGCATGAAGTAAAATTGCATATGTCGTTCTATCTTTTACAAGATAATGATTAGGATAAAATTCAAAGAAGACATTGTTATCAAGACTAAATTGAAGTGTAGAAAGTAAATTTTTAGTAATAGACAGAACATGATAAATGTTGCGTATGTGAAAAGTTTTATTAGATAACTGAAATGTGTGTTTTCATAGTTAGCAATTTACAAACCTGAGTCATCGCCTATCTGTATTATATCTGAGCTACAGTAGGGTAAGATTTCTGTAATGATGTGATGGTCTAGCGTGATATGATGAGTTGCTCTAGTATGAAGATACCATCCCATAAATGAAAATTTTACGGATAAAAGGATGCCAAAACAAATTTATGGTGCGACTTGCATTGTTGGAGACTTGGCGACAGCAAAGGGGGAGGCAGGCACAAGGAGTGCTTTCTCCTTTGGTCGGTAGAAGGGAAGTTGTTGTTTGGTGGTATTCAATTCTTGAAGAGGGAGAAGAAAAAAAACGTAGAACAGGGGAGAAAAGAATCGTGGAAGAGAGGAGGAAAAAAAATAGAAAATAAGGATTTTTTTTTCAAAAGAAGAGTGATTCAAGGAAGAAACAAAGAATCATCGATGAAGAAGGTGGAAGAAAGAAATAGGTACGAATGATCGTGCCTCTGATACCATGATAAATGTAATAAGCAAACAGAGAGAAAGAAATAATTGCTTTCTTATTATTATTATCATAAGTTAACAAACTTATTTATACATATAGTTAAATAATATCTAGAAAAGTATTATGATATATATGATAATATGTTACAATGCCTATGATAATAATAAATATAGAAATGAAGATAAATATGGTTACGATTATAATCCAAATATAATAAATCATCAATTGAAATCAATTTCTAATTATATCCGTAATATGATAAATTTTTTTATTATTAGTCTGGAATATTGTCCTTATCGTCAATGATAAATTTTTTTTTTATTATTCTGGACTGCTATCCTTATCCTCGTTACAGAGGAAATAAGATTTGCAATACTTAGGCTTGATAAATTTTCATTTAATTTGTCTAATTAAAGCAATAAAGGATTGGATATTCAGCTTTGCAATCAAACAAAACAAGACAGAGGAGACCAAACAAATGGAATTAGTTGCGATTGGTACGTGGTGGATTGGAATGGGAGGTTAAGGAAGGAGCCAAAAGTGAGCTAGCTAGCTAGCTAGAGACTAATACGTTTCTGAAATTGAAGCTGGTACGAATGGAGGGAGGAGGAGATGCCATTCGTACATATCCTCTCATCTAGAGTAGCTTGTCCGCTACTGCAATTCCAAACGTTCTTGGGGTTTGTCGTGTACGAAGCACTGCCACAGACAAATCCCTAGCAAAGTGATTTGGATTTAGATCTCGGGGGAAAATTGGATTCTTCTTGGTCAGGCATGGGCCTAGCTAGCCATGTCTTACCTAGCTTAAAGCTCAGCGTATCTTTTCAATATATATAACAATATAAAGTTTGATGTCGCCTTTGACATTGTTTTAAAAAAAAATTAATTATCAACTAGATCCTCATTCTCAAAACACCCCTATGCTCTTCTCTCCTACCTGTCTACATGTCGATATATATATTAAGTTTTAATTGAAGCTCGAGTTTTTAAAAATAAGGTAACAAATCATATGGTTATGTAGAAGCTCACAATTAAAGTATTATTGGAACTTTAAATGAAACGTTTGTGCATAAGTCTTTATTTTTGCATTGAAAATTTTATGGCAATGAATTAGTTTATAATGTATGATAAGCATTGAAATTATGAATATGTGCACAGGGAGATGTTTTCGCTCACATATGCATGTGTAAGAAGTATAAATCTAGAGCTCAAATTGCATTGAATCAAAAGTAGCTCGTATGCAAGCATGATCTACATGAGTATAATGCTGAATCGATTGGGGCAAAATTTGCACAAGTAAATCAACTAATATATTTCCAATCCAATAATTCTATTGCTTGCTACTTATGAGTAAACAAATACATTAATGTGACAATCCATAACTGCGACTAAAATGGTCGATTAGGGCTGACATTTCAAGTCGATAGATGAAGGAGGCAGTAAATGATCTTTATACGGTCATTTATTCAAACAAAAGGTCAGAGCTCCTATATAAGGAGGCTAGGACCATGGGCAAAATAAGAGAGCAAAAGAAGAATAAGAAATTCCATCTACTTCGTCCTCCATTCTCTTCCTTCCTGTTAGGTAACCAGTTCGACAGGTCAATTGTGATAGTGTTTAGCGTACTCTCCCAGTTCACCACAAACAACCTATGCTAGGTGTTAGGGATCGTGGTCCTGCTATAAGGGAGGGTTGAATAAACGATCAATCCAAATTATTTGCTTTCTACGTATTCATTAGTATCGTGGAATACTAAATACAAATACAATAGCTAAACTAAAACCCAAAGACAAGAAATGCAAACCACAATGACACACTGATTTACGTGGTTTGAAGATAAAGCTCTTACTATATGGTTGCCCATAATGTGAATGATCTCTATCTGTTGGTGGATTAGCCTCCAAAAATTCTGACTAGCACAATTCTCCTTGTTGGTGGAGAAAACTCAGCACAATAGGATCAAGACCTTGGATTGCATTGAGAACATGGAGACTCTAATTAGGGGTTAACCACCTCTAATTTCATCACCAAGGCCAGTCACCCCAAGATTCATTATATAGAGCTTGGGAAAATTAGCAAGTTGATTTTACCTTTACTAGTCGACCGGTCCATGCATCAGTCGATTGGTGCTGGCAAATGACACTCCACAAAATCCGCGATTCTACTAACAACTCTTTACCAGTCGATTGATAACATCACTAGTTGATTGATGTCTCAGCCATCGGGCACTAAAACATTTTGTGACCTGCCCCAATAGCCTAGTCCAGTTGTTAATCGACTGATAAAACCCTAAACCTAGGGGTTTCCTTTCCGAGTATATTTCTCTCACATTTGGACCCTCATGACTTATTTGACTCTTCCTGTCACGCCCTGGGGGAGTCTCTGTCAGAATAAATTTCGGCAGCATCTCCCCTGTATGGGTACCTCGGCCAACACGGCCGGAATATACATATATAAAAATAAGCAATCACCACGCAGTTTAATAGTAAAACTACACTAATGTAACGATAAAGAAAAGTCATTTTAAAAATCCTACTCAACTACACTCATAAAGCTCAAATTTGATATCCTACTCCACTACACCCATTAAACATAAATCACAACGAACTCACCTCTTCTGTCATCCAGATAGGCATGTAGCAAAACATATCCAATAAAACCCATCGGCAATAAAATCATACAATATCCAAGTGTCAAAAACCAGAACAAGTCTAGATAGTACTAAAAAAATCAAAAGATAAAACACATCCTCGCGATCTGCAGGAGACTAGCGACTAGAACGTAACTCCTCCAGACAGCCTCAACTTGAAAATAGTAAATATCCATGGGGTGAGTTAACTCCTCAGTGGGTAACTACTGATATGCATAATAGATAAAATAACAAATAGCACTAATCATGTGTACAGTCTCCTGATATAAGAAGGATAAATACAAACTGAAATAAATAGGAGAAAACTGTACTAATTAGGACATGGTGTATGGATAATAACCGAGAGGTATAGAAATCCTGTATGCATGTCAAACAAATGCATCTATCCAATATGCAGCATACAAGTGCAGCAAACACAAGCAATAAATGCATCAATGCGTATGATGCCAATGACATGTCCTGGTTACCCCTACTGCCAGTCAGCCATCTCACACACGATGGTGAGACCGAGTGGGTAGGGTTGTGACAGTCGTGCACTCTGCCATCACTACTTCTGATGAGTGACCGAGTGGACGGGATGCTGTCGGAGTACACCTAACCTCCTACCCCAAATCATAAGTGGGGGAGCTCAATGCTCTCATCTCCCTGAGCAAGTCCAGAGGAGGGATACATATCCTGCTACAACGCTGCATCACACTACCCATGAGTGGACCAACGGAGCCCTTGACAGAGCACCTGCTGCAACACACCCTACCTGATAAAAACCACTAACCCATGAGTGGTTGTGTATGCAGATCCATGTAACTGGCGATGTGCTCAACAATAATGGAGCCGACTATCGCACAACATGCAATCATGCGAGATGGTGCATGACACTAAGTATAGAAATATCCTGAACCTATCAATCTCTATAAAATGTGTACCATAGAACAAATTGACCAAATCAATGGTCTAGGTACATAGGTCAGATAAGGTATCAAAACCTAGATCCTGAACATAATAAAGTATGATTATGTCACTACCCCTATAAGCATGTATAATCAGGTAGGTACTAACATGAAGTGCATAAAAAGTAAACAAAACAAGCATGTAATAGGTATCGCGTAGTGACCAACTGATACAGATAACAAACATAATCATTACTATTTGGTAAAAATATTACTATGCATATCAAATGACATATCTAAAACGATAAGTCAAAGTACCCGCCTCCAATAGAAAGGTCCTATCCAGTAATCGAGATACTCGTCTCAAGTCAAAGTCCTGTACTAATTAATGTGTATATTTTATTTAGCTAAATCTAAATAAGTAGCTAAATAAAAATCTCTAACACTAAATTAGGGCAAAACTCTAATCAACACATAAACAACTAAGGAAGAATTTTCTTCCGACATCAAACCAAGTCTACACATTTACCCTAATCTGAAACCTCAGTCGGTGATCCACAGCCAGAGACAACTTGCTGCCAGTAAACCTGACCGAAGCGAGGTAAATGGTGCTGCCCTCTAAATCAAATACCCTTCAACACCAAACACCACTGATCTTTAGGTTCTGTCTGTATCGCCAACACCTGCATTTTAGTATCCAGATCAGAATGAACTCAAGAATCATCACAGCCAACAACCACCTAATCCCATAACAATATGTGCATCTTACCTACTCGATATTCCCTCTCCGACGATTGGTAGCGAAGATGGAAGACCCGATGGTGTGGTCTAGGGCACGGGTGAAGCAACTAGGGCTTGGATTTTTGCCTCTGGTTGAAAGCCCACTCGTGCAAGGGTGGCGGTGGACCAAGTCTAGGGCACAGGAGCGCTGCTGCTTGGCGCGAGGAGGAAGGGAAGCTTTGGCCGACGCTAGGTACCAGACCTAGGGTTCGGCTGGCCGATCAACTCCCTGCGGCGCCAGCGTCAGGGAAAAGAGAAGAAAGGTGGAGGCTCGGCACAGAACCTCTCTTTAGCCGAAGGTGACTCCGAGGGAGGAAGAAACTTGGTCGACGGTAAGAAGAGAGGAGATGGGCCGGCGACAGGATCTTAGGGCATAGGTGAGGAGCGGCGTGATAGGGAAGAAGAGAAATGGAGATGAAGAAGAATAGTCGGGCACGATTTTGTACTCTCGGGGGAGAAGGAAACCGCCGCGTACGGTTAGGGCACGACGTCGGGCGGGGAAGAAGACTCGGGCGCGCGGAGGAGGAAAGAAAGAAAAAAAAATAAGGAAAAGAAAATAAAAAAGAAATCAACATTTCCTCGCTTAAATGGGGTAGCCCAAGCAGGTTTTCTCGGGGCCTAATATTATCCCCATAAACGAAGTCATACGGTCTCCGAAAAATTCCCAGAAAATTTTTAAAAATTCTAGAAAATTCCCTTTTCGTTATCCGCCATTTTTTTGATATTTTACATTCTCCCTCACTAATAAAAATTTGGTCCCCAAATTTCGTTATCTACTATCAGCAAGTACTAACAACAGATAGAAAGTATAAATGTTGAACGAAAAATAATCCACATACCTCAAGTAAAAAGGTGGGGATATCGAGCTCGTATCGTATCCTCGAGCTCCCAAGTAGCCTCCTCGTCCGTATGATGCTGCCATCCGACTTTAACCAGTCGGATAGTCATGTTCCACAGCTGACGCTCTTTCTGGTCCAGAATCCATACCGGAACCTCATCGTAGGTAGTGTCAGGCCGAATGAGAACTGAGATATCTGTCAGCACATGTGTCGGGTCGGGTATGTATCTCCTCAGCATAGATACGTGGAATATGTCGTGAACGCCTGCCAGGGATGGTGGTAGTGCCAGACGATAAGCTACTGCTCCAATCCTCTCCAGGATCTGGAAAGGGCCAACGTACCGCGGAGCTAGCTTACCTCTGAGCCCAAATCTCTTCACCCCTTTCGTGGATGAAACTCACAGAAATACATGGTCGCCAGTAGAGAACTCCAGGGGTCTGCGTCTCCGATCAGCATAACTCTTCTGGCGGTCCTGCGCCTATGACATCCTCCGTCTGATAGTACGGACCAACTCTGCCTCATGCTGAGCTCCATGAGGCCCTAGCAACTGGGCCTCCCCAACTTCATCCCAGAGGATGGGTGTCCGACAAGGCCTACCATATAACGCTTCAAACGGTGCCATCTAGATAGCCGAATGAAAGTTATTATTGTAGGCGAACTCTACCAATGGCAAATGGTCCTCCCAACTGCCTCCTAAATCCAATACACAAGACCTCAGCAAGTCTAGAGTCTGAATGGTCCGCTCTGACTATCCATCTGTCTACGGATGGAAAACTGTATTGAAACGGAACTGAGTGCCCAAGGCCTGCTGTAGACTCTGCCAGAATCGAGACGTGAGCCGAGGGTCTCTATCCGAAATAATAGTCAAAGGAACACCATGTAATCTGATGATCTCCTAGCAATACAGATCTGCCAATCGATCCAAGGAATCAGTCTTCCGGATCGCTAAGAAGTGAGCGGATTTGGTTAATCGATCAACGATTACCCAAATCGCGTCCTGGCCTCGTCGTGTCCTCGTCAAACCCAACACAAAGTCCATGGTAATGTGTTCCCATTTCCACTCAGGAATAGGAATCCGCTGAAGTAATTCGGCAGGTCTCTGGTGCTCAGCCTTCACCTGCTGATGGACAAGACATCTAGCTACAAATTCCGCGATGTCTTTCTTCATACCGTTCCACCAGTAGGAACGCCTCAAATCTCGATGCATGCGGGTCCCGCCTGGGTGGATCGTAAATCGAGAGTGATGAGCCTCCTGAAGTAGCTACTATAAGATCGGGTGAGACTGTGGTACGCATAATCTGCCTCGGAAGTATATAATACCCTCCTCATCTTATGTAAACTCGGTCTGCTGCCCGGAAGCTATCTAGCTGCCAATAAACTGCAAATGCTGATCACCGGCCTGGGCCTCTCGGATCCTCGTCCTGATCGACGACTGAGCAACCATGGTAACAAGAATACCCTGCTTTATTTGTCCTTGCTCCTCAAGGCCTAACTCGGAGAAACCCTGAATCAAGTATGTGACTGAAGCCCGATGGTAAGCCAAAGTCCCTCTGGACTTCCTGCTGAGTGCATCGACAACCATATTAGCTTTCCCCGGGTGATAGCTAATGGTACAATCATAATCCTTCAGGAACTCCATCCATCTCCTCTGTCAGAGATTAAGTTCCTTCAGAGTAAAAATATATTTGAGACTCTTATGATCAGTGAGAATCTCAAATGTAATACCGTACAGAAGATGTCGCCAAATCTTCAGAGCAAAGATGATGGCGGCTAGCTCCAGATCATGTACTAGGTAGTTCTTCTCTTGATCCTTCAACTATCGAGAAGCATAGGAGACTACCCTGCTGTGCTGTATCAGAACAGCACCCAAACCCTGAAGAGACGCATCGGTGTAGAGCACGAATCCGTCCTCTCCGGAGGGTAAAACCAAAACCGGAGCCGACACTAATCTTCGCTTTAGCTCCTGGAAGCTGGTCTTGCAATCCTCAGACCATGTGAACTTTATGCCTTTCCTGGTCCGGCGTGTCAGCGACATAGCAATCCGGGAGAAACCCTCGACGAACCGTCTGTCATATCCAGCTAGTCCCAGAAAACTACGGATCTCTTGTACTGATTTCGGCTTCTCCCAACTGGTGACAGCCTCGATCTTCTGAGGGTCTACTGAAATACCTCTACTAGAGACCACATGTCCCAGAAAACTGACTGAAGATAGCTAGAAAGCACACTTGCTGAACTTCGCATACAGCTGATGTCGTCGAACAGTCTCCAAGACTATGCGAAGATGCTGTGTATGTTCCTCCTTGGAACGCAAGTAGACCAATATGTCATTGATAAAAATGATAACAAACTGATCAAAATACTCCAGGAAGACGTGGTTCATCAAATCCATAAATACCGCTAGAGCATTGGTAAGCCCAAATGACATTACCAAAAACTTATAATGGTCGTATCTGGTACGGAATGTTGTCTTCTAAATATCAGATTCTCTGACTCTCAGCTAATGATATCCGGATCACAGATCAATCTTAGAATAGACTGATGTACCTTTGAGTTGATCAAACAAGTTCTCGATCCGTGGTAAGGGGTACTTATTTCTAATGGTCACTACATTCAGCTGTCTATAATCTATACACAACCTCAGAGTACCATCCTTTTTCTTGACAAATAATATCGGAGAACCCCCATGGAGAAGCACTAGGGCATATAAATCCCTGGTTTAAAAGCTCCTGGAGTTGAACCTTCAGTTCGTTCAACTCTTTTGGTCGGCGCGGTTCCCGGAACTAACTCAATTGCAAACTCCACTTGCCTTCTGGGAGGCAAACCTGGTAGCTCCTCTAGAAATACATCTGAATACTCTTGGACTACTGGAACGTCAGAGAGTTGAGAACTATTGCCGTCTTTAGTATGAATCAAAGATAACAGAAAACCCTGACAACCATGTGACAGCAGCTTCTGAGCCTGAATCGTCGAAATGATCGATATGTAGTCATCTCTGATGCCAGTGAAATCCCACGATGGTTAGTTCGGAGGCTAGAATGTGACCACCCTCGTCTGGCAATCAACAGTGGCGTGATATGCTGACAAACAGTCCATGCCAAGAATAATATCAAAGTCGTCCATTTCCAATACTAAAAGATCTACCGTAAGTATCATGTTGTCAAAATCTAACGGGCAACCTCTGACCTCCTGAGTGACGTTCAAGGTATCACTGGATGGTTGAGAGATAGTCAGTCACTGCGGTCTGAAAGTGGGTAATATACCAATCTCCCGCATAAAGGTACGGGATATAAAAGAATGCGAGCTACCTGTATCTATCAGCATATCAGCAGATAAGGTATAAATAGAAATCGTACCATGGAAAATGGATCCGTCGGCCCACTACGCATCCTCTCTAGTCACCGCATGAATACGTCCAGTCTCTAGCGGTGGAGGAGATCGTAGTGCTGCCAAAGGCTGCTGCGCCTGAGTTTGAGCCTGCCACTGTGATGGTGCCGGGTACTGAGCCAGAGACTGATAAGTAGGTTGAGATTGATACTGGATCGACGGCTGGGGTGATGACTGGTACTGAACCAGTGGCTGGGGCTACAGCTGATACTGCCCCTGAGTCAGATACTGTGGTCCCGAAACAGAGCTCTGTGGTATTATGAGAGTACTGAGATACTCCTGTCTGAGCATGCCAAATGCACCTGCCGCAGGGGGAGCTGTCCTCTACTGACGATGTGAGGATTGGACTCTGTGCCCTCCTCGCTGAGTCCCTATCTGACTGAGCTGAACTCCATGACCAGAAACTCCAGAAGCAATATGATGAGCCTTCAGCGAGCAATCTTGGCTCATGTGCCCAGGTAGTTTGCAATAATAGTAAACTGACTGCCCCAAGGTGCAGGCTGATGTGGTGTGCTCTCTGGACCCACACCGGGCATAGTGGATGTCACTGGCGGTTTATTTCCGGGTCTACTGAGGAGGCCGAAAACATCCTGATGAAGACCGCCTTGACTTCTGTAGTTGACCAGAAGCCCCAGAAGTACCCTGACTTGGCCGACTGCGACCACTCTGTTGCTGTGTAGCCTGTGGCTACTGGATTTGTCCAGATGTCTGACCCATCTGCTTCCTTTTCTTGTCCGGATACACTCTCCGGTGAGCTGCCTCTATCATCAGGGCTCGATCCAATGTCTCTATGTAAGATGCGTTCCCAAAACCGGCAAGATTTACTTGCAGATGTCCATCCAGTCCCTGAATAAACTGCTGCATACGGGAACTGTCCTCAACAACCAGTTCTGGACAAAATCTGGCTAACAGATTAAACTCGGCATTGTACTCTGTCACCGATCGGTTGTTCTGTCGCAAACTTAGAAAATCCTGACGACGAGTCATCTGATAGGCCCGTGGAAAGTAACGGCTCTCAAAAGCCTTTCTGAATCTAGCCTAAGTGATGTTCTTCTCGCCTATGATGGAATGCCGTGTAACCCACTAGGTGTCGGCCTCATCCCGTAAATGGAAAGCAGCCAGCTCTGCTTTCTCCCACTCCGAGCAATCCGTGCAGAAGAAGGTCCACTCCATGGTCTCTATCCAGGACTGGACCATGCTCGGATCAAGCTCTCCTCGGAAGAGTGTGAATCAACTCTTCATTGACTCTGCCAATGCTGGGATCTGGGCTCGTGCCGTGACAATATCAGTGAGGTGTGTAGGGACGGCTGCAGGAACTGGCGAAACCACTGGAGCTGGTGCTACAGG
The DNA here is from genome assembly GCF_018446385.1 of Zingiber officinale. Classification (NCBI taxonomy): domain Eukaryota; kingdom Viridiplantae; phylum Streptophyta; class Magnoliopsida; order Zingiberales; family Zingiberaceae; genus Zingiber; species Zingiber officinale. Next base: position 23,841,619 of record NC_055993.1, read on the forward strand.
TAGTACCGCTGGATAGACCGGGGGAGGTACTCCCGGGACTGCTACATAAGCTGGAGCATATTCCGCTGGTGGTACTGCAGGGTCGAGATGGGTGGCCGCGGTTGGAGGTACGGTAGGTGGTGGTACTGAAAATGGAGCAACCGGTACCACTGGTGCGGGTGCTGGGTACACTGTAGGTCCAAGAGGCGGTGGTGCCTAGAACGCCGTAGGCTCGACCGGAGCCAGTGCCGGGTATACTAGTGGTACCCCTGGTGGTATCGTAAATACGGTAGGGGTGGGTACAACGGGTGCAGCCGAGGTAGGTACCTCTAAAGGAGCCATCGGGGTCTGAGAGCTCAACGCACCCGCAGTATCCTGAGTCTGTCCCTGACCGACAGGCTCAAACCCAGTAGGGATCTCTGGCGAGTCCGTTGCCAGAGATTCCAAAGTCCTCTTACGTGGCCGTCCAACACCACGTCTTGCAGCTACTCGTGTAGATCTCCTCATATTTGTTAAGTTATAACACAAATATCACTACTAGTATAAAAATTATAAAATTACCTTTATGCCTATTTGTCGTCTGGAGATATTCCGTCGTTGTCCAGTCCCCGTTTTACCTCAAAATTCCGGACGAGAAATCGACGGAAACCCGTACAAATATGAAAATAAATACCCAAGTTGACTAGCAAACTTGGGTTAACCCAAAAATCCAAAACACCAAAAGATAAAATCATACAATATCCAAGTGTCAAAAACCAGAACAAGTCTAGATAATACTAAGAAAATCAAAAGATAAAACACATCCTCACGATCTGCAGGGGACTAGCGACTATAACTCCTCCGGACAGCCTCAACCTGAAAATAGTAAATATCCACGGGGTGGGTCAACTCTTCAGCGGGTAACTACTGACATGTATAAGAAAATAACAAATAGCATTAATCATGCGTACAGTCTCCTGATATAAGAAGGATAAATGCAAATTGAAATAAATAGGAGAAAACTATACTAAGCAGGACCTGGTGTATGGATAATAACTGAGAGGTATAGAAATCCTGTATGCATATCAAACAAATGCATTCATCCAATATGCAACATACAAGTGCAGCAAACACAAGCAATAAATGCATTAATGCGTATGATGCCAATGACATGTCCTGGTCATCCCTACTGCCAGTCAGCCATCTCACACACGACGGTGAGACCGAGTGGATAGGGTTGTGACTGTTGATACAGTCTGACCTGGCTGTTGTTTTGATGTTGACACTGATTTAAGTTTGTATCAGATATTGATTAAACTCAGAATGACTACTGATCGAGGTTGATCAGTTGGGAGGGAAAGTCCTGGTGAGTGAAGCCAGGCAAGGGAAATCCAGATGGGTCAAGACATCTGGTGAAAAGTCCAAGCAGGGAGCTTGGCACGGGAAAAGTCCAAGTATGGTGACTTGGCACGGAATGGTCAGAGAGGGCTCGGTAGCTCGTTCTCTGGACCGGACGAAGTCGGAGAGGGCTCGGTGGCTGGTTGATCAGGTGGAAGGGAAAAGTCCTAGTTGGAAACTCGGCACGCGAAGTCGGAGAGGGCTCGGTAGCTCGTTCTCCGGACTAGGTCAGAGAGGGCTCGGTAGCTCGTTCTCTGGACCGGACGAAGTCAGAGAGGGCTCGGTAGCTCGTTCTCCGGACTAGGTCAGAGAGGGCTCGGTATATAGCTCGTTCTCTGGACCGGACGAAGTCAGAGAGGGCTCGGTAGCTCATTCTCAGGATCAATCCTAGTATCACATAGGCGTTGGATCGGTCAACAGACCGATCCAGTGAGATTTTGATTGCCTGATCGGAGCACAGACCGATCTGATGAAACTAGGTTTGCTGATCGGTCTGGTGACTGATCAGGAAACACTCAGTAGCACACTGAGTGTAATCTGATCGGTCTGTAGACCGATGAGGAAACACTCAGTAGCCTACTGAGTGTAATCTGATCGGTCTGTAGACCGATCAGGAGATGATGTCGCGAGAAGGAAAAAGGCAGGGGATCAGTCTGTGGACCGATCCATATGCACTCTGATCGGTCTGTAGGACCGATCAGGCCATATCCTGATCGGTCTTGGGACCGATCAGGTGACGATCTTAGGAGTGCGAGGAACCGCACTCATTAAGCCTTGATCGGTCTTCACGACCGATCAGACATCAATTCAAAGGTGTGGATCGGTCCGCTGACCGATCCACCACACTGTCTGCACACACTGTCAGGTTCTGCTGGTTTCTGATTCGTTTGAACTAATCAACCTGCTTGTGAGCTTTATGTGTGCAGGTTGCAGGTACATTGATGCTTAAATTCAAATTAAGCCTCATCAAAGGAATAAGACAAACTTATTTTATGTATCACTGCGATGAGGGAAGATTGAGCATCAACGGATACTGATGCTAACAGACTGCAATCTCTGTTCACGATCAGCTTGACTCCTGTGGGTTGGTTGGAGCTCAGAAGACACCAGCAAGACCAAGGATGGTATTGGTGTGAGTTCAGAGAACTAGCTGAGGAGGAAGAGTGATTGGCGATGCTTGTGTTTACAGCAGAGATTCGACACAGAGTTTCGACAGCGAAAGAGCAGAGGCATAAGAAGAGAGACGAGGAAGCAAGGAATAGAGCTCTCGGTTGATTGTGTGAAACAAGCTGTGCTGTGCTTTGTGCTTGAAGAGAGGCTGTATTCTTGTGTTCCTGCTTGTGCTTATTCTTCGCTGATTGTGGCTGTGAGCTTCCTTTGATCATTTCACTTGAGCCACTACTGTAAGTCTTGTGCTTAATTTCTTACTGCTGTTAAAGACTTTGTGGAGAGGTTACTCCACCGAGAAGGAGAATCCTTTAGCCGGATAGCTTCCGGGGTGTGATCTACCGGAAGATCAAGAGATCGTCCACCTTACGGACACGCCGAGGAGTAGGGGCAAGTTATCCCCGAACCTCGTAAATCTCTGAGTTAGTGTGCTGTGTTCTCTTTTTGTTTTAGTCTTCTAATTCCGCTGTGCTAACAAAGTTCATGAAGAAATTTGTGTTTAGTATTTTTCTAAGAGGCTATTCACCCCCCCCTCTAGCCATCTAAGATCCCAACAAGTGGTATCAGAGCAAGGGGCTCTTTGATTTGGATTAACACCCAAAAGAGCAAACAAGGATGGCTATGAAGGAAGGCTTTAGCACAAATCGACCACCCTACTTCGAAGGAGCAGATTTTCAATATTGGAAGGGCCGCATGGAGTATTACCTCAAGACCGACATTGCCATGTGGTTCTCAGTCAAGGAAGGTTTCACACCACCAAAGGATGAAGAAGGTAAGGAACTCGATTCGTCAAGGTGGTCTACCGAACAACTCCGCAAAGCACAAGCCGATGCCAAGGCTATGGTCACCTTGCAATGTGGAATCGCCAAGGACCAACTCGTCAAGGTAGGTCCGTTCTCGAGTGCAAGAGACCTATGGAACAAACTCATCGAGCTCCAAGAGGGAACTCGAGATTCTCGGATTGCCAAGAGGGACCTATTCTTGAATCAACTCCAAAATCTAACCATGAAGGACAATGAAACGGTAAGTGAACTTCATGGGAGATTCAAGGAGATCATCAACGGTCTACACTCTGTGGACGAACGAGTGGAGAATCGCGATCTAGTAAGGTACGCTCTTAAATCTTTTCCTAGGAATGCCTTGTGGTCATCTATGGTAGATGCCTACAAGGTATCCAAGGATCTTTCCATTGTTAAACTAGATGAATTTTTCTGTGAGATGGAACTTCATGAGCTTGCTAACAAAGGTCAAAAAGAGAAGGGTATTGCTTTATTTGCAGGACCAAAGAGCAAGGATGGAAGAAGGAAGAAGGAAAAGAAGAAGGAAAAGGAGATTTCCTCATCCACCTCTTCCTCTGAATCCGATGATGAAAGTGGATCATCATCAAGTGAGATAGCGAACTTCGTAAGAAGGATTATGAGAAGAAGCCAAAGATACAAAGGAAAAGGTAAAACTAATGATCAAAATTTTGATAAATCTAATGTTATATGTTATGAGTGTAGCAAGAAAGGACACATTCGGAGCGAGTGTCCGAAATTAAAGAGGAAGGAGGAACGAGCCAAAAAGAAGGAGGAAAGAGCCAAGAAGAAGAAGGCTCTCAAGGCCACTTGGGATGAGTCCTCATCAAGCTCATTGGAGGAAGAAGAGAAGATGGAAAAGAGCACACGACAATTAGCACTCATGGCAAGGGAGGTTTCGGACTCCGGAAGTGAGGGAGATTCGAGCGACGCTTCAACCGCGGCTTCATCATCGTCGGATGATGAAGAGGTAACCTCTTCTCATATAGAAAAGTGTTATAAGACTATCACTCACTTATCTACATTGCTTAAAAAGTCAAAAATAGAAAATAAATTGTTAAAAGAAGAAGTAAAAACCTTAAGGACCCTTAGGGAAGATGAGGTCGATGACCTACATCTAGAAGTCCTTGAGGATGAGAACAAGGCTTTAAAGGGTGAGGTTGAGAAACTCAAGAAAATGCTTGAGAAATTCTCAACTAGCTCTAAGACTCTAGACATGATTCTAAATGCCCAAAGGGCAGTCTACAACAAGGCCGGACTAGGGTATCAACCCAAGGAGTCGAGTTTCATTTCTCTAATGTCTAGAACTCAAAATAGTATATCACATGTTTCTAGGGCTCATGGAACTAGGAAAGGTATGACCAAGGCATGGGTTCCTAGGTCTTTCGTTGTAGAAGCATTAGGTCCCAAGATTTGGGTACCTAAAACCTCTATCTTCCGTGTCTTGTAGGCATTGGTCGAGGGGGAGCATCTATCAACTTGGTTTGTTGATAGTGGATGCTCCAAGCACATGACCGGGGACAAATCACTGTTTACAACCATTCAAAACAAAAGTAGAGGTAATGTGTCTTTTGGTAATAATGGTAGCCTTAAGGTTGTAGGAGTTGGAGACATTCATATATCCGAATGTCTCCATATCAAGAATGTCCTTCTAGTCAAGGGGATGACTTTTAATCTCCTAAGTGTCAGTCAATTGTGTGATACGGGTTACACAATTGAATTTCATTCAAGTCAATGTTTGGTTAAACACATTGACACACTTGACACGGTACTAGTAGGCACGAGGGTTGATAATATTTATCAAGTATCGTTTAAAAGTGCTACTAATGCTTTGATTAAGTGTTTCATGTCGAAAGAAGAAGAGTCTTGGCTATGGCATAGAAGGTTGGCACATGTAAACATGAAAAACATCCGGAAGTTGGCCAACCAAGGATTAGTGCAAGACTTACCCAGCATCAAGTACCAAAAGAACAAACTATGTGATGCATGTCAAATGGGTAAGCAAACAAAAGTATCTCATAAAGGTAAAAGCACTGTGAGTACATCTACTGCCTTAGACTTATTACATATGGACTTGTTTGATTGTAACAATGTTATTTCATTGAATGGTAGTAGATATTGTTTAGTAATTATTGATGATTTTACTAGATATACATGGACTTTCTTTTTGAAAACTAAGGATCAAACCATAGATATTTTTATTTCCTTTTGTAGAAGAACTGAAAATGAAAAATCAACAACAATTAAAACCATTAGAAGTGATCATGGTGGTGAATTTCAAAACCATAGGTTTTTAGAATTTTGTCAAGCAAAAGGGTATAGACATGAGTTCTCAACTCCAAGGACCCCACAGCAAAATGGGGTTGTGGAGAGAAAGAACCGAGTCTTACAAGAGGCTACACGAAGCATGCTCAATGAGTACTCACTACCGAGTTACTTGTGGGCTGAAGCTGTGAATACAGCTTGCTATGTGCAAAACCGAATCCTGATACATAGGTTTTTAGGAAAGACTCCCCATGAACTTTGGTTTGGGAAACCACCTACAATTAAACATCTTAGGGTGTTTGGTTGTAAGGTGTTTATCTTGAACACCAAGGATCATCTTGGGAAGTTCACGGTTAAGGCTGATCAAGGGATACTGGTCGGGTACTCTCTTACTAGCAAAGCCTATCGAGTCTACAATGAGAGGACTAAATTGATTGAAGAGTCCTCGGATGTAGCTTTCGAAGAAATCCCTGATAATCAATCAAGGAATGTAGAAGAAATTCAATTTGAACTTAGGAATCTAAGTTTGAATGATCAAAATGAAGAACGAGTCGAAGTTGACTCTGATGTTGATGAGCAAAGGCAACAAAGAACTCAATCTGATCTTTTGCCTGATACTGAGTCTCTGCCTGTGCATAGTGAGACCATTCATGAGGCACCGCCAACACTAAGGCAGTCTAGGTTAGCCTCTAGTCATCCCCAAGACCAGATTGTGGGAGACATCCAACAAGGGGTGAGGACTAGATCATTCTTTAGAAATGAGTCCAATGAGGTTGCCTTAATCTCAGAAATTGAACCAAGACTAGTTGATGAAGCATTGCACGATCCTGATTGGATCATAGCTATGCAAGACGAATTAGGTCAATTTGAAAGGAGCCAAGTGTTGGGGATCGGACGACCGGCTTGAAGGGGGGTTGGATAGACGGCGCCCCCAAATACTCGCTTCTTTCTACAACGTTAGTGCGCAAGCGGAAATGCAAACAAAACAAGTAGAAAGCTAAATACTAAAGGAAAGAATTCAAACCAAGCTACACGATCATTTACGTGGTTCGGAGATAAAGCTCCTACTCCACGGCGTGTCCGTAAGGTGGACGATCCCGATCCTTCGGTGGATTACTCCCCGGAAAACTTCCGGCTAGCTCAAACCTCCTTGTGGGTGGAGAAACCTCACCACAACCCTCACAAGAGCTCTTTTGACGCTAGGGCACAAGTAGACTACTAATAGAGATTAACCACCTCTATTTCGTCAACTCAAACCAAGCTCCCAAGCTTTGGTTTTATAGGCCACGGGTTGGAAAACCCCGCCTACCAGTCGACTGCTAAAACATGCAGTCGACTGCCCTCTGTGGAAATTCGACCGTTACATCCCAACGGCTCGATTCCACACATTCTGTTCGCTGCCAGTCGACTGCCCCAGTCGACTGCACCAGTCGACTGCTAAAACATGCAGTCGACTGCTACAGTAGCGCTACAGTACTGCTACAGTAGCGCTACAGTACTGCTACAGTAAAACCCTAAAAACTAGGATTTTACTCCGAGTACAATCTCTCGTGCACTCGTACCCTCACCCTTATGACTCACTTGATTCTTCCTTTGCAGCTTTGACCTTTTGCCTTCAAGCCTACTTCCTTTGGCTCTCGTCCCTCGGATGCATTCAAGCCCGCGGCTCGTCCCCAATGCCATCCTTCGCGTATGCCTCGAAGTCGCTTCCCTTGGCTCTTGTCCTCGCTGTCTTGTCCACGGTCCCTCGGATGCTCCATCCTTCACCGGACCCGAAGCCATCAACCTGAGTCACATGTGTATCCTGCAAACCTGCACAACTCAAATACACATATCAAATACAAGGGTGAACCTAACTTAAACCCTTTGCCCAAACACCAAAACACATGGTCCCGTGGACCATCGGGATTGCTCCAACAATCTCCCCCTTTTTGGTGTTTGGCAATACGTTTAAGTTAGGGAAAACAAATAGCAAATAAACATGCTAATACAATGGACTTACGATGCCAAGGCTACACACTTGGACTTACTCCGCCGAATGGACTTACGTTGCCAAGGCTACACACTTGGCAACCGCCGAAACAATGCACAGGGCTTTTTAAGAACCTATCCCAAGGCTCCCCCTACACCTAAGCTCCCATTGAGCTAGGATTTTCCACATAAGGCTTTTGAAGGACCTATCCCAAGGCTCCCCCTTTACCTAAGCTCTCCATTGAGCTAGGATTTTTACAACGGGCTTTTTAAGAACCTATCCCAAGGCTCCCCCTACACAAAGGTACTTTCAGGTTTTCCTAACTAAACCTTACTTCTCCCCCTTTGCCTAACATCCAAAAAGTTCTCCAAAAATATCCCAATTATTGAAAACTTGTCATCCAAATGACCCTAAACTCATGTATGTATCACCCATGGATCCCATACATCTATATGAGCTGACCCGGTCAAAATCTAGTGCTGAAAAACACTTTCAGGCTGGTATCAGTCGATTGCCCTAAGTACCAGTCGACTGACCCCATCGAAAGAACCTTATAGAGACATTCTGTAGTGAAAATTTACTGTTACCAGTCGACTGGTACACTATTCATGAAAAAATCAGCCTTTTCTGGCCAACTTCAGAAATGCGCCAGAAATTCCACAGACCTCCAAAAATCCCCAAATTTTATGGAGAGGTCTATTATATCAATATCTACTTGGGAAAAATATATATAAAAATATATCTATCACCAATCCCAAGATTGACACAAAACACAAAACTAGCTAAAAAGTTCAATTGAACCTTGACCTAAAGTCCTAGTTTTGGCTTCCTCTTGATGTATTTGCCCATACCAACCCACAATGCATCCCTAGCATTGGTTTATATGGCATCTATACTTACAAAACCAATTATCATGCAATATGACCCCAATTGTCATATTTCTTGCATGAAACATAAACCATGTGTGCCAATTCCCTAGGTTTGAGACTCAAGTCCGTCTCTAAACCACTTGGCACACTCCATGGCTCCTCTAGACCCCCAAGTAGAACCCACCTGAGATCCATTGGCCATGGGTCCCAAATTGACTCTTTGAGCTCCCCCTAGAGCTCTTAGCCTTAGCCACCTCCCTAGGTGACTCTTCCACAATGGCTAGGCCACATCGATCCACCCCCGGTGACACTTGGCCTACAAACGTAACTTTATTAACCTTGGACACCTTGTCCTTGGTTAATTTCTTCTTACCATTAAATGGTTTTCCCTTGCCATTTATTGGCTTCTCCTTGCTATAGTCATATGCAACCCTAGCATAAGACTTTCCCTTAGCTTTGGAGGACTCTCTCTTGCCATGATCATTTGCCACCCTAGCATATGAACTCTCATTGGCCTTGGAGGGACTAGATCGGTATCCCAAGCCCGATCTATCATTGTTGGGTCTTTGACTACCCAACACCATATTTAATCCCTTAGATTCAATAGTGAATCTCTTAAGGAATTTCTCCAAATTATCAAGCTTTGACTTCAAAGCTTGATTTTCCCTTTCTAAGTTCCTAACCCTAGAGTCAACATGTCCACCTTGGACATTCCTAGACCTACCCTTTTTAGGCATGTGTCTCCCCTTCTTGGGATTAATGCCTTGGGTCTCCTTAGGTCTACCATTTCTAGGTTTATCATGAAAGGGTCTCCTAAGGGTTTGATCTACAATTACCCTACTCCTATCATGATATTTAAAACCAAAATTTTGCATGGGTATATAATGATTAACATTATTTTTCCTAACATGCATGGAAGAATTTAAATTTGACTTCAAATTTAAATTAGGGTTTACCTTACCCTTTACCTTTGGAGCTCCCCCTTGACATGAGCCTCCATTCTTCCTCCACTTCTTTTCCCACATCCTTAAATGCCCCAACCTTTTGAGCTCTCTCTTCCTTGGGCATTTGGTGTGGTAGTGCCCTATTTCACCACAAGTGAAGCATCTAATGTGCTTCTTCTCATTCTTCTTCCTACAACTCAAATTAGATTCAAAATGAATTGAATTGAGTTTAGGAGTTACCTCTTTCTTACCCAAAGGACATCTACTCTTGTAGTGTCCCTTCTTATTACACCCGAAGCAAATTATGTGGTCCTTTGACTTCACTTCGGTGGAGGTGCTTGCTAGATTGACCACTTCCAAGACCTCTTCTTCTTCTTCACTTGCCTTGGAATTTTCTTCAATTCTTGAGGATGTAGATAATGCCTCATCTTCATTTTCCTCCTCCTCAACTTGAGCAATTAAACCCATCTCCTTGGGTTCTTCTTCTTTTGATGTTGAATTGCTCTCCACATCTGATTTGTCCTTCTTCTCCTCTTGGACCACTTCATCACTTTCTTCGGATTTTTCATCTTCTTGTGTAGGCAAAAATTCCTCCCATGGTAATTTCTTCACTTTGCTCCACAATTCATGGGCATTCTCATATTTACCTACACCACTTATCACATTAGGAGGCAATAAATCAATTAAAATTGCTATTACCTTTGAATTTGCCTCCGATCGTGTGGTTTGCTCTTCCATCCAATGTCGTGGTCGGAGCCTTTTTCCCTTCTTGTCTCTTGGGACTTCGAACGGGTACTTGATCACCATCATTGTATCCCAATCCGTGTCGAAGAAGACTTCCATCTTCATCATCCAAAATGTGATGTCCCCAAGGCTTCCTCCTTCAAACTTTGGCGGTTCTATCAAGCCGGTCATCTTGTGCTTCCTTGGCGGTTAGTCCAACGGAGAGCGTCCTCGCTCTGATACCACTTGTTGGGGATCGGACGACCGGCTTGAAGGGGGGTTGGATAGACGGCGCCCCCAAATACTCGCTTCTTTCTACAACGTTAGTGCGCAAGCGGAAATGCAAACAAAACAAGTAGAAAGCTAAATACTAAAGGAAAGAATTCAAACCAAGCTACACGATCATTTACGTGGTTCGGAGATAAAGCTCCTACTCCACGGCGTGTCCGTAAGGTGGACGATCCCGATCCTTCGGTGGATTACTCCCCGGAAAACTTCCGGCTAGCTCAAACCTCCTTGTGGGTGGAGAAACCTCACCACAACCCTCACAAGAGCTCTTTTGACGCTAGGGCACAAGTATACTACTAATAGAGATTAACCACCTCTATTTCGTCAACTCAAACCAAGCTCCCAAGCTTTGGTTTTATAGGCCACGGGTTGGAAAACCCCGCCTACCAGTCGACTGCTAAAACATGCAGTCGACTGCCCTCTATGGAAATTCGACCGTTACATCCCAACGGCTCGATTCCACACATTCTGTTCGCTGCCAGTCGACTGCCCCAGTCTAAAACATGCAGTCGACTGCTAAAACATCCAGTCGACTGCTACAGTACTGCTACAGTAGCGCTACAGTACTGCTACAGTAAACCCTAAAAACTAGGATTTTACTCCGAGTACAATCTCTCGTGCACTCGTACCCTCACCCTTATGACTCACTTGATTCTTCCTTTGCAGCTTTGACCTTTTGCCTTCAAGCCTACTTCCTTTGGCTCTCGTCCCTCGGATGCATTCAAGCCCGCGGCTCGTCCCCAATGTCATCCTTCGCGTATGCCTCGAAGTCGCTTCCCTTGGCTCTTGTCCTCGCTGTCTTGTCCACGGTCCCTCGGATGCTCCATCCTTCACCGGACCCGAAGCCATCAACCTGAGTCACATGTGTATCCTGCAAACCTGCACAACTCAAATACACATATCAAATACAAGGGTGAACCTAACTTAAACCCTTTGCCCAAACACCAAAACACATGGTCCCGTGGACCATCGGGATTGCTCCAACACCAAGTATGGGATTTAGTTCCTAGACCTAGGAAGACCACCATTATTGGAACCAAATGTGTCTTCAAAAATAAGTTAAACCAAAAGGGAGAAGTCGTAAGGAACAAGGCGAGACTCGTAGCCAAGGGCTATAGTCAAGTCGAAGGCCTCGATTATGATGAGACTTATGCTCCCGTGGCACGATTAGAGTCCATTCGTTTATTGCTAGCTTTTGCTGCACATAGAGGTTTCAAGCTCTATCAAATGGATGTTAAATCAGCCTTCTTAAATGGTTTCATTAAAGAAGAGGTCTATGTTGAACAACCACCGGGATTTGTGAATACCGAAGTTCCAAACCACGTGTACAAGCTCAAGAAAGCTCTTTATGGGCTTAAACAAGCACCTCGAGCATGGTACGAGAGGTTGTCAACTAACCTATTAGAAAAGGATTTTGTAAGAGGCCAAATAGACCCAACACTATTTCTGCGTAGAGATGGTGAAAATATTTTTGTAGCCCAAGTGTATGTCGATGACATAATTTGTGGCTCAAATAACAAGGGCTATTTGAATGAATTCATTTCTCACATGGAAAGTGAGTTTGAGATGAGTCTAGTAGGAGAATTGACATTCTTCCTCGGACTTGAAATCAAACAAACTCGAGATGGAATTTATGTCCATCAGACAAAATACACTCAAGAGATGCTTAGAAAATTCAATATGAGTGACTCTAAGGAAGTGTCCACTCCAATGGCGACAAACACTCGCCTTGACAATGATGAGAGTGGAAAACCAATTGATCTAACGCAATATAGAAGCATGATTGGTAGTCTTCTATATCTCACAGCTAGTCGACCGGACATACTCTTTGCTGTGGGCATGTGCGCTAGGTATCAAGTCTGTGCCAAGGAATCTCACTTAATTGCAGTTAAGAGAATTCTGAGATACCTTAAAGGCACAATTAGAGTAGGTCTTTGGTACCCACGTACTGAGTCTTTTGACTTGATAGGTTATACCGACTCCGATTATGCTGGGTGCAAATTGGATCGGAAAAGTACTAGTGGGGCTGCCAATTTTAGGTTCATCTTTAGTTAGTTGGTCAAGTCGGAAGCAACATTGTGTTGCTCTCTCCACGACCGAGGCCGAATATATTGCCATGGGAGAGAGTGTATCACAGTTGTTGTGGATGATACACACCCTAGAGGATTATGGACTTTCTTATAAGGGTGTACAAGTGCTATGTGACAATATTAGCACGATCAACCTAACTAAAAATCCAGTCCATCATTCGAGGACCAAACACATTGAAGTGCGTCATCACTTCATAAGAGATCACGTAGCTAGGGGAGACATTGCACTCACATATGTTGAGTCAAAGTCAAACCTAGCTGATATTTTCACCAAACCCCTTCCGGAGAATGAATTTAGTCATTTAAGGAGGGAGTTGGGAATGTGTTTGGCTCCTTAGGTCATTAGAACTTCACCATGATCAATAAGGACTAGTAAAATGACAAGAGTAATTGGGATAATAACTTGGGCAACTTGGGAACATCTCACACAAACTATAAGGTTTAACAAAATATTTTTGTTTGCTAGAAATGGGGTGAGATGCTAGGATCAACCAAATTATTCAAAATGTATCATGCATCTCTTGAATAATTAGGTTGAAGAGACATAAATTGAGTATGGGGAAGACCATTACATAATTCATGTGTATTTGGTTCCTAGATCTTACTCATATATTCCAACCAAGGAATCTTGGTTGGACTTTTGCCTAGAAATTATCTAATTATGGTTGATGGCTGATGTGTTGATTGATATTGTTGGTTGATTCATTTCATGACTTTGATTGATTGATAATAAGATAGGTTGTTAAAGGAAATGATAGCAACTTGGATATATTTTGACAAACTTGAAACTGATCATAGCAATCCTAAGTCTTAATTAATACCTTGGTTCACCTTAGGTAATAGTTTTATAAGGTTTTTTGAGATTGGAATCCTAAGATTCCAAATGTCTGAGTTTTTGGTTTTAAAGTCTGAAACTTTCTGGCTCTAAACAAGCTCAGACCATAAGAGCTCATTTTTTTTAATATACTTGTGGGTGTTGATTCTTAGATTCTAGGTTATGAATTTGGGAGATTCTGAATTCTTGAGTTCTGAACTTTTCAGAATTCTCGATAGATAACGGCGCTCATAATTTCAGTTACTGAAAATTATATCAGACACTGATCGGTCCAGGGACCGATCAGGATGATGCCTGATCGGTCTCCACGACCGATCAGGAGATTTGACGATACCTGATCGGTCTCCACGACCGATCAGGACATTCCTGACCACAGAAGGTTCACTGATCGATCCAGGGATCGATCAGGAGACACCGGCACATATCGACCCTACTGATCCACATCTGATCGGTCCAGGGACCGATCAGGAAGCTCCCTGATCGGTCCCCACGACCGATCAGGACGATCCCTGACCGATCAGGACGTTCCCTGATCGGTCAGGATTGCTCCTGTTCGGACAGCCGTCCGATCATTTCATCACTGTTTACCCATCAGTAAACAATTAAAAACATCCCGATCTCTTCTTTTCCTTTTTCACGCGGAACCCTAGCCGACTTCTTCCCTCACCTCACTCCTTCTCTTCTCGTTGCACGCGGACCACTAGCCGAACCCTAGCCGAAGCTCTAGCTCGGAAGTCCTAGCCTAAAATTCAATGGCACCAAGGTAACTTCTAACTTCTCTAGAACTTGCATTTTGTTTCTCACTGAATCTGAATCTTCCTTTGTCACGGTTCTTGATTGTTGGTGGCTCCGGTGCTCACTCATTGCCCCATTTTACCACATTGTTAACTCTTAGAAAGAAAGTAGTGGGTGAAGGGACCTCTAAATCTATGTCACCTGAGAAATCGAACCCTAGGGCTACTTCCCGACCTCAACCATCTGTCTCGGCTAGATTTCCAAACCAACATTATGAGGATGCCTTCAACCAAAGAACATTCAAATTACTCCCTTGTAGGTCCGTGGATCGAAAATTCATGGACGAATTTTGCCCACAAGTGTCAGAAGTCATAGCCTACTACAAACTAGATTCACTAGTCTACTTGGAACGGGATATCAACTATGACTTGGTCTCTGAGTTCTATAATAACCTTCATCAGACTAATGATCTAGGTTATAAAACAAGAGTTGCTAAGCGGACTCTTGATTTCAGTGTCTCATCCTTCTTTGAGTATCTCGATTGTCGGAGGAGTACCGGTAATGTCTCTTCGATATTTCCTGACTTACCAGATCCGTTACTTCCCCCTTTTGATATCTCACCTGACGATATTTATGAGTACTTCTTCAGACAGCCTAGACAAGGGCTAGATGAGCTAGATGTTGACTTCCCTACTTTTGCAGCCTTGAGATTATCTCCTCAAGACTACATTCTTTTTAAGATTGTCACGAACTGCCTTCTACCTATCACATCTAAACCATTATCTGAGATCCGATCATATCATTGTCTTATGCTTTACGGTTTGCGTCGGCGTCTCGATTTTGAAATCATGTCGAGCATCTACTCCTCGATCATATCATATTCTAAGCCTAGCAGCTCCACTATTTATATGCCTTATGGGCATATAATTACTGATTGGCTCGAGACCCTTCAAGTTGATGTCTCTAAGGGTAGAATAGTCAAAATGGTCAGGCAGGATTGCCGACTTGGGAAACGGGCATTTTCCAAGTCTGACATCATAGGGCGAAATGGGGATGTTCGGTGGAAGGATGGGAGAGCACTAGGTGAGTTACCACGGGGACCTCCACGACAGGTTGCTCCTGATGCTGCTCCTCCTGCTGCTGACGATGGAGAGGCCGATCCTGATTTGCGCTGGCAGATCGCCGAGCTGGAGAGTCGCTTTGATCGACACGATGAGCTACTGGCTGCTGAGCTCCATGGACTGCGTGTTCGGATCAACCAGCGCTACGATGACTTGCGCAGTCAGCAGCTGGTGACGCAGCAGCTACTTCTGGGCTGGATGGCCAACTACCCACCTCCGCAGCGATTCTCGGGCCATCCATCTTCGAGCTCCAGCATGCCGCCTCAAGATTACGTGCCTCCCGCAGATGATGATGATGTTCCTCATGTTGAGGACATTGATTGATACATTCATTTTGACTGTCTATGTATTTTGGATGCTATTTGTTAGTTTTTATGTCTGACCTAGATGTTTGCACTTCTGATGCTACTCATGTATTTATGCTACTCAGTTTTATATTTGCTTGCTCTTTATTATGCTTCATTTTCTATCGATTATTACTATGCTGTTCACTTGCATGTCTTGTTTGTCCTTTATTTCCTTATTACTGTCTTATAATACACTTAGAGGGAATTCTAAGTGCTTTAAGAAACAGACAGTAAGGGTTAAGGGGAAGTTCTTTAAGTTATCTTACCTTTTTCTCACCTTTTCGGTGTTTGACAAAGGGGGAGAAGATAACTAAGTTTAGATGAATGCAAATTTGATTTTAGAAGACCCTCACATAGTGTTATATCCGTCTTAGGGGGAGGATCTTGATTCCCCTAAAATTATGAAAATTTGAACAATTCTGATCTAAACTTAAATCGTGTTGTCAAACAACAAAAAGGGGGAGATTGTTGATACAGTCTGACCTGGCTGTTGTTTTGATGTTGACACTGATTTAAGTTTGTATCAGATATTGATTAAACTCAAAATGACTACTGATCGAGGTTGATCAGTTGGGAGGGAAAGTCCTGGTGAGTGAAGTCAGGCAAGGGAAATCCAGATGGGTCAAGACATCTGGTGAAAAGTCCAAGCAGGAGCTTGGCACGGAAAAGTCCAAGTATGGTGACTTGGCACGGAGAGGGCTCAGGAGCTCGTTCTCTGGACCGAACGAAGTCGGAGAGGGCTCGGTAGCTCGCCTCCCGACTAGATCAGAGGGCTCAGCTCGCTCTCCGGACCCACGGTCGAGAGGGCTCTGAGCTCGTTCCCGGACTCAGGCCGAGAGGGCCTGAGCTCATTCTCCGGACCGACGAAGTCGAGAGGGCTTGGTAGCTCATTCTCGGGATCAATCCTAGTATCACATAGGCGTTGGATCGGTCAACGCACCGATCCAAGGAGATTTGATTGCCCGACGGTGCACCGATCCGATGAAACTAGGTTTGCCGATCGGCCGGTGACCGTCGAAACACTCGAGAGACATCGATGTAATCTGATCGGCCTCAGACCGATCAGAAACACCCGAGCTCATCGAGGTAATCTGATCGGTCCGTAGACCGATCGGGAGATGATGTCGCGAGAAGGAAAAGGCGGGGATCGGTCCGATCCATATGCACTCTGATCGGTCTGTAGGACCGATCAGGCCATATCCTGATCGGTCTTGGGACCGATCAGGTGACGATCTTAGGAGTGCGAGGAACCGCACTCATTAAGCCTTGATCGGTCTTCACAACCGATCAGACATCAATTCAAAGGTGTGGATTGGTCCGCTGACCGATCCACCACACTGTCTGCACACACTGTCAGGTTCTGCTGGTTTCTGATTCGTTTGAACTAATCAACTTCTGCTGTGAGCTTTATGTGGTGCAGGTTGCAGGTTCCATTCAAGTGCTTAATTTCAAATTAAGCCTCATCAAAGGAATAAGACAGAGCTTACTTTCTTCTGTGTATCACTGCGATGAGGGAAGATTGAGCATCAACGGATACTGATGCTAACAGACTGCAATCTCTGTTCGCGATCAGCTTGACTCCTGTGGGTTGGTTGGAGCTCAGAAGACACCAGCAAGACCAAGGATGGTATTGGTGTGAGTTCAGAGAACTAGCTGAGGAGGAAGAGTGATTGGCGATGCTTGTGTTTACAGCAGAGATTCGACGCAGAGTTTCGGCAGCGAAAGAGCAGAGGCATAAGAAGAGAGACGAGGAAGCAAGGAATAGAGCTCTCGGTTGATTGTGTGAAACAAGCTGTGCTGTGCTTTGTGCTTGAAGAGAGGCTGTATTCTTGTGTTCCTGCTTGTGCTTATTCTTCGCTGATTGTGGCTGTGAGCTTCCTTTGATCATTTCACTTGAGCCA
Source organism: Zingiber officinale (assembly GCF_018446385.1). Lineage (NCBI taxonomy): Eukaryota > Viridiplantae > Streptophyta > Magnoliopsida > Zingiberales > Zingiberaceae > Zingiber > Zingiber officinale. The sequence continues at coordinate 23,859,029 of NC_055993.1, forward strand.
CTACTGTAAGTCTTGTGCTTAATTTCTTACTGCTGTTAAAGACTTTGTGGAGAGGTTACTCCACCGAGAAGGAGAATCCTTTAGCCGGATAGCTTCCGGGGTGTGATCTACCGGAAGATCAAGGGATCGTCCACCTTACGGACACGCCGAGGAGTAGGGGCAAGTTATCCCCGAACCTCGTAAATCTCTGAGTTAGTGTGCTGTGTTCTCTTTTTGTTTTAGTCTTCTAATTCCGCTGTGCTAACAAAGTTCTTGAAGAAATTTGTGTTTAGTATTTTTCTAAGAGGCTATTCACCCCCCCCTCTAGCCATCTAAGATCCCAACAGTGACAACTGTGCACTCTGCCATCACTGCTCCTGATGAGTGACCGAGTGTACGGGATGCTGTCGGAGTACACCTAACCTCCTACCCCAAATCATAAGTGGGGGAACTCAATGCTCTCATCCCCCTGAGCAAGTCTAGAGGAGGGATACCTGTCCTGCTACAACACTGCGTCACACTACCCATGAGTAGACCAACGGAGCCCTTGACAGAGCACCTGCTGCAACACACCATGCCTAATAAAAACCACTAAACCATAAGTGGTTATGTGTGCAAATCCATGTAACTAGCGATGTGCTCAACAATAATGGAGCCGACTATCGCACGGCATGCAATCATGAGAGATGGTGCATGACACTAAACATAGAAATATCCTGAACCTATCCATCTCTACAAAATGTGTACCATAGAACAAATTGACCAAATCAATGGTCTAGGTACACAGGTCAAATAAGGTATCAAAACCTAGGTCCTGAACATAATAAAGTATTGTTATGCCACTACCCCTATAAGCATTTATAATCAGGTAGGTACTAACATGAAGTGCATAACAAGTAAACAAAACAAGCATGTAATAGGTATCGGGTAGTGACCAACCGATGCAGATAAGAAACATAATCATTACTATTTGTTAAAAATATTACTATGCATATCAAATAACATATCTAAAATGATAAGTCAAAGTACCCGCCTCCAATAGAAAGGTCCAATCCGGTAATCGAGATACTCGTCTCATGTCAAAGTCCTATACCAATTAATGTGTATATTTTATTTAGCTAAATCTAAATAAGTAGCTAAATAAAAATCTCTAACACTAAATTAGGGCAAAACCCTAATCAACATATAAACAACTAAGGAAGAATTTTCTTCCGACATCAAACCAAGTCTACACACTTACCCTAATCTGAAACCTCAGTCGGTGATATCATAGCCAAAGACAACTTGCTGCCAGTAAACCTGACCGAAGCGAGGTAAATTGTGCTACCCTCTTAATCAAATACCCTTCAACACCAAACACCACTGATCTTTAGTTTCTGTCTGTATCGCCAATACCTACATTTTAGTGTCCAGATCAGAATTAACTCAAGAATCATCACAACCAACAACCACCTAATCCCATAACAATCTGTGCACCTTACCTACTCGATATTCCCTCTGCCGGTGATTGGTGGCGAAGATGGAAGACCCGATAGTGAGGTCTAGGGCATGGGTGAAGCAACTAGGGCTTGAATCTGTGCCTCTGGTTGAAAGCCCACTCGTGCAAGGGTGGTGGTGGACCAAGTCTAGGGCACAGGAGCGTTGCTGCTTGGCACGAGGAGGAAGGGAAGCTTCGACTGGTGGCCAGGGACCAGACCTAGGGTTCAACTAGCAGATCAACTCCTTGAGGCGTCGGCGAAAAGAGAAGAAAGGTGGAGGCTCAGCACAGAACCTCTCCTTGGCCGAAGGTGACTTCGAGGGAGGAAGAAACTTGGTCGGCGGTAAGAAGAGAGGAGATGGTTCGGCGGCAGAATCTTAGGGCACAGGTGAGGAGTGGCGCGATAGGGAAGAAGAGAAATGGAGAAGAAGAAGAATTGTCGGGCACGGTTTTGTACTCTCGGGGGAGAAGGAAACCGCCGCGTGCGGTTAGGGCACGACGTTGGGCGGGGAAGAAGACTCGGGCGTGTGGAGGAGGAAAGAAAGAAAAAAAAATAAAATAAAATAGAAAATCAACATTTCCTCGCTTAAATGGGGTAGTCCAAATAGGCTTTTCCGGGGCCCAATATTATCCCCGTAAACGAAGTCATACGGTCTCCGAAAAATTTCCAGAAAATTTCTAAAAATTTTGGAAAGTTCCCTTATCGTTATCCGCCATTTTTTTTTTGGTATTTTACACTTCCTCGAACCCTTAACATCTTACCTTCAGCCTCCATCCTTTGGCTTTCGTCCCTTAGATGCATTCAAGCCCGCGGTTTGTCCTAATGTCATTTTTCGTATATGTTTCAAAGTGCACTTCCCTCGACTTGTCCTTAATTCCTTGTCTATGGTCCCTCGGATGCTACATCCTTTACCGAACTCGAAGCCATCAAGTTAAGTCATATGTGTTTCATGTAAACCTGCACAACTCAAATACATATATCAAATACAAGGGTAAATATAACTTAAACCCTTTGTATAAACATTAAAACTCATGGTTACATCAGACCCTCAAGATTGCTTCTAACAATCTCCCCTTTTTGATGTTTGACAATACGTTTAAATTAGGGGAAACATAATAGCAATCAACCAAGCTAATGAAATATGCAACATGCATTGAAACTTATCACAAGGCTCCCCCTACATCTAAGCTCCCCATTAAGCTAGGAATTTCGCATTGCAAAGGTATTTAATGTTTTTCACTTAAATCTTACTTCTCTCCCTTTTCCTAATAACAAAAAGAGCTCTAACAATATTTCAATTATTGGACTCTTTAACCTCTAATAGCCATTAATCATCATGTATCAATCTCCTTATAAGATTACATACATATATACCATCATTTTTGGTCATTACTTGTTACTAAAAAAAATACTTTCAAACTATATCAGTCGACTGGTTTAGACCACAGTCGGCTATTCTCTTCGAATCAACCCCACAGAACCATTCTATGTTCGATGAACAGTACTACCAGTTGACTGGTCTCTATATTATATGATCGATGACGTGCTAGAGAGGGGGGGGGGGGTAAATAGCACTCATGGCTAATTCATTCATTTCGGAAAACTTAAAGTAACATAACGGAATAAAGAACAAGATAAAAGCAATGCTAACATAATTTCTTTTACTTAGTTCGGAGCCTGTGACGACTCCTACTCTAAGGTCCGCGATCGTTGATCGTTTACGTTGGAAAATCACTATAGATCCACAAATAGGTACAGATATTAAGTGCAATTACAATACAATAAAGTTACCGACAACAATATAAATATAAGTCTTCCGTCGATTGTCGGAGTAGCGTAGGAGAGAGCGGAAGTTGTTCGTTCTTGATCTCGAAAATTATTGTTGTTGAAGTAACTGGTCGAGCCCTCCTTAAATAGCCAAGCTAGGCCTGATCCAGATCCACTGATCTTCGGATCAGGTTTGACTCGTTGTTGATCGATCGACCGATCCCCTGGTTCGATCGACTGATCCTACTTGAATTGGCCCATCTTCCCGTCTAGATTCAGCTTCAGATGAGTCATCGTTCGGTCAACCAATCCTGCCATTCGGTCGACTAATGCTGCTATCCTCGCTGGCTTATCTGGTCTGATCCGATCAATCTAACCTGATCTTGATCATTGTATATCCACTATTCAGTCTACCGATCCCAAGTTCGTTCGACCGATCCTTCAGTCAAATCCGATCAGCTGCCTAGAAATCAACTCTGTTGTATTGGGGTTCGGTCGACCGATCCAGCAATTCGGTCGATCGATCAAGGCTAAGTCCGACCCTGTAAAACTGTTAGTTTCTTAAAAACAGAGTTAGACAAAATAGAAGATACTACTGTTCCCTTACCGGGGAACACGTCCTCACCTACTCCTCTAAGGAGAAGTTACCTATTGCCAGACCAGTCCTCCAGACCGACTAGATTTTCTGCTTAGGGTTACCACCCCCTAAGACCTAGGGTTATCGACCCTAGGGTTTTCCATAACCTAGGGTTATCACCCCTAGGACCTACGGTTATCACCCCCTAGGGTTTTCCACCTCCCTAACCATACATAGGACTTTCCATCACCTAGGGTTACCGCCCCTTACGACATAGGGTTACCTCCCCATAGGGTTTTCCACTTGCCTAGAATCCATTAGGACTTTTGCCTAAGACAACATAGGACTTTCCTACAAGCTCAATCAACTTTGTTAGATTACAAGACAACTTAACTTTGGACCCTTTGACATAATCAAAACTCAGGTTCGATTATCTGATGCTTCCTGCACCAACATGTATTAATTGATTGGCACCCTTTTTTTTAGCCCAAACTGCATTTTGAATCTAATTTTAGAAATACACTAAAAATTTCACAGATTTCTAAAAATTCCTAAATTTTTTGGAGAGATCTATTTTACTATTGTCTACTTGAGAAAAATATATTTAAAAATATATCTATCACAGATCCCAAGATTGATATAAAATTTAAAATTATCTAAATAGTGCAATTGAACATTGATTTAAAGTTCTAATTTTGGCTCTCTCTTGATGTATCTGCCCATGCTAAGCCATAATACATCCTACCATTAGTTTATATGGAATCTATATATCTAAAATCAATTTTCATGCAATATGAACCCAATTTCATATTTTTTGCATGACAACTCACTCAATTGTGTCAATTCCTTGGACTTGAGATTCAAGTCCGTCTCCAAACTACTTGGCACATATTATGATCCATCTAGAATCCCAAGCAAGGTCCACTTGAGATGCATTGACCATGAGTTCCCAAATTGACTTTTTGAGCTTTCACTAGAGCTCTTAACCTTGGACACCTCATCATTGCCATAATCATATGCAACCCTTGCATATTTCTTCTCATTAGCCTTGGATGACTCTCCCTTGCCCTTGGTTGCTCCTCCCTTTCCATTATCATATGCTACCCTAATATATGATCTCTATTTGGCCTTGGAGGGACTAGATCGGTATCCCAAAGTTGTTCTATCATTATTGGGTCTTTGGTTACCCAACAATTTACCTAATCCCTTAGATTCAACATTGAATCTCTCTAGATTTTTCTTCAAACTAACAAGCTTTGCCTTTAAAGTTTGATTTTCCTTTTTTAGACTCCTAATTCTAGACTCTTATTATCCATCTTGGATATTCCTAGACCTACTCATCTTTCTACGCATGCGCCTTCCCTTATGGGATTTTTGCCTAGGTTCCCCATTACTTTCTTCTTTTTAGGTAATAAGAATCTAACTTATCTAGGCTTATTATGCATAGGTATCTTAGGGTTAATTTTAAAATTTACTCTACTTCTATCATGATACCTAAAGCTAAAATTTTTCATTGCTATATGATGATAATCATTATCAATCCTAGCATGCATAGGAAAATAATAATTTGAATTATAATTCGAATTAGGCTATATCTCCCTTACCCTTAAAGCTCCCCCTTGACTTGAGATTTTCTTCTTCTTCCATTTCTTCAAATGCGCTAGCTTCTTGAGCTCTCCTTTCCTTGGGCACTTTGTGTGGTAATGTTCCCTTTCACCACACGTGAAGCATCTAATATTCTTCTTCTCCTTTCCTATAACTCAAATTAGTTTCTAAATCCACTTTAGCGAGTTTAGGGTGTACCTCCTTTACCTTTATGAGCAATGGACATCTACTCTTGTAGTGTCCCATCTATCCACTTCTAAAGCATTTGATGTGGGCATTTCCTCTCGGTAGAGGTGGTTGAGGGTTGAGCTTTCAAGATCTTTATCTTGGATTGCTCTTCTTCTTCTTCTTCTTCCCGCGAAGATATAGACAATTCCACATCCTCCTTCTCCTCAAAAGTTGAACACATGTCAACTTCTGATTACTCCTTCTCCACTTGAGCCACTATGTCCCTTTCCTCGGACTTTTCTTCTTTGTATAAAGGCTTAGGTTCTTTACTTAGAACCATTTTACCTTGCTCCACAAATCATTAGTGTTCTTGTACTCACCTACATGACTCATTATATCATTAGACAAAATATCAATCAAAATTAATATTATCTTTTCATTTGCCTTTAATCGTGAGCTTTGCTCCTCCATCCAATAATGTGATCAGAATCTCTTCCCTTGCTTGTCTCTTGGAGCTTCAAACGGTTCCTTGACAACCATCATAGTGTCCTAATCTGTCTCGAAGAAGTTCTCTATTTTCACCATTCAAAAGGTGATATCCCATAGGCTACCCCCTTCATACTTCAGCGGAACAATCAAGCCAACCATCCTTAGCTTCCTCGGCGGTTAGTCCGATAGAGAGCAACCTTGCTTTGATATCACTTGTTAGGGATTGTAGTCTGACTAGAAGGGTAGTTGAATAGATGATCAACCCAAATTGTTCGCTTGCTACGTATTCGTTTGTGCAGTGGAATACTAACCAAATACAAATACGAAAGCTAAACAAAAAAACCAAAGACAAGAAATGCAAACTGCAATGATATGCTGATTTATGTGGTTCGGAGATAAAACTCTTACTCCATGACTATTCATAAGGTGGACAATCCCTATCCATTAGTGGATTAGTCCCCGAAAACTCAGGGTAGCACAATCCTTTTTATCGGTGAAGATACCTCACCACAACTTGATCAAGACCTTGGATTGCACTGAGAACTTGGAGACTCTAATTAGGGGTTAACCAACTCTAATTTCGTCACTAAGGTCAGCCATCCTAAGCTCCATTATATAGAGCTTAGGGAAATCAGCAAGCTAATTTTAGTATCACCAGTCGACTGGTCCATGCATCAGTCGATTGGTGCTAGCCAACGACACTCCACAAATTCTGTCATTCGACCAATTACTCTTTATCAGTCGATTGGTGTCTCAGCCGTCAGGCACAGAAACATTTTATGTCCTACCCCAGTCAACTAGTCCAATTGGCATTCAATTGGTAAAATCCTAAACTTAGGATTTCCCTTCCTCAGTACATTTCTCTCCCACTCGGACAATCACGACTCACTTGACTCTTCCTCACATCCTTGACTTGTTACCTTCAAACCTCCTTCCTTTGTCTCTTGTCCCTTGGATGCATTCAAGTCCGCGGTTTATCCTAATATCATCCTTCGTGTATGCCTCAAAGTGCACTTCCCTCAGCTTGTCATTGCTACCATGTCCATGATCTCTCGGATGCTCCATCCTTCACCAAAGCCAAAACCATCAAGTTATGTCATATGTGTATCCTACAAACCTGCATAACTCAAATACATATATAAAATACAAGGGTAAACCTAACTTAAATCCTTTACCTAAACCTCAAAACTCATGGTCACATCAAACCCTCAAGATTACTTCCAGCACTGGGTTACATTTGTGGTTTTATCATTGTATCCTAGCAAACAAATGTTCGATGTAACCTCGAAGCACCATCGGAGGGGAAAAAGTTGTTTTACAAAAATTGCATCAAACACAGACCTCAACGTTTCCTTTTCTTGACCGGGTGACCCATTCAAACTCAACAATTAGGTGATTTGATCTCAATGCACGCCGAAGGGAAAGAATCCATTTTTAGAAAATTGCATCAAACACAGGCCTTAACGTCTCCTTTTCTTGACTGGGCAACCCATTCAAACTCGATAGTTGGGTGATTTGGTCTCCCTACTCGGTGCTCAAGCAGCGGGAACCCACTCGGATTCGACCAAATCAATAGTTGGGTGATTTGATTTCCCAACAGGACACTCAAGCAGTGACGATCCACTCGGATTCGACCAACTGAGTAGTTGTACAACACATCGACTCAGCATGAGCATTCAAACAACTCGGGTAATTTGCGTCCCAACTCCACTCAGCAGTTCGGGTACTCTAATCCACTCGGGCGACACTAAGCTTCCCACTTAGACTTGGGAAGCACTTGAGTTACTTGAATCTCATGGCACTCACGACTACTAGGGTGCATTAGGCTAGCGACATCGCATTCAAACTCTAGAAGCCTAGATCAACCTAATCAACTTAGGTTAACAACTTGAAATTATCAGTTCAAATCTATCAATAATTCTGAGTTGTCTTTTCTTAATTTAAATTCAGAAAAATTCTGATTTATACGGCAATATCTCCAATAAAATTATGTATAAAAATAAAGCTAGAACATAATGTCTTTAGAATCCAATTAAAATTTAAGCGATTTTAATGATTATCAAAACACCCATATTATTCTTGAAAATTTGTTGAGAGGACCTAAATAACCATAAAATTCATTACGTTTTTTTTTCACTCAATAAATAACCATAGTTTCGTTACCAAATTAGTCGCTTCCAAATTTGCAAAAATTAAGTTTTTGATCCAAACCTTAATTATTGCAAATGAAGGAGAATATGATTTGGAAGCTTAGGTTAGTTTAATTGGGTAAAAAGTGATATTGTTAATTTTAAACAGTAATCGTTGATATCATTGTAAGATATAGACACATAAATTATGAAGAATATTTACCCTAGCACAATGTACGGTTCTTTACATGAGGAAGATCAGACATTCAATAAAATATTATGTACCTACTGAGAATTATTCCCAAGCATGGGCGGATCAATCATAGGACTAAGGGTGTCATGACTCCCAAGGAGAAGGAAACGTTTGGGCTTTCGATCGTCGATAAGCCAATCACATTGTCCTGTGATGACATCTTCATAGAGTAAGTTATCGCACAGTCGGAGACTCCGACTTACTCACGTTCCAAATCTAAAATTCTGGATCTATCCTTGAGCCCAGTAAATACCAATATAGATACCCGCCAACTCATAAAAAAACTAATTTAGTGACCAATAGTATAATTGTTGCATTTGTTTAGAATAATCTCGAATATATAAATTTTAACAAGAACAGGAATATAGAAAACTGCAACTAGAAACTAGATTAAATTCAAGCTTTAGGCGAAGGATAAATATACTGTCATATTGTATATTATTAAATAATATGGTTAAAGTACCCCTGTGGATTATGTTATATGCACAAGCAACTTTATGTAAAATAGCAGGTACGTAGATTTTATTATCTTGGGGCTGGGTCTGACTGACACCTGTAGTAAGTAATAGCACGTAGGGTCTAGCCTGTTGTCCGTAGAATCATGATCCAAGATCGGATTTGAGATTTCTGAACCTAAAAAAAACTATAAGATTACACAATTTAAAGATTAATACGTAGAATCATAATAATGTAGGATCATATCGATTCTACCTATTATATACGATGTCACTGATTCGGTTCCAATCCAATCATAAAAGATGAAACCAAACAATCTGGTACTTTCAAATTGTAGGATGGTAAGATTCTAAAAACCAGATCATGATTTTATAAAATATGATTCATCCAGAAGATTGTAATTTCATGACTGAAAGAGGGTTGGATTCAGAAATGGGAGCGGGATAGCCGCCGAGGAAAGGACTGGTTAGGCAGTGGTATTCAAAGGTAGGCCTGCGTCACATGGCAGCAATTTTGTTGGTTTCGCCTCTTTTTTTTTCCTGCAGTGCACGAGGGGAAGGTGGGCACGACGAGACAGTCCTGTCCTTGTCCTATTTCTTCTTGTTGTCTTCTTTGCCTCTTTGTCCTATATATACCTTCCCCCACTACTTGTACTTTTCTATTTAATTATTTAGCCCTTTCTTTTTTGGAACTTGGTGGGTGCTACTGTTGTATTATGTATGCCCATCACAGGCAACTACTAGCTCTGAGCATCCATTGATCTTCTCACTTGCAAAATCAGGCATAGTTTTGCTTTTGTTCAGGTAATGTATGTTCAGTTTTTATTGGGGTAAAAGATGAATACGTTTATCTTCAACATCTCTGTCAATCCATCTCAGGGTTAACACGGAGGAGGTAAATTACGGACGACTACAAGTCTTTGGAATAGTAACTAGTACATAAGGGAGATATTTACCTCGATTTTTGTCGAGATTCAAACTCTAAATCTCATTATGATAACACTTCATACGTTAGTCATTAGACCCATCCGAAGAGACTGTATGCCCAGCTTTTATTGATGTATTGACGAGATGGACTCTATTTATCTCATGACGCATCTTATAGTAAAATAAATATTTGTTGCTCAAATCAATAACTTGTATGGTCAAGCAGCCAATCGAAGTGATCAATATATATACAATAGATTAGGTGGATTGATGTAACCAATTGAGTTGACAAGATAAGTCGAGATCATTAAAGAAGCCAAATCAAATGAATAGAATAGAACTATCAGATTGATCATTAAGCGATCAAGTCTGATGAATTTAGATGAACCATTCAAACTAGTGACTCCAAGGTAAGTTGGTCGACTGAGTTGAAAAAAGAATAAGTCATACAAATTATTTTATGTAAATATATATGTCTTTCAATTTTATTCAATCAATTTAACTCGTAATAGGAGTTTAAAATGAAAGATAGTGTAAACAAACATAAATATTCAAATGTATTATATTTTAGAGGGTATTCTATGACGACTTACCAAATTATGTATCTAGTTTTGCATATTACTAAAAAAAAAAAATACCCATTTTAAAATTTATCAAATTACACATCCCTTCTCATTTTTTTCTCATAATACCCCTCCTTTTTATTTGATTTTTTTTTTTAAATTAATCTCCCAACCCTACTCTTTCATCTCCGTTTCCTCCATTATTGGAGCATCGACGATGGTTATCCGTTGTCATCCCTTCGCCTCCGTCCAACAATGCAAAGAGATACGACAAGTCGATGATGGTGGCCAACTCTGTCAATTTTAAAAGGATACTGACAGTGATCTTTCCTTACAATTCCATCCCAACTTCATTCACTCTCTTTTCACGATCCCCATGCTATTGCGTTGCATTTTTTAGTATGTGGTCACTCTTTTGAATTTCTTGTTATTGTTAGAAGTAAAGCCCGATGAGTCGGAGAAGTCGATCACAAGAGGAGGATAATTAGCGCTTTTAGAAGATAAGACTGACTTCGTCGATTCTTCATCGGAGGGTGACTTCGATTGTAGAAATGTCAGTATGTCCTCGGTCGTGAAATAAGTTTTTGATTTCAGACTAAACACTTAAATTTTATGTGTTTTAGGATGATTCTATTTTTGTAACTGATAATTATTTGATGAAATGTCAAATATTAGATTTGTTAAAACAGAGATAAAGGACAATGGATGGGATATTAGATTTGTTTAAGGAAAAAATAGGACTATATTTATATTTGATCAAGCTTAATAATATGCACACTAAATTTATACTATGGGTTCATGTCACTAGTTCTTCATGAGTAATGAAGTATTGGTAATTTAACTTATAAAGTAAAAAAAATTTCATTTGTCTTACCTAAAATTTATGTAATTCTTAAAAAGCTTATCAATTATGATATTCATAACAAGGAAAATAATCAATTTTCCATATGTGAATTAACATTTTATTTTCTATTTTCTATTTTATGAGTTTTCATATTATTAATTTTTCTAGATATATCTAACTTCTTTATGCTTTCATTGCCCTTTTGTATTTCTAGGTCTAATCTTTGGTTGTTGAATCTGCAAGGGCAGACCAAAGAGGACCACTTGAGATATCTTACTATAGGGAATCATCTAGCATACTTGAAAAAAATTAAAGAACTTAATTTTTCATTGAATGATATGGAGAACTTTGCTCTTCCTAACCAGTATAATCACAAGCATGCTGGTTTGATGTGGATATTGAAGAGGAATATAAATAATATTTTATTGTTTTTATTGTCTACATAATTATTATTGATCTATATTTCTAATTATCACTGTCTAAATTATTATATTCTTCTTGGGTGTTATTGTTTTAATGTGTGTTATTGTTATAAAACTCAATAAAACTATTGTTGCTATTATTATTGTAATTTTATGGTATGACAGTTGTAGATGGATACTTTTTATAGTGTGATAAATATTTTTTATTGAGTTAATTTGGAGTAATTTAGACATCTCAAGGTTCATTAGTCATTTTTGTCCCAAAAGTGACTAATTGACCTAAGACATTCTAAAAATTAAAAAAAAAATAATTTTGTCTAACATAGGGAGTCATATTTATTTGTGGTGTCAAATAGTGAATATCATCTATTATATTTGAGAGTATCTTAAGGCAATTGTCTTAGATATTATATTATTTATTAGATAAATAATATTTCTTATTTGAGTATGCATACAGCATGTATAAGATATTGATCTTAAACTCAATTAATGAAGTCTATAATACAACATATAATATGTGAGAATTTTTTATTGAATCATAATTAGTGGATATCTCTCCATATATAATTATGTATATATTGAATTATTCTCTATTCATGAATTGATGAGATTGGACATAATTAATTTTATAAGACTAACATATATTACGCTACTTGGTTTATCCAGGCAGTTGGTGCTTACTATTTAGAAACATTGGGATATTGAGAGTTAATATATGGATGCTAGTTAAGGGTACCTAGTTCATTGAATGTGACCTACTATGAGACTTCTGTAGGACCGTTAGATTCGATAGAGGGGGGGGGGGGGGGGGGAATATCGATTCGAAAAAAATACCGAGTATAAGTGCAGCGGAAAAGTAAATGAACACAGTTGTTTTTTACTTCGTTCGGAGCCTGTGACGACTCCTACTCGAAGGCCCGTGGTCCTTGACCACTTTCGTTGGGCAATCACTAGCAATTCGAATAAAGTTACAAGATGAATACAGGAAATGCTAATTAAACAAAGTAATACCGACAAAGAAATAAACCAAAAACTGAAGGAGCACTTTGTCGGAGCTTTGTCGGCGTCGCAGGAATGTAGAGCAGCAAGACCAGCAGTAGAAGAGTTCTCAGATTGATGATTGATTCTGAAGCTCCTGCCTGGGGCTTCTTTTATATGTTGCTCCGGGCGCCTGGATCCCTTCCGAGCGCCTGGAATGTGACGTAGCTGCACAAACCGTGATGCTCCACGTGGCGACGACTCGGCTGGATATAATTTGCCTTCCGGGCGCCTGGACCACCTTGTTCTAGAAAACTCCATTTTCCTGCAAAACAAAGTTATTCCGAGGCAATATATAACCTGCAACATAGATTATTAGCACATTTTATAATAGTATGAATTATCACAAGTTAGTATGACTTAGATTCCGTCTTTCTGAGACCGGAATCTAGTCACAATCTCGACTTAGATATCCGAAATGGATCTAAGCCGGATCGACGCCTAATGTTCCCTTCCCGGGAACGCGTCCTCGCAGTCACTCCCCTCCAGTGACTTACCTCACTTACCTGCCAGACGTCCGGTCAGCCCGTCGACCCGTCTGGACTTCTCGCCAAGCGTCCGGTCAGCCCGTCGACCCGCTTGGACTTCTCGCCAGCTATCCGGTCAGCCCGTCGACCTAGATGGACTTCTCGCCAAGCGTCCGATCAGCCCATCGACCCGCTTGGACTTCTCGCCAGCTATCCGGTCAGCCCGTCGACCTAGCTGGACTTCGTGCCAGACATCCGGTCAGCTCGTCGACCTGTCTGGACTTCTCCTGCACACTCGATCAAAGTGTCAGACAACAACAAAACTAACTTAACCTATTTGTCATTCATCAAAACCTGGGTTAAATCGTTAGTGCTAACCGCACCAACAATCTCCCCCTTTTTGATAGAATGACAACCTGGTTAAGTTAGTGAAAGAACGCAAAAACAGGTACATCGGTTTTAAAGTTAGTTTTAGTGTTTTCAATTTGGTTTATCTAACTTAACCGCCTAACCCTCCCCCTTTGGCATTCATAAAAAAAACAAGGGTAAACAATCATAATGTAGAGTTACTGAAAACAATAACACCTAATCTTGAAGAATAACTGAGTTTGGTTCAAAATTCAAGGATAAAAGTACAATTTTTAGATCCAAGAAAAAATCAAGTTGACTTGGGGGTGAAAAGTTGAATTTTTGAAAAGTATAAATTTAAAGTTGATCAAGTTTTAACTTTTCAAGCGTGTAAACATTTTAAATCAAGTTTTTCTACTTTTCAAAAGGTAAAATTTTTTTCAGGTTTAAGTAACATTTTCTTTTCAACAGGTAAATTTTCAACTTTAATTTTTCAAAACAAATTAAAAATTAAACAAGGGAGATTAAATTTGCCAAAATAAATTTTTAAGGCCCATTTGATATAGCTAAATTGGAAAGTTTAATTTTCAATAGTCAAATTTTTAAATCATGGTTTGAAAATTAGGTGGGATTAAACTTCTAGGTTTTTCAAACACTTAGTTAAATTTAATTTTTTGAAACTAATGTTTAAACATAAGTTAGGTTAAGAAGCATTTTTCAAACACACAAAGTTAAGTTCTCCCCCTGAACTTGATATTTAAATTTAACCAGCTGTCTAACCAATTAGGTACTAACTAACTATCAGAAGATAGTAGCTTTCACTTGGTTAGTCAGATTAAGTTGATTATAAGCAGTCAGTGTTTGACTTGACTTATGAACTTTAATCTGATTAATATCTGAGTTGTATTTAACGTCCAGACTTATGCTGATGCACTGAAATAAGCATCTTAAGTCCAGACAGTTGGCCTATGCATCTCACCCCTTTCTTTGTCAAGCACAAGCAAGGAAACCTAGGGTGTTGGTGAGATGCTCAAAAACTAGTCCTATGGGTATATGCTTTCTAAGGATTCAAAACTAGTCTAAGGCAAAAACTGTTTTTGAAGATCTAAAAATGGAAAGTTTTGAAAACAAACAAGTTTAACTTATAATTTGAAAGAATTATTTTTTAAACCAATTTTGAAATTTAAAATTCCTAGTCTATTGAGCACATCCCTAATTTTCGACGTAAGTTGCTAAACTCACTTTCAGGGAGTGGTTTTGTGAAAATGTCAGCTAAATTTGATTTAGACTCAATGTATTTGAGTTCAATATCACTTTTAGTAACATGATCCCTGATAAAGTGGTGCCTAATTTCAATATGTTTGGTTCTTGAATGATGCACAGGGTTCTTGGTTAAGTTAATTGAACTTATATTGTCAATTAATACTTTTACATTTGTGATGTTTAAGTTGAAATCTTTTAGAGTATGCATCATCCATAATAATTGTGCAACACATTCACCTATGGTTATATATTCTGACTCAGTTGTAGATAGAGCAACACAATGTTGCTTTCTACTAAACCAGCTAATAAGTGATGAACCTAATAATTGGCATCTACCACTTGTGCTTTTGCGGTCTAGTTTACATCCAGCATAATCTGAGTCAGAGTACCCTACAAGTTCAAAATTATTGGTCCTAGGATACCAAATTCCTACATTTGTTGTTCCTTTGAGATATCTAAAAATTCTTTTAACTTGTGTCAAATGGGATTCCTTAGCACAAGTTTGGTATCTAGCACACATACTAACTGCAAATAAAATATCAGGTCGGCTTGCAGTTAATTACAGTAGGCTACCTATTGCACTCCTATAATATTTTAAGTCAACTGATTTTCCATTTGGGTCATTATCTAAGATTGTGTTTACTGCCATAGGTGTTTTTATTTCTTTTGTATTTTCCATTCCGAATTTTTTAAGTAATTCTTTAGTGTATTTGTGTTGATAAATATAACTTCCTTCATTTGTTTGTTTGATTTGTAATCCTAAGAAATAAGTTAATTTTCCTACTAGGCTCATTTCAAATTCTTTTTCCATTAGATTAATAAATTCCTCTAAAAAATCTGAATTTGTTGACCCAAATATTATATCATCTACATATATTTGTGCAATAAATATGTCTGTATTTAATGATTTAACAAACAAGGTTGGGTCAATTTTGTTGGTGCAACCTTAGGTCAAGGTTGACTTGGTTGACCTGACTCGAGTTGACCTGACTCGAGTTGTGTTTTGATGTTTGACGATGTTTGACGAGAAGAGAGTTGTATTCTTGATGTTTGACAAGAATAGGTGTTCGGGAGATTGTAGGTGCAACATTAGGTCAAGGTTGACCTGGTTGACCTGATTCGGGAAAAGTCCAAGCAGGGAGCTTGGCACGCGAAAAGTCCGAGCAGGGAGCTTGGCATTGGAAAAGTCCAAGTATGGAGACTTGGCACTGGAAAAGTCCAAGCAGGGAGCTTGGCACGCGAAAAGTCCAAGCAGGGAGCTTGGCATTGGAAAAGTCCAAGTATGGAGACTTGGCACTGGAAAAGTCCAAGCAGGGAGCTTGGCACGCAAAAAGTCCAAGTATGGAGACTTGGCACGGAAAAGTCCCAGGAGTGAGATTAGGAGAAAGTCCTAACTGGATGTTAGGCGCTTGGAAAGTCCCGGTGAGTGAGGCAGGGGAAAGTCCTAACTGGATGTTAGGCGGTTGGAAAGTCCCGTGAGTGAAGCCAGCAGTGGAAAGTCCTAACTGGATGTTAGGCAATGAGAAAGTCCTAACTGGATGTTAGGCGGTGTGGAAAGTCCCGTGAGTGAATCCAGCAAGGGAAAATCCGATGGATCGTGGATGATCGGACTGGTGTTGGAAAGTCCAAGTAGGTCAAAGGATTGACCTGACACTTGGGGAATTCTAGCAGTCAAGGGAGTGACCAGATGCTTGGGATGAAGTACCAATAGGTCAAGGTTGACCGGATATTGGTTTGGAAGTCTTGGAACTTGGTTTGGGCAAAAACCAAGCTCTGGATCGGTCACCCGACCGATCCAGTGATACCTTGTTTGCTCTGATCGGTCCGGTGACCGATCGACCGGTCAACACCGTCGACCAGTTGACTTTAACCATCCACCGTGGCAGCAGGGTGAGGCCCCTCCTAATCACTGCATCACAAGCCTTCCCTTCAGTCTAGTCGAAGGAGGCGGTAGTCGGATCGACTGGACCATTGTGCGAGTTGATTCCCTCTCGATCGACCTTCGTCGTTGTATGGACTCCGATCAAGATAGGCCCTGATCGGTCTGCAGACCGATCAGAGTTCTAGCCGTTGCGACGCAACGGCTAGTTTCTTCGCTGTTTCTTCTTCGCAGGTATAAAGGGGTCGAGAGCTGTAGCTGCACTTCTTCTTCTTCCTCTTCTCTTCTGCTACAGAGCTGCTGTTCTGGTGCTTGAGCTTTGTTGAGCTCTTCTTCGCAAGCTTCGCGTGAGCTTCTCGACTGGGATATCCTGCTGTTGTAGGTGTTCTGAGGAGCTGCTGCTTCAACGAATCCAGTCGGCAAGGAGGCAAGAAAACCTGTGTTTTTACATTCATTGTTCTTGTCTTCTTGTATTTCTTGTTGTATTCCTTTCTTGCTGTTGCAAGAATATTGTGGCGAGGTTTCTCCACCCACAAGGAGTATATTGTATTAGCCGGTTCTCCGGGGACTCATCTACCGACGGATTGACTGGACTCGTCCACCTTACGGACACGCCGAGGAGTAGGAGCCCTAATCTCCGAACCTCGTTACATCGACGCGTTGAGGTTTGATCTTCTTGTTTTCGTTTCCTTGTTTGTTTTTCCGCTGCGCTAACGAATTGTAGGAAGAAAAACGAGAAATTGGGGTCAGCTATTCACACCCCCCTCTCTAGCCTCGTACAAAGGATCCTAACAAATTTGACCTTGGTTGAATCCTTTAGATGTTAAGTAGGATGTTAGCCTTTCATACCATGCCCTGGGTGCTTATTTAAGTCCATATAATGCTTTCTTTAACTTAAATACATAATCAGGGTGCTCTAGACTTTCAAACCCAGGAGGTTGATCCACATAAACTTCTTCTTTAATTAGTCCATTAAGAAAGGCAGACTTAACATCCATTTGGTATAGTTTGAATCCCTTATGGGCTGCATAACTTAGTAACATTCTAATGGATTCTAATCTGGCTACTGGGGCATAGGTCTCATCATAGTCAAGTCCTTCAACCTGACTAAATCCTTTGGCAACTAGTCTAGCTTTATTTCTAGTAATTTCCCCAGTTTCACTTAATTTGTTTCTAAATACCCATTTTGTTTCTATTATTTTCTTATTCTTAGGTGGTGGTACTAGGTCCCAAACTTCATTACGCTCGAATTGGGCTAGTTCTTCTTGCATGGCTATAATCCAGTCTGGGTCTAGTAGGGATTCATCCACAGTTTTGGTTCTATTTTTGAAATCAGGGAGATTTGACTCAAGTTCCTAAAAGATGATCTGGTTTGAACCCTTAGGTCTGGGTCACCAATTATTTGATCAGTTGGATGGTTGGGATTCACTCTTATAGTTCTAAGGGGTTCATTTTCTTGATGTTGTTCCTCTTCTTCATGACTTAGAGTCTGGTTGGTTTCTGGAACAAATTCAGGTGATTGTGTAAGTTCTAAGTCTTGTTTAGTTTCTTTAAATTTTACATTAGTTGTTTCTTCAATTTTTAAGGTAACCTTATTGTAAATTCTATAGCCTCTACTATTTAGGGAATATCCTACAAAGATTCCATTTTCAATTTTAGAGGTGAATTTTCCTAAGTGTTCTCTTGTATTTAAGATAAACACTGGGCACCCAAATACTTTAAAATATTTTATACTTGGTTATTTATTATAAAACATTTCGAAGAATGTTTTGTTATGGGTTTTATTTATTGTTGTTCTGTTCTGTACATAGCAGGCTGTACTAACGGCTTCTGCCCAAAAGTATTTAGGGAGGTTATACTCATTTAACATTGTTCTAGAAGCTTCAAATAAGGTTCTATTTTTTCTTTCTACAATCCCATTTTGTTGGGGGGTTTTAGGGCATGAGAACTCATGATGGTAACCGTTTTCAAGACAGAAATTGTTAAAATTGTGATTTTTAAATTCTCCCCCGTTGTCACTCCTAATTCTTTTAATTTTAATATCTTTTTCGTTTTCAATTTGTTTGCAAAAATTTGTAAAAATTTCAAAAGTTTCATCTTTATGTTTTAAGAATTTTACCCAAGTAAACCTAGAATAATCATCTATAATTACTAAACAATATAAGTTTCCATTTATAGATTTGACTCCATGGGAGTCAAAAAGGTCTAAATGTAGAAGTTCTAATATTGAGTTAGTTTGTGGCTGATTTGTTTGTTTGTGAGTGGATTTAGTTTGTTTGCCTTGTTGACAAGCATTACATATGGTTGAATCTAAGTTAGGTAATTTTGGTAAGCCTCTTACAAGTCCATTTATTTTACTTATATTTCTGAAGTTGGTGTGAGACATCCGCCTATGCCATAACCAAGTTTCTTCTTTTTGTGTTAAATAACATTTAATGGAAGAGATGGTTAAGTTGATGGCATAGATGTTGTCTTTTCTAAAACCTTTTAGGCTTATTGTAGGATTATTTAGATGTTTGATTAGACACTCTGTGGATAGAAATTTAACCTTATACCTAGTATCACACAATTGACTTATACTCAGAAGATTATATTTAAAATTTTCAACAAGTAAAACATTTGTAATTATAAAGTCTAATTTTAATTCAATATTACCTATACCAATTACCTTTAGTTTGCCGTTGTTTCCAAAGGCAACTGTTCCTAAGCTTTTGTAAGTGAGTTGAGTGAACTTAGTGTTATCTCCAGTCATATTTTGGAGCAACCACTGTCCAAAATCCACTTGGTTTCCTACAGTAAGTAGGATTTAAAGTTAGTCTTTTTGAGTAAACATTATTTAAGTTAAGTGTTAAAGATTTGAAATTAATTTATAAGTTTAAAATTAAAATTTTGAAATTAACTTTTAAGTTTAAAACTAAAATTTTGAAATTAATTTTTTTAAGTTTAAAATTTTGAAATTAATTTTTTTTTAAAATTTAAAATTAAAATTTTGAAATTAATTTTTTAAGTTTTAAAATTAAAATTTTGAAATTAATTTTTTAAGTTTAAAATTTAAATTTTCAAATTAATTTTTTAAGTTTAAAATTTTAAAATTAATTTTTTAAGTTTAAAATTAAAATTTTGAAATTAATTTTTTTTTTTTAAATTTAAAATTAAAAATTTGAAATTAATTTTTTAGATTTAAAAATAAAATTTTTAAATTTATTTTTTAAGTTTAAAATTAAAATTTTGAAATTAATTTTTTAAGTTTTAAAATTAAAATTTTAAAATTAATTTTTTAAGTTTAAAATTAAAATTTTGAAATTAATTTTTTAAGTTTAAAATTAAAATTTTGAAATTAATTTTTTAAGTTTTAAAAATAAAATTTTGAAATTAATTTTTTAAGTTTAAAATTAAAATTTTGAAATTAAATTTTTTTAAGTTTTAAAATTAAAATTTTGAAATTAATTTTTTAAGTTTTAAAATTAAAATTTTGAAATTAATTTTTTAAGTTTAAAATTAAAATTTTTAAAATTAAAATTTTGAAATTAATTTTTTAAGTTTAAAATTAAAATTTTGAAATTAATTTTTTAAGTTTTAAAATTAAAATTTTGAAATTAATTTTTTAAGTTTAAAATTAAAATTTTGAAATTATTTTTTTTAAATTTTAAAATTAAAATTTTGAAATTAATTTTTTAAGTTTTAAAATAAAAATTTTGAAATTAATTTTTTAAGTTTAAAATTAAAATTTTTAAAATTAAAATTTTGAAATTAATTTTTATGTTTTAAATTAAAATTTGAAATTAATTTTTTAAGTTTAAAATTAAAATTTTGAAATTAATTTTTTTTAAGTTTTAAAATTAAAATTTTGAAATTAATTTTTTTAAGTTTTAAAATTAAAATTTTGAAATTAATTTTTTAAGTTTAAAATTAAAATTTTGAAATTAATTTTTTAAGTTTAAAATTAAAATTTTGAAATTAATTTTTTAAATTTAAAATTAAAATTTTGAAATTAATTTTTTAAGTTTAAAATTAAAATTTTGAAATTAATTTTTTAAATTTAAAATTAAAATTTTAAACCTTATTCATCTCACCCGATCTATATTATCAATCTGGGAATCGTATGATTTTGTGAGATGAAATTACTTATGGAGTTTTGGTTTAACTTGTGTTAGATTTAGATTTAGCTTTGGTCTCCACAAATAGGCATTCTTCGGATAAATTTCTAAGCTTGGTGTGTCACATGGACGTCATTAGAAGTAACCAACCTTTCGAGATTTTCCGAATAGTCCTATCCACGGAGCTTAGTACTAAATCTTGGTCTAACTGATTAGGATCCATTTAAGGGTAGCTTCGGTTAGTTCCACTTGGCCAAATGCACCAGATCGAAGCCATATCTTTCTAGACATGCGATGCCCAAGTTTCCCTAACGTACTATCATCCAAAAACTTCACCAGTACCATGATTCAAGTTAAACTTGGTCTCTTTTTAACTAATCCTAATTACCCTGCCGGGTTGGTAAATTTTGGGTTACCCTGTCGGGTAAGTTAGTTTTGGAGGTGCCAGTTATTCTGGAGCCTTCCCCTGAATTATTGGCCATTCATTTAAATTTTGGTTTTAGGTTTGTGTCGATTCCTTTTATAGTTATGGTTAACTTGATGATAATTTTGTTGATTTTTAAGGTGTTCAAATTTTAAACTTAATTTAGGTTTGTATTTTGGATTTTGGTTTGGTTTATTCGATTTTATATAATGTATTTTTTCTTTAGGTATATAATATTGATTAAGTCCTATTTGCGTGGTTAAGCACGCTTTCGGAACCCAAGCTAGATTGGTTGATTTGTATTGGGTTATTAATGATTTAAAGGTTTTATTTGAATTTGACTTATATCCTAGTCCGGTTTTATTATAGCATGCTTTTTGATTATTTAGGATTAAGTCTAGATTTTTTGATCTTGTTGTGAATTTTTCTAACATTTCTTTTAAATTTTTGATCTCATTTTTGAATGACAAATTTTCCTCCTCAAGTGTTAGATCTTGAGTTGGATTTGAATTTTTGATTTGTTCTTTGAGGTTTTTATTTTCCTCAATAAGTGACTTGTTTTCATTTTCTATTTTAATTAATTTACTATTTAAACAGGAAATAATTTTAAAATTTTTTTGTTTAAATTAAAATATACCTCATTCGGGCCTTCGGAAACGAGTACGGACTCGTGGCTTGTTTCGGGTTCAGACCCGTCTTCATCTTCCGACTCGTCTTCTGTTTCGGCTTCGTGGGCCATCAGTGCAAGGTGGCTCTGATGTTTCTACTCTTCTTCCTCCGATTCGTCCGAGGAGTCGTCCCACGTTGCTTTGAGGGCCTTCTTTTTGGTTGGCTTCGGTTTGTCGAACTTCAGTTTTGGGCATTCGTTCTTGTAGTGTCCCTTTTTGTTGCAGCCGTAGTAGGTCACGTTCTTTTGTTCTGATGGAGAACTGATCTTTTGAAGATCCTTTTTGCTGAAGCTCCTTTTTCTCCTGGTGAACATTTTTCTTACCAAGTTCACCAGGTGTTCTTCGTCTTCAGAATCTTGGTCGGAATCTTCTTCAAATTCAGACTTGCTTTTCTTTTCTTTGGTGGAGCCTGCAAATAAAGCTATACCTTTCTCGGCTCCAGCATTAGTTTGTTCATGTAATTCTAATTCACAAAAAAGCTCATCTAACTTTAACTTAGAAAGATTTTTAGAAATTTTGTAGGCATCCACTATTGATGCCCACAAACTATTACGTGGAAAAGCATTTAATGCGTACCTTATTAAGTCTCTATTTTTCATCTGGTGGCCTATCGTATGAAGCCCGTTAAGGATGCCCTTGATTCTTGCGTGGAGCTGATTCGCCGTTTCACCTTCCTGCATTTTTATATTAAAAATTTTATTTAAAAACAGGTCTCGTTTTGTTACCTTGGCGTCGCTCGTTCCTTCGTGCAGTTCTATCAATTTGTCCCATAGCTCTTTAGCATTTTTGTGTGGACCGACTCTGTTTAGTTCTTCTCTTGTCAATCCACACTGTAGAGTGTTGATCGCTTTATTTTCTGTTGATGCCTTTTTCTTCAAGTCTGCTGTCCAGTCTTCAGGATCCAGTAGATTCCCGGAGTTGTCCACTGGAATTTTGTAGGGTCTCATAATGCTCATCCACTGGTCGAAGTCTGTTTTGAGGTAGACCTCCATCCGCTTTTTCCAGTACGGAAAATCGTCCTCGTTGAAGAGTGGAGGTCGTACTGTGCTGAATCCTTCTGTCTGAGACATTTTAGTCCTGCGCACAAACGAAAGAAAAGAAACAACAAAATCCCAAGACTTGGTCTTGGATTAGTAGTGCGGGAAGAGAGAGATAAGTAGTAGAAAAAAAATCTAGATTCGTGTTACACCAATTTAGATTAATAAAAATATTAAAGTAATGATGCACCAGTTTTAGAATTGAGCGTCGAACTGAAAACAAAAAAAGAAAAAAAAAATTCACCCCCAGTCTGATTGGTGGTTGCACCAAATCAGAGCGGTACCTGCTCTGATACCACTTGTAGGACCGTTAGATTCGATAGAGGGGGGGGGGGTGAATATCGATTCGAAAAAAACACCGAGTATAAGCGCAGCGGAAAAGTAAATGAACACAGTTGTTTTTTACTTCGTTCGGAGCCTGTGACGACTCCTACTCGAAGGCCTGTGGTCCTTGACCACTTTCGTTGGGCAATCACTAGCAATTCGAATAAAGTTACAAGATGAATACAGGAAATGCTAATGAAACAAAGTAATACCGACAAAGAAATAAACCAAAAACTGAAGGAGCACTTTGTCGGCGTCGCAGGAACGTAGAGCAACAAGACCAGCAGTAGAAGAGTTCTCAGATTGATGATTGATTCTGAAGCTCCTGCCTGGGGCTTCTTTTATATGTTGCTCCGGGCGCCTGGAATGTGACGTAGCTGCACAAACCGTGATGCTCCACGTGGCGACGACTCGGCTGGATATAATTTGCCTTCCGGGCGCCCGGACCTCCGGGCGCCCGGATCCCCTCCGAGCGCCCGGACCACCTTGTTCCAGAAAACTCCATTTTCCTGCAAAACAAAGTTAGTCCGAGGCAATATATAACCTGCAACATAGATTATTAGCACATTTTATAATAGTATGAATTAGCACAAGTTAGTATGACTTAGATTCCGTCTTTCCGAGACCGGAATCTAGTCACGATCTCGACTTAGATATCCGAAATGGATCTAAGCCGGATCGACGCCTAATGTTCCCTTCCCGGGAACGCATCCTCGCAGTCACTCCCCTCCAGTGACTTACCTCACTTACCTGCCAGACGTCCGGTCAGCCCGTCGACCCGTCTGGACTTCTCGCCAAGCGTCCGGTCAGCCCGTCTGGACTTCTCGCCAGCTATCCGGTCAGCCCGTCGACCTAGCTGGACTTCTCACCAAGCGTCCGGTCAGCCCGTCGACCCGCTTGGACTTCTCTCCAGCTATCCGGTCAGCCCGTCGACCAAGCTAGACTTCGTGCCAGACATCCGGTCAGCCCGTCGACCTGTCTGGACTTCTCTTGCACACTCGATCAAAGTGTCAGACAACAACAAAACTAACTTAACCTATTTGTCATTCATCAAAACCTGGATTAAATCGTTAGTGCTAACTGCACCAACAACTTCAAGTGATTCTCTACATGTCGACAAAGATTTCATTGCAGCTCGAGTGCAAGTTTCCTTAGACTTGAGATATTTAAGTCATCTTGGTCATGAAGGCTTATACTTTGACATCTTGGTAATTATCTCTTAGTAGGTGTAAGTCTGGGATGATTGGGTATAAGTCAATATGCCCAAAGGTATTTGAATAACCCATAGAGGATTCACCACTCCTTTTTATAAGGAGACGTATTCCCTATAACCTCTTGTTTGGATTATTACTTTTAAGTCTTTGACCAAACAATTACACATCAAGAGGATGATCTTCTTGGACACGTGTTTGAGTAATTTGAATCCACAAGATAAGAAACTATTACTTTGGCTAGATGTGACGTAGTTAGCCTAGTGGAGACTGATATATAGATTATTTCTTGAACCAAGTGGGTATAAGATAAGTGAAATGAAAAGACGTACTAATAATTGTAACTATTGAAGGATTCAGAATTGCTCTAGGATTAACTATGAGTTTTTATTTAATTAGGGATCATGATGTATTACTAGGTGTTACTCATGATCAATCAAAATTAATGGTTAATTATGGACTGCCAACATAAACTAGGAACCTATTGGGTCACACGCACTATGTGTATATCCGAAAGACATAAAATAAGTTTGTGAATTAAATTCTTATATTGATAGAGATTAAATATGGTAGGACTAGACGAGGAGCAAATATGGAAGATATTTATTGGATTGGAAGTGATGGTGGCCACATCACTTGTAGGTAAGGTTGGATCCCTTTTGGTTTGGTTATGAACCAAAATTGGTTTGGTTTAATAATGAACCAAGTTGGTTGGTTTTGAACCAAGTTTAATGACAACAGATCAAGTTACTATTAGGTTTTGGGTCTGAGAGATGACTTGATCTCCAAGTCATTGTGAAGATGTATGAGGAGAATAGATTAATTAATTTTTTTCATCAAAGAAAAACCTAATTTGATTAGGGTTTTCTCTCCTCTCTCTTCTCCCTCCCTTTGCTGCTGCTGAACTAAAGAGGGTTGTTTCCCCCTTTGTGCCACTGCAAACCACCACTGATGCCACCCTGCTGCGTTATTTGGAGCGAAAATGGAGCAAAAGCGCTGGGGCCGTGTAGCCAACACGACCGTGTGACCATAACATGTTCCGGCCGTGCCAAATGGCACGACCATGCTTGTAATCCAGATTTAAAGTGTAACGACCCAATTTTCCCTATTTTGAGTTCTGAATATCTTTAAAAATATTTAAAGATGCTTTTGAAATATTCTAGAGATTTTTAGGAATTTTTAGAATATTTTTATGCAATTTTTTTGAGTCCGTTTGGTATTTTTACCAAGTGGAGAAAGTTAAAAAAAAAAAAAAAAATGCAAGAGCTAGGGCTCGAACCCACAACCCCGAACCCAAGTTAAGCCGGACACGATGCAACCGACTGAGCTGGGAACCATTTCGTTAACTATATATGTAACGAAGCGTATTTAAGCGGTAGTTAGGAAAGTGGAAATAAAAAGTGGACGCGGCAGGATTCGAACCCAGTCTCTCGGCCCAAGCAGTATTCGACCCAACCAACTGTGCCAGCGAGTTATGTTAATTAAGGAAAGAACGGATTATATTTAAGGTATAGTTAGTAATAGAAAAACCTAGTTATAAAGGGATTAAGTTTTCCCTTTCTCGTCGAAAACCCTATTTGCCCTTTCTTTCTCTCGCGACGGCGCGCGACGGTCTCGGGCGGAAACGCAGCAAGGTTAGGGTTCCTCCTCCGGCGGCCGGCGAGGGGTTTTCCCGAGAATCCTTCTCATCCTCGTGATCTCCCCGACGTGGAGAGCCCGTGGACGCGTAGAAGGTGCTGTGATTTCGAGTCTCGCCGAACCCTAGCAACCCTTTTCTTCGGTTGTAAGTCCAAGAACCCGAAGTAAGTGTTTCTCACCTGCGGTAGGAGTAGCTCTCGGATTTTTATCTTGCGTTTTGTTGTAAAATGATAACAGTAGCCTTTCATCCTAGCATATGGTTTCGGATTTGACCTTTGCTCTAGCCAATTCGGTTTAAGCTGATTTCAATCTGTTGATGTGTTTTATTTAGGGCACGAACAGAAGTTTTGAGGGTTCCTTGATTACCACAGCATGATAGTTAGGTGTATTTACCTTACACTTCAAGCATGTTTAAGTAGATATAAATTTCTTCAAGTTATAGTATGATTGCATGATTTTTAGGAGTCAAGAATGAGTTAGTTTATTCAAGCTTGAGATGTGAAAACTTTTACTGCCATGAGCCTAACTAGGGAAAACTTTTCCATGCAGTTTTGTTATGGACTGTTAAAATTCGGTTTGCAATATACCATGTTACTTACCAGTAGTGCAGTCGTTTTTAAAACTCTGTGGAGATTAGTTTGAATAAGTACTGGCTTATATTAGTGATATATGCTTTGGAATCTCATGTATAATGAATAAGTGAGAGAAGTGCAAGTAAAGAAAGACTAAGACACAATCTGATCCTAAATTCCAGAATTTAGAATCAATGCCAAGGCATTTTATTACAAGAAGTATTTTAAGAAGGATATAAGGAAAAGTATTTTACTTTTAAAGGGCATGTACCGGACACAATGTCCAAAGGATGGGCTCCAAGTTGCCCCTAGACATAAGGTCTAGAAGTGTCTTAATGGTTTTGGGATTAGCTACCTCAATTCTCATTAAGAAAGGCGCGCAAAGTGGTACAATGCCGGGCCCAAGTAAAGTTGAATATTATTTTAAAGTATAAAAGTATTAATTTGGAAACAAACAGAACAAGCTCTTTTGTCTCAGTTGCAAATTCTAGCAAGTTAAATGGTTGTTTCCTTTAGAGATGCATGATGTAGTTCTATTTGCTATTTTCATGTTGAGCATGTACTTCCTGTTGTCTTTTATGTTTATGCATTCCTTATCGGATTTTGTGAGTAGAAAGCACTTACTAAGCTTTTAGCTTATAGATACTACTTTTTCCTCCTACTGCAGATATAGATAAAAATAAAGGAAAGGCTAAAGTGGTATAGAAGAAGGCGACAAGGAGATGCTATAACGTGTGTGATGTTGAACTATGGAAGCCACGGGACCAAGAAAGAATTTATTTAGAATCTTTATTCAATTGTTAAGAAGTATTTGTTTGATTGTATTGCCAGTACTGGAAACGTTATTGGTTTTGCTGTTTTGAAGTTACTTAAATGCTTTAGTTCTAATGAATTTCTAGAGTTGTTTTGATGCAGTATACAGTAGGTTAATGTTAAATTTGGAGTTTTGATTTGCATGCTACCTGTTTTAGTTTTGACACTGCTAAGAGGTCAATACTATCCACTGATTTAATTGCAATATATGGCATTGCTGACATATACGATTCTGTAGTCAACTTGATATACATACAATAATTATGAACTCATAACACTTAGATGTATAACTCGTTTATTTGATATGCTAGTCCTGTTATTGAAATAGATCTTCTGTTAATGAGTTTAAGGGTGGCTGTAGTTTAGATGTGTACCTCACTTTTGGTGGTGTGTGTTAATAGAAGTTTTAGTTGCTGTACACCTGGGAAATCCATGATAAACCGTAGGTCACTCTTCTAATTGAGTATGCTTTAATTGCTTTATTATGCTGAGTTGAGTTTTGGGGACCAGCACCTGTTTTGGTTACCTTGTATTGCTGAAACGTCTTGTAGCACTGCCGAAGTGTTTACCTGCCTTTGAAAATTATGTTGCTTGCTGGAAATCTTGGAATTCGGCTGGAGGTGTTTATTTGAAAATGCCTAAACCGTAGGTCACTCTTCTAATTGAGTATGCTTTAATTGCTTTATTATGCTGAGTTGAGTTTTGGGGACTAGCACCTGTTTTGGTTACCTTGTATTGCTGAAACGTCTTGTAGCACTGCCGAAGTGTTTACCTGCCTTTGAAAATTATGTTGCTTGCTGGAAATCTTGGAATTCGGCTGGAGGTGTTTATTTGATAATGCCTTTGTGTTTTTTTTTGTTACCTGCCAAAGTATCTGCAAATGCCTCTTAGTTGTTTATTTAGTTGTTACGAAATTGCAGTGAGATGTTTTAATTGGTGGCAGCATAATTACTACCTGCTTGCATGTATGCTTGCTATAAAGTGTAGTAAGAATTCAAATAAATGATGGAGTTTTATGCTCAGATTATTTCTCCGTAGAATTTTAAATATTTCTGATATTAGAGTAAGTAACTTCGGTTAAGTAGAGTTTAAGTAAGTAACAGTCACCCTCAGAGTAGTAGTAGGAAGGGTGGCCTATTACAGTTGGTATCAGAGCAGGTTCCATTCTCCAGCATCACACACACATCAGCATCATCTTTGCCGCTTTCAAGTAAGAAAGTATTTATGTTCTTTCTTTATTGCTTTCCTTTATTTACATTATTATTTGCAGTATGGATTGATAGTTATAAGTGAATGAGTAAGATAAGAGTTTTATTCTTTTAGCTATTTCCTTTCTTAATATATAAATTGGTATGTTTAGAAAGGGTAGAGAAATCATCAAATTTTCTTATTTGTTTAACTAGATGTCGAGAAGAGGACGTCCCCGTACCGCTCGTACTGAGGACCAAGTTCAGGAGGAAGAGAGGCCAGGCTCAACTGAGCCCAATCTTTCTGAAGTTGTTGCCCAACTTCAGAAACAAGTAGCTGAGCAGCAGCAAGTAATTGCCAATCTGATGGCAAATCAACAACCAGTCCCTCCTACTCCTCAAACAGTAACTGTGGAGACTCCAGTGGTAACTGAGGTTCCACCAGCTACCCAGGGAGTCGCCACAGCACCCCAGAGACAAGAAGCTTACCTTATACAATGGCTGAAACTGAAACCAGAGAGCTTCTCAGGCACGACTGAGCCCTGGGATGCCCAAGCTTGGTTCAAGACACTGGAGAGCACCATGGAGCTTCTTGACTGGCCAGAAGTCGAGAAGGTCAAGTGTGCCTCCTTCTGCCTGACTGGAGACGCACGCATGTGGTGGGAGAGAGTCAAAAGCAAGAGGGTAGTCAATCAGATGAGATGGATTGATTTTGAGACAGAGTTCTACGACGAGTTCTTTCGCCAAAAGATCACCAACAAGAACTACGAGGAGTTTATGGAGTTCAGACAGGGGGATCTGACAGTGGAGGAAGCAGTTAAAAGATTCAACAGGCTAGCTTGTCTCTGCCCAGAACTAGTAAGTACAGAGAAGGAGCGAGTCAGACTAATGCTCAGAATGCTGAAGCCTGTGATATCACTTAATGTGAGTAGTGGGACTCATCAGCCCCTGACTGGAGAAGAGTTGGTCAGTAGAGCCTTAGTAGCTGAGCACTACCTGAGCAGCATGAAGGCACAAAGAGAGCAACACAAGCCAATCAAGATGGAGACCAAGACTGGGGGAAATCAGAAACCCCAGTCAAATAATCAGAACTGGAAAGGCAAGGGCACTAAAAGAAAGCAGTGGGATTCAGGAAGTAACCAGAAGGGAGGACCAGAAACCAAACAGACTAAGCTCCTTCCCTGCCCTAAATGTGGGAGAACACATCCAGGAGCCTATCTCTTGGGTAAGACTAGATGTTATTCTTGTGGTCAAGAAGGACACATGGCCAAACAGTGTCCTAACAAGTTCAAAGCACCCTAGCCACAGCCAATACAATATGGAGCCAAGCCTCAACTACATTATATGCCTGCAACTCTGGAAGGACCTCAGATCAGTCAAGGAAGGTTGGAAGCTCCACCAGTTCCAGCCTTTGACAATGTCGAGTATTCTCCCTAAAGAGGAAGTCGCTAGTGCCTCCACTCCGTAATGAGTCAAGTAGTTATTTTTCAACATATAGCTACCGCACTATTTGACACTGGGCGACCCATTCTTTTGTATCCATACCTTTTGCCAAAGAATTACAGGTACCTATAAGCATGAATTCCAAGTTCCTGACAACCCTACCTTCTGGGGAAGTCATGGAATCTAGTCAGTGGCTTCGGTCCGCACCAGTCAGAATTTCAGACCGAGAGCTATGTGTTAATCTGGTAGTCCTCGCTATGCAGGATTTCGATATCATTTTGGGTATGGATTTCCTCAGCAAGTACAGTGCTTCAGTGGACTGCCGCAGAAGAAAAGTGATCTTTAGTCCAGAAGGTGAACCATCCTTTGAATTTACAGGAGTACCAAAGAGGAAGACCCAGAAATTCCTCTCTTCTCTCACAGCTCACCAGATGTTAGCTAAAGGGTGTGCTGGTTTTCTTGCATTCATTGTGAGTACAGAGGAAGAAGAAAGACCTAAGCAGGAGGAAGTTCGGGTAGTCTGTGAGTATCCAGAGGTATTCCCAGAAGAGCTACCTGGACTACCTCCCAATAGAGAGGTGGAGTTTGAGATTGAACTGGTTCCTGGTACCGGTCCAATTTCAAAAGCTCCATACCGCATGTCCCCAGCAGAGTTGAAAGAGCTACAAGAACAACTTCAGGAGCTGCTTGACAAGGGTTTCATTCGCCCTAGTCACTCACCATGGGGAGCTCCTGTGTTGTTTGTCAAGAAGAAGGATGGATCTATGCGGATGTGCATAGATTATAGGGCTCTGAATCAGGTGACCATCAAGAACAAGTATCCACTGCCCAGGATCGATGATTTATTTGATCAATTGAAAGGTGCAACAGTGTTCTCCAAGATAGATCTGCGCTCTGGGTACCATCAGTTGAAAGTGAAGGAGAGTGACATACCCAGAACAGCTTTCAGGACCAGATACGGACACTACGAATTCGTAGTCATGCCTTTTGGTGTGACTAATGCACCTGCAGTCTTCATGGACTTGATGAATAGAGTGTTCAGAGAATACCTCTACAAGTTTGTCATTGTGTTCATAGACGACATTCTAGTCTATTCCAGAACTTCAGAGGAGCGTGACACGCACTTGAGAATAGTTCTGCAGACCCTTCGACAAAAGCAACTCTATGCTAAATTCTCAAAGTGCGAGTTCTGGTTGGAACAGGTGGCATTTCTAGGTCACATTGTTTCAAAAGAAGGTATTCAGGTAGATCCAGCTAAAGTAGAAGCGGTCAGCAACTGGAAGAGACCCAAGAATGCCAGGGAGATCAGAAGCTTCCTTGGTTTAGCTGGGTACTACAGGAAATTTGTGGAGGACTTTTCCAGGATAGCCTCTCCACTTACAGCCCTCACCAGGAAGGACAAGAAGTTTGAATGGTCAGATAAATGTGAGCAGAGTTTTCAAGAACTCAAGAGGAGACTGACCAATGCTCCTATACTGACTGTTCCAGAGGATGACAAGAGTTTTGACATCTACAGTGATGCTTCCAAGATGGGCTTAGGAGCTGTACTCATGCAGGAAGGAAA
This sequence comes from Zingiber officinale, assembly GCF_018446385.1. Classification (NCBI taxonomy): domain Eukaryota; kingdom Viridiplantae; phylum Streptophyta; class Magnoliopsida; order Zingiberales; family Zingiberaceae; genus Zingiber; species Zingiber officinale. The sequence continues at coordinate 23,890,658 of NC_055993.1, forward strand.
AGTTATAGCTTATGCTTCCAGACAACTCAAAGACTACGAGAAGAACTACCCCACTCATGATCTTGAGCTGGCAGCTGTGGTCTTTGCACTGAAACTCTGGCGACACTATTTGTATGGAGTCCAGTGCAGAATCTTCACAGACCATCAGAGTCTTAAGTACTTCTTTACTCAGAAGGACTTAAACATGAGGCAGCGTAGGTGGCTAGAGTTGGTCAAAGAATATGACTGTGAAATCCTCTACCACCCAGGTAAAGCTAATAAAGTGGCAGATGCACTAAGCAGAAAATCCAGTGCATCCTTGATGTCCTTATCATCATTAGCCCTGCCACTACAGAAGGAGTTATCAGATTTCGGACTTGAAATTATTTATGGGCAACTTTCTGCATTGACCCAGAGTCAACCCTGCTTGAGGATATACAGAAGAAGCAAAGCGAAGATCCAGATATTCAAAAGATCAAGCAAGGGATACAAGAAGAAGGAAGTTCAGAATTTCGAGTATCAGGGAATTCTTTATCGGGAAATCGCCTTTGTGTTCCCAATGATGAAGAGTCGAGAAAGAAAATTTTAGAAGAAGCCCATAGTACACCATACTCCATGCATCCCGGTTCTACCAAGATGTACCAAGACGTGAAATGGAAGTTCGGTGGTGCGGACTCAAAGAGATGTAGCTAAATATGTCAATACCTGCCTGACATGTCAAGAGGTCAAAGATACCAGGAGGAGTTTTACAACCTCTTCCAATACCAGTGGAAGTGGGAAGACATATCCATGGATTTCATAACAGGTCTCCCAAGAACCACAAATGGATATGATGCGATATGGGTGATAGTGGACGATTGACCAAGTCTGGCCATTTTCTAGCCATCAAAGTGTCTCACTCTATAGAGCAGCTGGCATATGATAAAGAGGTGATCGACTTCATAGAGTTCCCAAATCTATTGTTTCGATAGAGATGGGCGCTTCACCTCTCACTTGGGGAGTGTTCGATCGCACTAGGCACCAAACTCAAGTTCAAGATGCCTTCCATCCTCGGACCGATGGACAGACGGAGCGAGTAAATCGGATCCTAGAAGATATGCTCGTGGCTTGTGCACTAGATTTTAAAGGCGATTGGTGCAAGTATCTGTGCTTAGCTGAGTTTGCCTACAACAACAGCTACCAAGCCACCATCAGGATGGCACCATATGAGGCGTTGTATGGCAGAAAGTGCAGATCACCTATATGCTGGCAAGAAGCAGGTGAAAGAAAGGAAATGGAAGTAGAGCTGGGCATTCAGACAGAGCTGATAGAAGAAACCACTCAGGCTATTCAGAAAATCAGACAGAGGATTGAGACTGCCCAGAGTAGACAGAAAAGCTATGCTGACACACGCCGTAGGCCACTGGAATTTCAAGTAGGAGATTCAGTTTTTCTCAAAGTTGCTCCTATGAAGGGAGTGATGAGATTTGGCAAGAAGGGCAAATTAAGTCCTCGCTATGTAGGACCTTACCTGATCACGGACAGGATTGGGAAGGTAGCTTACAAGCTAGAATTACCACAAGACATGTCAGCAATACACAATGTGTTTCATGTCTCCATGTTAAAGAAGTGTCTTCATGACCCTAGCCAAGTGATTGAACCTCAGTCAGTGCAGATCCAAGAAGATCTTAGTTATGAGAGTAGACCTACACAGATAGTGGATAGAGCAGTCAAGAGACTAAGGAACAAAGAAGTGCCACTAGTGAAGGTCGTCTGGCAGAACCAGAAGCACGAGGAAGTCACTTGGGAACGAGAGGACAGTATGAGGTAGAAATATCCAGAACTATTCTAAGTTCGAGGACGAACTTTTTATAAGGTATGGGGAATTGTAACGACCCAATTTTCCCTATTTTGAGTTCTGAATATCTTTAAAAATATTTAAAGATGCTTTTGAAATATTCTAGAGATTTTTAGGAATTTTTAGAATATTTTTATGCAATTTTTTGAGTCCGTTTGGTATTTTTACCAAGTGGAGAAAGTTTTAAAAAAAAAAAATGCAAGAGCTAGGGTTCGAACCCACAACCCCGAACCCAAGTTAAGCCGGACACGACGCAACCGACTGAGCTGGGAACCATTTCGTTAACTATATATGTAACGAAGCGTATTTAAGCGGTAGTTAGGAAAGTGGAAATAAAAAGTGGACGCGGCAGGATTCGAACCCAGTCTCTCGGCCCAAGCAGTATTCGACCCAACCAACTGTGCCAGCGAGTTATGTTAATTAAGGAAAGAACGGATTATATTTAAGGTATAGTTAGTAATAGAAAAACCTAGTTATAAAGGGATTAAGTTTTCCCTTTCTCGTCGAAAACCCTATTTGCCCTTTCTTTCTCTCGCGACGGCGCGCGACGGTCTCGGGCGGAAACGCAGCAAGGTTAGGGTTCCTCCTCCGGCGGCCGGCGAGGGGTTTTTCCGAGAATCCTTCTCATCCTCGTGATCTCCCCGACGTGGAGAGCCCGTGGACGCGTAGAAGGTGCTGTGATTTCGAGTCTCGCCGAACCCTAGCAACCCTTTTCTTCGGTTGTAAGTCCAAGAACCCGAAGTAAGTGTTTCTCATCTGCGGTAGGAGTAGCTCTCGGATTTTTATCTTGCGTTTTGTTGTAAAATGATAACAGTATCCTTTCATCCTAGCATATGGTTTCGGATTTGACCTTTGCTCTAGCCAATTCGGTTTAAGCTGATTTCAATCTGTTGATGTGTTTTATTTAGGGCACGAACAGAAGTTTTGAGGGTTCCTTGATTACCACAGCATGATAGTTAGGTGTATTTACCTTACACTTCAAGCATGTTTAAGTAGATATAAATTTCTTCAAGTTATAGTATGATTGCATGATTTTTAGGAGTCAAGAATGAGTTAGTTTATTCAAGCTTGAGATGTGAAAACTTTTACTACCATGAGCCTAACTAGGGAAAACTTTTCCATGCAGTTTTGTTATGGACTGTTAAAATTCGGTTTGCAATATACCATGTTACTTACCAGTAGTGCAGTCGTTTTTAAAACTCTGTGGAGATTAGTTTGAATAAGTACTGGCTTATATTAGTGATATATGCTTTGGAATCTCATGTATAATGAATAAGTGAGAGAAGTGCAAGTAAAGAAAGACTAAGACACAATCTGATCCTAAATTCCAGAATTTAGAATCAATGCCAAGGCATTTTATTACAAGAAGTATTTTAAGAAGGATATAAGGAAAAGTATTTTACTTTTAAAGGGCATGTACCGGACACAATATCCAAAGGATGGGCTCCAAGTTGCCCCTAGACATAAGGTCTAGAAGTGTCTTAATGGTTTTGGGATTAGCTACCTCAATTCTCATTAAGAAAGGCGCGCAAAGTGGTACAATGCCGGGCCCAAGTAAAGTTGAATATTATTTTAAAGTATAAAAGTATTAATTTGGAAACAAACAGAACAAGCTCTTTTGTCTCAGTTGCAAATTCTAGCAAGTTAAATGGTTGTTTCCTTTAGAGATGCATGATGTAGTTCTATCTGCTATTTTCATGTTGAGCATGTACTTCCTGTTGTCTTTTATGTTTATGCATTCCTTATCGGATTTTGTGAGTAGAAAGCACTTACTAAGCTTTTAGCTTATAGATACTACTTTTTCCTCCTACTGCAGATATAGATAAAAATAAAGGAAAGGCTAAAGTGGTATAGAAGAAGGCGACAAGGAGATGCTATAACGTGTGTGATGTTGAACTATGGAAGCCACGGGACCAAGAAAGAATTTATTTGGAATCTTTATTCAATTGTTAAGAAGTATTTGTTTGATTGTATTGCCAGTACTGGAAACGTTATTGGTTTTGCTGTTTTGAAGTTACTTAAATGCTTTAGTTCTAATGAATTTCTAGAGTTGTTTTGATGCAGTATACAGTAGGTTAATGTTAAATTTGGAGTTTTGATTTGCATGCTACCTGTTTTAGTTTTGACACTGCTAAGAGGTCAATACTATCCACTGATTTAATTGCAATATATGGCATTGCTGACATATACGATTCTGTAGTCAACTTGATATACATACAATAATTATGAACTCATAACACTTAGATGTATAACTCGTTTATTTGATATGCTAGTCCTGTTATTGAAATAGATCTTCTGTTAATGAGTTTACGGGTGGCTGTAGTTTAGATGTGTACCTCACTTTTGGTGGTGTGTGTTAATAGAAGTTTTAGTTGCTGTACACCTGGGAAATCCATGATAAACCGTAGGTCACTCTTCTAATTGAGTATGCTTTAATTGCTTTATTATGCTGAGTTGAGTTTTGGGGACCAGCACCTGTTTTGGTTACCTTGTATTGCTGAAACATCTTGTAGCACTGCCGAAGTGTTTACCTGCCTTTGAAAATTATGTTGCTTGCTGGAAATCTTGGAATTCGGCTGGAGGTGTTTATTTGAAAATGCCTAAACCGTAGGTCACTCTTCTAATTGAGTATGCTTTAATTGCTTTATTATGCTGAGTTGAGTTTTGGGGACCAGCACCTGTTTTGGTTACCTTGTATTGCTGAAACGTCTTGTAGCACTGCCGAAGTGTTTACCTGCCTTTGAAAATTATGTTGCTTGCTGGAAATCTTGGAATTCGGCTGGAGGTGTTTATTTGAAAATGCCTTTGTGTTTTTTTTGTTACCTGCCAAAGTATCTGCAAATGCCTCTTAGTTGTTTATTTAGTTGTTACGAAATTGCAGTGAGATGTTTTAATTGGTGGCAGCATAATTACTACCTGCTTGCATGTATGCTTGCTATAAAGTGTAGTAAGAATTCAAATAAATGATGGAGTTTTATGCTCAGATTATTTCTCCGTAGAATTTTAAATATTTCTGATATTAGAGTAAGTAACTTCGGTTAAGTAGAGTTTAAGTAAGTAACAGTCACCCTCAGAGTAGTAGTAGGAAGGGTGGCCTGTTACATAAAGAGGGCCATGGCCGTTCCGAATGGCACGACCATGCCAATCACCTCGTGGCCAAGCAGCACACGGTCATGCCAACATTCCAGAGGTAGAGAAGGTCACGGCCGTGTGAATCCACACAACTGTGTGACCTTTATTAGAGTGTATACTAAAAGCCTAGCTTTTGTAAATATTTATTTATGAAATAAAAGAATCACATTGGTCAAATATCTACATTTTATTTGTTAAGTGTAGTTGTTCAATTAATTTATAATGTAGATAACATGGTGAGTGGTGTCACACACAGAAGATCATGTTATCAGTTTTTTATAAATTATAAACAGTTGCTCACGACTAAGATGGAAAGGAACAAACCATTGGAATAGTTGTAGTGTAATTAGGTATTTGTTTATCTTGACTAATAAATTACACTAGTACACACTAAGTGTATTGAGTAGGACCATTTTAGGTAAGTTCTTTTTATACTGACTTAATAAAAGAACTAGACCTTAGTTATCATGGAAGTGTGTGCTCTTAATCCTAATATAATAACAAACATATATATTTAGTATTTATTTCTTTAACTAATCAAAGGGTAAGATTTAGCTTGATAAATCAATAGGCCCGATAAGTTGAGATATGATATTACTTATAGTGTGTGTTGTTGATTATAGAAGGAAACTGTGTCCTAGTAATCTAGGTTGAGAATGTCCCCAAGAGGAGCTCATAAGGATTGTCATGTTAAACCCTGCAGGTGGACTTAGTCCGACATGATAATGAGGTTGAGTGGTACTACTCTTAGAGCTAGATATTAATTAAGTGAGTTGTCAGTAACTTACTTAATTAGTGGACATTTGTTATCTTAAACATAGGGAGACTAACACACTCATGATAAGGAGGATCACATAATGTAATTTGGGATTGGTGCGGTAATGCAATAATTACTCTCTAGTGGAATGAGCTATTATTGATGAACTTGAGTTGTGTGTTCGGGGCGAACACGAGATACTCAAGCTCATCAGAAGGACAAAACCAATTTCTCTTCTAGGACTCTGTCGTAGCCTCATTAAAGCCTCAAGTCTATCCAAATAAAAGCCCTTCTTGGTGTCCAAGAGAGGGCCGACCCAAGGCTTGGTGACCAAGCCAAGGGCCGGCCACGATCTTCTCTTAAGGGGCCGGCCACAATAATTCAAAGATGAGGGGGTGTTTTGAATTTTTAAAATCTTCTTTTTGTAGATATCTACAAGTTTTAAAAGAGAGATTTTAAATTTAAAAGCTTTCCTTATTTGAATTAGGTCACATGGTTTAAAAGAAAGTTTAAAAATTTTAAAACTTTTCTTTTTTAACCATTCTCATGGTTTTAAGGAAAAAGGAAGAGAAGTTTTAAATTTGAAAATTTTCTATTTTTGTAACCATGTTAAAAAAGAAATTTTTAGAAGAGAAGTTTTAAATTTTAAAACATGATTTTAATTTTTAAAACTTTCCTTTTTTAACATTCTCTTTAGGAAATTAAAAGAGAGCTTGTAAAATTTTATAAGAGTTTTTTCTTTGCTTATAAATTTTTTACAAGAATTATTTCTTTCCTTTTAATTGTGGTCGGCCACCCTTGCTTGGTGCCCAAGCAAGAGGCTGGCCAATCATCCTTTAAAAGATTCAATCAATTAAACCAATCAATGATTGGTGATTGAATCAATCAAGAGGAAAGAAAAGGAAAAATAAAAGGGGAAAAGGAAAAACAAGAGGAAGATTTTATTTTTTGTAAAAAGTCTTTCCTTATTTGCCTTGGGCAAGTAATATAAAAGAAGGGGAGAGGAGGCCTCATGGGATAACAATTCTTATTCTCAAGTTGGTGCTTCCTCTTGTGGCTGGCCCTCTCCCTCTTCTTATCCCCTTGCTCTCTTTTGTTCCCTTGAGGTGGTGGTGGCCGAAACATAGAGAAGGAGAAGAAGGCTTTTTGGTGGTGTTCATCTTGGAGGATCGTCACCCACATGACGTCCAAGGCGAGGTGAGAAATACGGCAGAAGATATCAAGTTCATTAGCATACAAAGAGAAGGTATAACTAGTAATTTTCTTCCGCATCATGCTAGTTATTTTTTTTTTGGTATGAATTCCAAACACAAGAGGCAATAGATTCTAGTTTTTCAGATTTGTTATTCGAGTTTGTGTTTTTGTTTTTCGAATTTGTGATTCGATTGTTCCTTTTGGTTAAACCTAGAGTTATATAAGGAAATTAAATATTAGTTTTCCTTAAAAGGCTTTGTCTAGGAAGTGGTGATTGCTCCCATATCCAAGAAGGCCTAGTACCTCACCATGTTTAACCTGGAAGCCAATTTTGGAAATTAATATTTAATTGAATTTATAACATAGGTGGATTTGGATCAATAGGGTTAAGTTCCGCTTGCGATCCAAGTCTAAACCATTAAGAACAGATAAGTTATATTTGGAATCAATAATATTAAGTTCCGTTTGCGATTCCTAATTTAACTTCTAAAGAACACAATAGGTTATTTAGGAAAGGTTCGACACTTGTACAAAATTTTTGTACAATGGAACCGGTACGATCTTCCTAGGACTAACCAATAACCTTGGAAGAGAAGTAGAAGGCCACGACCGTGCAACCTCGCACGGTCGTGTGACTCAATCCGAGAGGAAGCCGTGTGGATTCCACACAGCCGTGTGACGAAGAACACGGGCAGTGCCACGCCAAAACCGAGCTGTGCTGAATTCTGGGCAGATTGTAGACCGATCATAATTCGGCCATAACTTTGTGTTCCGTTGGAGTTTTCGGCTGTTCTTTATACCAAAACATAGATGACTTCAAGATCTACAAATTTACTTCAGATCCAACACAGATAAAGCAATGTTTTCCCATGCTAAATGGCACGACCGTGCCTCCCAATTGCGGGTTCAACTGGACCTCCGCCCAGACCGCAGACCAAACTTTTAACCGACATAACTTTGGCATGGTTGGAGCTAGGGCTCGATCCAAGTATCATATTGAAGATAATTTCAAGGGCTACAATTTTTGTTCAGGGTGAATCATGAGAAAACCTGGTTTAATGGGTGAAAATCCTAGTTTACAGGACGTTTGTAATCCTGATTTTCCTGGGTAGCTTAGAGGAGGTATAAAAGGGTCAAGAACCCTATTCTTGGGATCATCTTTGGTTTGGGATTTTGCTCCCTCTCCTTGGGAAAGGGTTCTCCCCTTCAGGGGAGACCCTAGAGCTTCATCCGCCGCCATCTCTTGACTTTCCGTCCATCTCCAGAGCAAGGAGGCATCACCAAGACATCGGAAATCTTGGCAAGCATTGCTTCTTCCCCTTCTTCTCACATCAAGGGTTGTAAGTGCGCTTTACTTTATGTTTTGGGGGTGTTCTCTCTCGCAATGGAGTAGATCTCCTTTTCTATGGATGGAGGGAATAGTTTTGGATAGGGTTTGATGTAAGAGTCATGTTTGTACCTTTACTCATTGGATGATTTCTCTTGCTTCGTTTCTATTTGATATGCATGAGACTTGTTGCCTTGTCATGTTAATTGATTGTGTAGGAATTACTAATTTCGTAAAGATAGAATCTTAGATCGTATACCCGAGGGGCCCTAGTGACAGGGGTAACCCGTTCACGGACGTCTAGGATATTCCCTTGAAAGGAGAGACAACTTCTCCACAAGGTAGTAAGAGACCAAACCAACCCCCTATCTCTATCCTTAATGATACCTATTAGATTTGTACTCTTGTGATCTACCGAGGCACCCTAGTGACAAGGGTTAACCGTAACAGGATTTCACAGGGGTCTTTTCTGATTAGTACTTAAGGATAGTTGCTTTAACTTCCGGCGAAGGTATGTTGATTGACAATGAGTAAAAGATAGAACATAATGCATCAGATTCCACCACAACGAAACTGAAATCCTAGAATCCATTTCCCAAAGCTCAAATCCCTCCAAGATCTATTCTCTCATCCTTCTCTTTCTCTCTTCAATCACTCTCGTTAGTTTGCAAGCGCCAAAGCCAACTTTCTACCGTATGGATAACTTACTTTGTGACATCTCTAGTGCTTAATCAATAGTCTTTGTGGTTTGACAATCTTATATATTACTGACGACGAATCCGTGGACTTACGGAATCGTAACACTGTGCCTACCATCAAGGCACTCGCTGCTAGACCTCTCATCAACCTTTCAGCAGCCAGAATGCAGTACAACTATTGTTGTGCCACTAGATAGCAACAAGAGGTTGCTGTCCTCTTGGTTGCCACCGCCTCCAGCTTGTCGCTGGTCACTTACTAATCACCAGCTAGCCTTCGGCTGACTCATCCCCTTACCGCTAGCCTCCAAGCTACCGAACAATAGCTTCTACCATCGGCAACAACTTCTAAGATTGTTGGATAGCAAGCTGAAAGCCTACTGCCCTTCTTGCTTTGTGTCATTGGGTTACCCTTGTCGTCGGGCACAAAGTTGAGTCGGGTCTCCTCTCTTGGATCATGTCATCTCTTCATTTGGCTAGTACCAAATACAAGAAGAAAACTTGTGGCTTAGCGAAGTGGTCTCGAAGATATCACGACGTGGATATCGATAGACGTGAATTTGGTCAAGTTTGCTAGTTGATGTCATTTTTTCTACACGTCATCCAACAAGTATAATTTCATTATGAAATTTTATTCTATGGCTATAACTGCGCATGTGTGTATCTTGTATGTGTGTGATGCATGTGTTGTAATAATTTAGGAAATTATTACGCTTCCATTGCTTATTTTTAAAATAAAAATTTAAAACGTGCATAGAAACACCCAATAGTGGTATCAGAGTCACCTTGTGTTTCGACATAGATCGTAGATCTATATTTAGGGTGTTGTAGGTTGTAATAAAGTTAGTTTTGTATAATTTAGAAAATTTTGGATAAGGATATTGTTTTCTAATCCTATATAAAAATTTTTATTTTTGGAATTATTTTCTAATTTATTAGGAAATCTAATTCTTGATATATTTCCTAATTTGTTAGCTAATCCAATTTTAAAAATATTTTTTAAAGTGTAAGAAAATTCTAATCTTGGAATCTTTTTTCTAATTTATAAGGAAAAATATAATTTAGGAAATTATTTCCTAATTTAATAATGAACTTCCTTATTTGGAATTATTTCCTAATTAGATATGGAATTAGATTTATAAATTGTTTCCTAATTTAATTAAGGAATTATGATTTATGAAATAAAATTATTTAATGTATTTATTTACTAAATTAATTCAAGACAACTAAGACATGACTTATGCTATAATATATGCCATGTTAGATGCTATGATTGATGCCATGATTTGTGCCATGTTAGATGCCATTATTATGCCATGTTAATCCATGTAAATAGTTTACAAATTTTTTATGCCTTCTTTGCATGTGATGGATGAGATTTAGATTAATCAAAGCCCTTATAAAAAATTATTAAAGTCTACACCTTCCATTATTATGGTAAGAACTAAAGTTTAATTTCATGTTTGGGATTGTTGGACTCACTTCAAGCTTAACTTAAGATTAGACATATTCAGACCATTGAGATATGATCTCATGATTAATGGATTGACTTTAACTTAAATCATTAATTTATTGGACTTACTCCATGGTTAATGTAGAAAGATGTGAAGTTGGATGATATGTATATAATGTATATATGTTAATGAGTTAACAGTCAAATGTTTATGCAAATATCATATGTTGATAGTGTAATGTGATAGTTATATATAAGTGATACATAATTGGTATATTTGATACATACCACTAGAGCTAAAAATGACTTGTTGGACTCACTCAAAGGTTGTTCTTATCTATAGTGGATATCAACCCACTTAGAGAAAACCTACCATTTTCTAAATTCAAAGTAAGGGCTCTTGAATTTGAAAAATAAGTAGGGTCTTTGTTATGTATGTGAATGGTTTGCATTACATAAATAATTCTTCTCTTTTATATGATCAATTTTATATTCTAAGTTAATAGAATAAACATGACTTCTGTTAATTTAACCTCGATTTTGGAGATGAATAAACTGACCAGGCCGAATTTCTTGGAATGGGTCTGAAACCTAAGAATTATTCTCAGGTTGAGAAGATCGCTTACGTCCTTGAAGAGACTCTTCTTGCTAGTCTAGCGGATGATGCAACTTCTAACCAAATGTTGGTCCATTAGAAACATATGACTGATTCTGAGCTTGCTAGTTGGATAATGTTAGCCTCGATGTCTCCTGAAATATAAAAACAATATGAGCATATGGATACTTATACGATTGTTTATCATCTTCATGAGTTGTTCAATGAGTAAGCGAGATTTGAATGGTTTGAAGTCTCCAAGATCCTCTTTGTATAACACCCCTAGGATCTCTAATAATTCATGTAGATTTATGCATGATTAATATAGATTTATGCATGATTAAAATGGGCCTTAATAATTCAAATAGATTTATACATGATATAGTATGGGCCTTATGTGGATTTTAAAAAATATAAAAGAAAAAGAACCAAAAAGAGGCATGACCAAGGATTGAACCTTAGACCTCTTGGTAAGTGGTTCCATGTCATAACCAGTAGCCCCAGCAGGGGTGTGCTGATATGAAAAGAGGGAAATTATGGTTAAAGGTAAGGAAAGTGAAGGCTCACTTCACTAAGGAGGAGAAATTCAAGCTTCCTTCTCTTCTTACAATGAAAAGAGAGTTTTTTCTCCCTTCATTTAGGATGAGTAAAAGAAGAGGGAAGGAAAAGATCATTTTTCCTTCTTCCTCTTAATTGGAATAAAAGGAGAAAAAGAATGAAAATCTTCATTTTTGCTCTCTCTTTCTCCTTCCTCCTTCTCTCCACCGAAACCACTCTCTTCTTCCTCACCATTGCCGAACCAAGCAAGAAGGTTTGCTCTCTAGGAAAAACTTCACAACCAAGGATTTCTTCTCTTAGAGGATTAAGCAAGAGATGTAAGTATCCTCTCACCTGCAGTACAATAGTTATCGTACAATTTACGTTTTGTTTGAAAAAAAAAAGACTTAGGGATCTCCTTGCAAGTTTCGGCCAAGATAAGAAGTTGTGGTCACTTATGGTTGTCAAGTTACAAATTATGCTTCATGTTGTAACAAAAAAAAATCTTGAACCCCACTCTTGAGGTTTCGGCCAAGAGAAAATATAAGGTGTAGAGTAAGATCTTGAATCTAAACATGCTTATTTATGCTCCTTCATGATACATGATCTATTATATGTTGTTAGATAAGTTTTCATGCTACATGATGTATAAACAAAACCTAGAACCTTTCTTTAGGTTTCGGCCAAAGATGAACACAAGGTCTAGGGCAAGATTTTGAGACCTAACTATACTTGTTTTATGCTTCCTCATGATGTATGCTCTCTTATGCTATGTTAGGTTAAATATCCATGGCTTATCTTGCATGAAAACCTAGAAATACCACCTTGAAGTTTCGGCCAAAATGAAATATAAGGTTTAGATCAAAATGTTGAAACCTAAACATGATAGTTTATGCTCCTTCATGACACATGATTTATTACATGTTGTTAGTTGAGTGTTCATGCTACGTGTTGTATAAATAAAACCTAGGACTCTACCTTAGGTTTCAGCCAAGAGAAAATATAAGGTGTAGAGTAAGATCTTGAATCTAAACATGCTTATTTATGCTCCTTCATGATACATGATCTATTATATGTTGTTAGATAAGTTTTCATGCTACATGATGTATAAACAAAACCTAGAACCTTTCTTTAGGTTTCGGCCAAAGATGAACACAAGGTCTAGGGCAAGATTTTGAGACCTAACTATACTTGTTTATGCTTCCTCATGATGTATGCTTTCTTATGCTATGTTAGGTTAAATATCCATGGCTTATGTTGCATGAAAACCTAGAAATACCACCTTGAAGTTTCGGCCAAGGTTGAATTAAAGGCTTAGAGAAAGTTGTTGACCTAACTATACTTGTTTTATGCTTCCTCATGATGTATGCTTTCTTATGCTATGTTAGGTTAAATATCCATGGCTTATGTTGCATGAAAAACCTAGAAATACCACCTTGAAGTTTCGGCTAAGTTAAGAGACAAGGTCTAGGGCAAAATTTTGAAATGAAAACATGCTTGTTTATGCTCCTTCATGATACATGAACTTTTATATGTTGTTAGTTAAGAGTTTTATGCTCCATGTGGTATTAAAGGTTGAGAAACCCTACCTTGATGTTTCGGCCAAGTTGGGATACAAGGTCTAGGGCAAGGTTTTGAAATCTAGTCATGCTTGTATATGCTTCCTTATGATGTATGATCTTTAATATATGGTTAGTTTAAGTTTCATGCTTCATGTTGTATTTAAAAGTTTGAATACCTCACATTTAGGTTTCAGCCAAGGTTGAAATTGAGACTTAGAAGCAAAGTTTTGAAACCTAACCATGCTTATTTATGCTTCCTTATGATATATGATTTCTTACATGTTGTATTAAAAAAATTGGAATCTCACCTTAAGGTTTGGCAAAGGATGATTTAGGGTTTGTAGGAATATCAAAACCCCAACCATGCATGATAATGACTCTTTATGATATGCCTTAGGTTATATGCACTTATGACATCATGTTATGATTCCTTATGATATGCTTTATGTATGTGCACTTATGACATCATGTTATGATTCCTTATGATATGCTTTATGTATGTGCACTTATGACATCATGTTATGATTCCTTGTGATATGCTTTATGTATGTGCAATTATGACATCATGTTATGATTCCTTATGATATGCTTTATGTTATGTGCACCTCATGCTATTATGATATGTTATGAAAGGCTTATGTAAGATGAAGAGCCTAAGAGATGCTTCCCTTGAGATGGGATCAAGAGCACTCGTCATGATATGACAAAGAGATGCTTCCCTTAAGTTGGGATCAAGAGCTCTCTTCATGATATGACAAGAACATGAAATGTTATGATATGACAAGAACATGATATGTTATGATATGACATAATATGACATGCTATTTTACTTTGTATGACTTGTACTAAGGGTGGGCTCCATAAGCACCCCTAGGTCGATGGTCTATGAAACGGGCCTAGTAAAAGGGATGGGCTCCTAAGTTGCTCCTAGGTCGATGGTCTATGAAACGGGCCTAGTTCCTAGTAGGTTCAAGATTAGCTACCTTGGATCTATTTAGGATGCGCGTATTCATGTATGTGGTACAAGCCGGGCCCTCATGTTGAGATTATGTTTAAGTATGTATATGATATATGTTTTCAAAAGGACATCTTGCATATACTCATCTCATGTCACATGTTTTCAAAAGAACATCTTGCATCTACAAGTTCATGTTATATGTTTTCTTTTATGCTTACTTAAGATGCTCATGAAAATATGCCAATGATGCTTATATGATCATGTTATTACTTTATGTTTATGCTCTCACATGCTATGATATGATCTTATGTTCTCACATGATATGATATGATTTGATGTTTATGATTTCACATGATATGATATGACTTTATGTTTATGTTCTCACATGATATGATATGACTTTATATTATGCTCTCACATGTTATGTTATGATTTGCCAAATGAACATGTTATCACTCTATGTTTATGCATGATTCATGGTTTTTGTGAGTAGGAAAAGAACTTACTAAGCCTATGGGCTTATAGTCTTTTTATGTTTCCTTGTACTGCAGAAAAAGGAAAGGAATGACTAGATTAAGAGGAGCAGCAGGAAGGGCAAGTGTGTGTGTGGCAGTGGCATGGTGGAAGAAAAAAAACTGCTTTATGTTTATATGTTTTAAGTTTGCATATGAACCATGTGTTGTCATTATGCTTTGATGGTACTTGCACTAGTATGGATAGTATGCACTTATGTTCTCCTTATTTCATGTTAGTATGCTTATGATATCATGAATCATGTTTCAAGTAGTTGATACTAATTAAGTTATATGCATGAACATTAGCATGTCTACATGTTCAATATGATAAGCATGATGTTTAGTGTAGTTAGTGTAGAAAAAAAAATTTATAACTGTTTCCGCTGCCATGATTTTATATGTATGCACGTATGTAAGTAAGTAACCCCGTCCCTCCTTGAGCAGTGGGAGGGCGGGCGTTACACTTTGGGTCAAAGACATAGGAGGGTTTATCTGCAATATAGTTTATACTAAAGATGAATGGCTACATTGAGTGGTTGGGATCACTTGGATTTTTGATGAATCATGAGTCAAGTATTGACTTAATTCTACATAATTTTCCAATAATTATTCATAGTTTGTGATGAACTATTGGATGAACCAACTTAAATTTAAAATTCCTGAGTTGATCAACATGCTTAAAAAAGTGAAGCCATTGATTAAGAAGGAACTGAAAGCTGTGATGTTGTTTGATTCTTCAAAGAAAGATTCTAAAAGAAAGTAAAAAACTCAAGCTAAATGGAAGAAAAAGATTAAGAAACAATAACCAACACTAAAGGGTTCATGTCACCATTGTGATAATATGGGACACTAGAGAAGAAACTACAAGATATATCTTGAGTCCCTAAAAAAGAATATGACATCTAATGCCTCATGTGCTTCAGGTAACTTTGTTATTGATTGTTATACTATTTCCTCATACACTTAAGTATTGGATATAAGGTGTGCCTCACATATATGTAATGACATACATAACCTAAGGAATAATAGAATACTAGTAAAGGGAAAAGCAAATTTGAGAGTTGGCAATAGAGCAAAGGCTGTAGCTATAGCCATAGGAACTTATTTGTTAAAACTCCCTAGTGGACTAGTTTTGAAATTGGATAATTTTTATTTTGTTCCTTCTTTGATAAAGAGTATTGTTTTTATTTCTTTCTTAAATAGAAAAAGTTATCATTTAACTTTTAGTAATAATTATTGTTATTTAACTTTAAATGGTATTCTTTATACGACTAGAATGTTATGTAATGGTATCTATGCACTAGATATATCCAATGATATATTCAATATCAAGATGAGCAACAAAAACACTTAAAAAGACAATCACTTAACCTCCTACATGTGACATTGTTGCCTTAGTCATATAAGTAAGAAATGCAAGTCCAAATTACACAAGTGTGGAATTCTAGAATCAATTGAATTGGATTCATTCGATACATGTACTTCATGCTTACAAGACAAGATGACTAAGTTACAT
The DNA here is from genome assembly GCF_018446385.1 of Zingiber officinale. Taxonomy (NCBI): domain Eukaryota; kingdom Viridiplantae; phylum Streptophyta; class Magnoliopsida; order Zingiberales; family Zingiberaceae; genus Zingiber; species Zingiber officinale. Next base: position 23,906,715 of record NC_055993.1, read on the forward strand.
TTTAACGGAAAATGTGAATGAGAAAATGATGTATTAACCCTCATATATACTGATGTATGTTGACCTATGTTAACTCATGCATGTGGATGTTATAACTACTTCATGACCTTTTATCAATGATCACTCACAAATTGAGCATGTGTATCTCTTGGGATACAAGTATGAGGCCTTTGAAAAGTTCAAAGAATACAAACATGAAGTAGAAAAACTAGGCAAGAGTATTAAAATACTTTGATCGGATCGAGGTGGCAAATACTTAAGACAAGAGTTTCGGGATTATCTCAGAGACAATGACATATTGTATCAATGGACTCTATCTTAAACACCACAACACAATGGTGTGTTTGAGAGGTAAAATCGAACCTTGTTAGACATGGTTAGGTTGATGATGAATCATGCAAGTCTCCCAAATCCTTTTGGGCTTATACACTTGACACAACTATTTATTTGCTAAATCGAGTCCCAACTAAGGCAATCTTTGCTACTTCATATGAGATATGGACTGGTAATAAACCTCATCTATCTTCTTTGATAATATAGGGGTATCCTTCTTATGTGAATAGGACTGTGTCGGATAAGCTAGATGTTATGTATGATAAGTGTTTATTTATTGGTTACCCTAAGGAAACAAGGGGTTACTAATTTTATCATCCCTTGGAATAAAAGTGTTTATTTCAAAGCATGTTGTATTCCTGGAGAAAGTGTTTCTCTTACAGGAAACTAGTGGGAGTGAGGTTGAACTTAAAGCAGATCAATAGACTCTAGTGGACACTGAAGAGACATCTCATCAAGAACCACAACCAATTACTCATGAGGATGAGTTAATGGCTGGGCCTATTCTTACACCACCTCTTTGTAGATCTAGTAGGACACATCTAATTCTCGAGAGATATGCACTTCTCATAAGTGAATCTAGAGACATATTTCTCATTGAGGATGAGAAGCCTACTAGTTATAAAGAAGTTCTAAATCGTTTAGAAATGATTTATGGTTAGAAGCCATGAAGTCAGAAATGGATTTCATGTATGAAAACCAAATTTGAAACTTGGTGGATCCACTCGAAGGTATAATGCCTATAGGGTGCAAGTGGATTTTCAAGAAGAAAACTAACATGAATGGTATTTTGATTACTTACAAAGTGAGTTTGGTGGCAAAAGGCTATCGTCAAAAATATAGTATTAACTTTGATGAAATCTTCTCACCAATAGTCATACTTAAATCCATTTAGATACTCCTAGTCATAGAAGCTCATTATGATTATGAGATATGACAAATTGATATAAAAAATAACTTTCCTTAATGAAAACTTGTTTGAGGATGTGTATATAATACAACCCCAAGCGTTTCACATTGATTGATAAAACCAAAGTATGTAAGCTTCAACGCTCCATTTATGGATTGAAGCAAGCATCCAAGAGTTGGAACATCAGTTTTGATGAGGTAATCAAAGAGTTTAATTTCTCATAAAATTCAGATAAACTCTGTGTGTACATGAAGATTAGTGGAAGTGTAGTCGTGTTCCTAGTGTTATATGTTGATAGCATATTACTCATAGAAAATGATGTGCTTGTTCTACAATCAGTTAAATTTTAATTGTCAAAACGTTCTCCATGAAAGATATGGGAAACCAACCTATATCCCAGGGATTAAGATCTATAGAGATAGATCGAGATGGTTGCTTGGTCTTTCGTAGTCTACATACATATATAAAGTGCCAAGAAAAGTTTTCTTCACATGAGACATATGATTCACCTTTCGAAATATGTGTTCGAACACACAAGATAAGAGGATGCGCATGAGTTTGATCCCATATGCATCAGCTATAGGATCGATCATGTATGCTATGTTATATACTAGGCCTAATGTATCATACAATCTGAGTGAGCTGATATTAGTTAGATCCAAGAATGGATCACTGGTAGCTATCAAGACAATTCTTAAGTACTTGAGAAGAATTAAAGATATATTCTTGGTATATAGAGATGGTGATATGGTAATACACGGGTATACTCATGTCAACTTCTAGATGAATAAGGATAACTCCAAGTCCTAGTCTGGATACATATTCATTATAAATGGAGGTGCAATAAGTTGGAAAAGTTTTAAATAGGAAACTATTCCTGATCTACCATTGAACAAGTTGGAAAAGTTTTAAACAAGAAACTTTTGCTGATTCTACCACTGAGGTGGAATACATGCAGCTTTTGAAGCAACAAAGGAAGTGGTTTTGATCAAAAAGCTTATCATTAAACTTGGTATGGTTCTGAGCATTGTTGAAGCATTACTAGTTTACTGTCACAACAATAGGGTCATTGCACAAGGCAAGGAATAAATGTCTCATCAATGATCTAAATATGTGCTTCGTCGTTATCACTTGATTAGGGAGATCATAAGTAGGTGAGAAACATAAATTGAGAAAATTTCCACTGAAAGAAATCTAGCGGATCTTTTGATAATGGTTAGCTCTACCACAAAATAAGTTTGAGAGTCACATTGGATCCTCTGTTATATGATACCAAGGCAATTGACATTAGGCTAAGTGGGAGAGTGTCCTAAGGAAAACATCTTAGATATTATATTATTTATTGGATTAATAAAATTCCTTATTTGAGTGTGTATTTTATATGTTTATGATATTGATCTTAAACTTAATTAATGAAGTTCATAATACAATACATAACATCAGAGAAATTATGATTTGGATCACAATTAATGGATATGTCTCCATGTATAATTATATACACATTGAAATATTCTCTAGCCATGAATTAATAAGATTATACATCATCAATTCTGTAAAACTAGCATATGTTATGCTCCATGGTTTATCCAAGCAATCGATGTTCGCTGGTTGGAAACATTAGGATGTTGAGAGTTAACATATAGATGTTGGTTAAGGGTAACTAGTTTATTGGATGTGACTTGCTATGAGACTTCATATGGTTCTCTACATGCCAATGAAGATCTCATTGTAGCTCGAGTGTAATATTTCTTAGACTTGAGGTATTCAAGTTATCTTTGTCATGAAGGCTTATACTTTAATATCTTAGCAATCATCTCATAGGAGGTGCAAGTCTAAGATGATTAGGTATAAGTCAATATACCCAAAGGTGTTAGAAAAGCCCATAGAGGATTTACCACTCCTTTTGTAATGAGATGTATATCTTATGGCCTACTATCAGAATTATTACTAGTAAGTCTTTGGCTAAAGCATTACATATCAAGAGAATGATCTTCTTGGACACATGTTTGAGTAATTTTAATCCACAAGACATGGACTATTACTTGGCTAGGTGTAACATAATCAGCCTAGTGGGGACTGACACATAGTCCATGTCCTGAACCAAGTGGGTATTAAATGAGTGAAAGGAAAATACGAACTAATAACTATTATTTTTTGATTAATTGAGAATCATGATGTACTACTAGGTGCCATTCATGATCAATCTATAATTAATGGTTAATTATGATGACTAATATAAATTGGGAACCTATTGAGTCACATGCACATGAGTATATCTAAAAAATATAAAACAAGTTTGAGAATTGGATTCTCAGATTGATAGAGATTAAGTCTGATAGGACCAGACGAGGAGAAAATATGGAAGATATTTGTTGGACTGAAGCATTGATGGGCCACGTCTCTTGTAGGCAAGGTTGGATCCCTTTTTGTTTAGTTATTAACCAAAATGGGTTTGGTTTAATAATTAACCAAGTTGGTTTGGTTTTGAACCAAGCTTAATGATAGTGGATTGGGTTGTTATTGAATTTAAATTATATATATATATATATATATATATATATATATATATACCCCTTCATGAGGAGAAGAGATTAATAAATTTTTTTCATTGGAGAGAAGCCTAATTTGATTAGGGTTTTCTCTCCTCTCTCTTCTCCCTTCCCTTGTTGCCACTGATCCAAAGAGGGTTGTCACCCCCTTTGTGCTACTGCAAAACATCGTTGGTACCACCTTGCTATCGTCGACCTTCTAGGAACTTGTTGTTGGACCTCCCGTAAACCTTCCAATCGCTAGAAAGCAGCACAGTTACTGCTATGTGATAACCATGATTTTACTACATTATTTTGATTCATATATGCATGGTTTGATGTTGATTTTATAGGTTTAAATCATGGTTACATCACATTTTATGCATTATGTGTATTTTTGGATTTAATTATAAATTATCTTATTTTGGTGTTATTTGATGCTAATATTTAATTCTTATTTTGTAGGAATCTAAGGATCTTGGTTTTGGATCTATTTGGACAGAAATTGGGCTCGAATCAGAGTTGAAAAGAGAAGATCAAGCTTTGAAGCATTATGGGCCGTTCATCAAGAATAGGACAGATCTAGACCATCCGTTGAAGATCTTACTGATCCAACATAATGGGGAGTAGATCTAATCCATTGATGAAGATCCAGAAGTTTTGATCCAGATCTGAGTTCATCCAGCCATCGATCCATCTGGATTAATCTGGGCCGTTCACTGAAGACTGTGCAGATCTGGGCCATCCAGTGATGATCTGATTGATCCGACCTACGGGAGAGTAGATCCAGACCTTAGATCAACATCAGTACATTCGGATCAGATTTTGGGCAAGCTTTCACCATTGATTTAGCCCGAAACATTCTCAGCCATCCGATCAGATTTGAAAGGGGTATAAAAGCTTTGAGAAGCTACAGTGAACTCAGCTCGGCGTTGGCTCGCGATTTTCCACTGTAGCTTCGTCTTCCTCCGCCGACGCTCCCATCTCCACTTCAGATCCACTTCTCGGCGAGTTTCATTGGCGTTGACACTTCCTTCTATTAGCGTCCAGCTTCCGTATCTGAGCATCGCTTCAAGGTGGTCCTGCGGCGACGATTCTGCTTCGGCGACTCTGTTTCTACCCTGCTCGGCGGTGTTCCTCCGATGCAGTGGCTCCGCTTCACAGTTGTTCACCGGCGGTGTTCCTCCGGTGGTACCTGAACCCTTCCGACGATCTTCGATCCACCATCGACTCCACCACAGCTCAGAGTTTCCAGCACAGTAGAATTACAGATTTATGGAGTTTTGGCAGCTTCAATCTTCGTTAGATTCGCTTGGAGGGGTGTCCGGTGAATCTGGTAAAGGTTGAGTTGAGCTAGATACTAAGATTGTCTCCTCCAATTGCCAAAGTGAGGTTTCACCGAGCTTCCTTGTGTGACGGCAAGGAGAGACTCGTTTGAGAAGTAATTTGATGTAGAGATGGTTTAGGGATTAATTTTTGCATTCATTTTATTGTTTAAAGATTTAGATTTCAGTTATGCTATTTTGATTCAGTAATCATAGTTTTTAGCTTAATTGTTTTAATTCAAGTGTCTTGGTTAATTAGGTTCAATTGAGTTTGAAATTGTTCTTAATCTTGCTTAGCTTAATTTGTATCACTGTTCAATAGGTTAATTTCTGTAGTTAAGATTTCAATGCTTTAGATTAGGTTTAATTTGAGTTTCGTTATTTCATATTTAGTTTAAGTGTGTTGATGGTTTAATTATAATGTAGGGTGACAATGCATTATGATTTGATCATTGACACATAGTTAGGTTTCATTTATGCATTAGATAATTTCGTATTCGCTATGCTTTTCATTTATTCAGTTTTGATTCAAAGCATCAATCCCCCATTTTAATATTAAAAACCCCAAAAAAATAGGAATAAAAGACAATCCTAAATTACATTCTACCGTTGGTTCCTCGGATCGATCCTGGGCTCGTTACTACAACGCTATTGTGAAATTAAGGGGTTCAGTAGAAATACATTTGTACAATTTGATTAGCAGATGTGACAGATTCGCTTTATCAAATTTTGGCGCCGTTGCCGGGGAAATTGTAATATGCAATGTTTAGTAATTTTAGGATTGTTGTTTTGATTGCTTTCATGATTATATATCCATGTGTTGATTTTATTTGTTCCTGAGTCTTCTGATATTATTTGCTAGTGTTTCAGTGTAAGAACAGGAAATTTATTTTTATCATGGATCCATATTATCAGCGTTTTGGAGATTGGAGTCAGAGTCATTATTATCAGCTTCATACTGGGATTTATGCGCCTGAATATCAATATGAGGATGTACAAGAAAAATTTGTAGAGTCAATTTGGAAATGCAATGATATTATGCAACAAATGAGAGTACATCAAGAGCAACAATTTGCAAGGATACAGAATATACAGAGTCAATTAGAGTCAATTGCATCATCCATCAACTAGTTGCAAACACAAAACGCCAGTGAAGAGAAGGATTGTGGAGCTCTTGTCAGGCCTGACACTGCATCTACTTCTTCACTAGATTCTTTATCTACTTTTTATTGTTGTGATGATGTAGTTGAACCTATTTTTGATTCTACTACTAATGATGTTGCTCTAGATGTTATTAATGATGCAGGTTTTGTTGCACAAAATGATTTAAGTGTAGGGGAATGCTTACTGGAAGCATTACCTCAAGAATCATCAAGAATGGAGGATGTAAGTGTAGGGACTTGTGCTATGGAGCCAAGCACCCAAGAATCACTACATGAAGATGTACATACACCAGAACTGGAGTCTGAGCCATTAGTTGATGAGATAGAGGTAACAAGAACCACTCCAGGTACCTTTCAAGATGACAAGGTGAGAATTTTGTGTAATTTTTCAGAGAATTTTATAAAGGTACCATTTATTGATTTTATTAGATGTGAATCATTTCTTGAAATATCTTTTACCCACACTAATTTTCTCCTATTTTCTTTTTATCCCACATGTGTGTGAGAGGTGTTTTCTTTGATTGATGTTGTAGGAGAACCTAAGCTTCCGGAGTGGGTGCTAAAACTGAACCGCCTTAGACCTCCGGAGAGAATTTTGAAAGGAAAAAGGATTAATAAGAAGAATTTGAGTGTGTAACGCCCGAAAATTCTCAAAACTATTTTAGAAATATTCTATGATTTTTCTGGAATTTTAGAATATTTTTATGAAATTTTTAGAGTAGCGGAAGTAGCAAAAACAAATAGAAAATGAAAATAGCTTACGCGGGAATCGAACCCGAGACCTATGGGTCCTATGACTTATGGTGAACCAAAGTAACCAGGTGAACCCAGCAGGGCCGTGCTGAAAGGAAAGGGAATCAATAATATTTATGTTAGTTTTGGGTGGAAATTACCACTTAATATAAATAGGAAATAATTAAGTGAAGGGTTATTTGGATCGTGATTTTTCCTCTCCTCAAACCCTCACCGCCGACTCCCCTTCTCCTCTCCTTCTCTCGGCGCCAACCACAAGGAAGGCTAAGGTTCGGCCCAAGGGCACCTTCCGGTGACGACTTCGACACGAGGACGCTCCCCTCCGCGAGAGGAACACGTGGACGCGAGAAGATCGTCTCCTTCGGAAATCTAGCGATTAGAATCGTAAGAAAATCTGAACAGGAGGTAAGAAACCCCTCACTTGCAGTATAAGTAGCTTTTCGTACGATTCTATGCTTTTAAATTTGCTATATGTAGATGTTTCGACGCATAGGGTGTATTTAACCCTCCTCACAGATTTAGGGATCTAGTTGAGCACCTCTAGATGGGCCGGACACGTTTTCTCCTTTCAGTTGGAGATTCTAGACATTGTCGGGTGCCTAAAGGTGGTCTCCCTAATAGAGGGGAGAGTTGGAGCACACTAAGTGTTCGATAAAATGTCTAGCTCAGTAAAATGCTACAGTAGGCATTTTTAACGGCTCAGTAAATGCAATAGAAGCATTTAAATAGTTTGGTTAGCTTTGCTACAGCATATATGGGACTACGATCCAATGGGTGGGCACCCCCAGTCGCCTCTAGGTTCAGATAACCTAGTGAAAGCAAGAGAAATTAGTTAGCTATGATTTAGTATTTTATTTTCAGTAGGGGCACTGTACAAGATTAGATATCCATTGGGCTGGGCTCCCATAGTCGGTCTCTAGGTTTAGATAACCTAGTAAACCTTACTAAATTCGGAACTTGCAACCCCGGGTCTAGTTAAGGATGCGCGCATAGCATGTACAGTTGTCGGGCCCATTAGCAGTATGATTATGTACTTTAATCTATTACATTATTAGCTTTTCAAAACTCACAAAGATCAGTTATGTTAGTTGAGTTTGAATTCAGTTCCAGACTAGCTTAATTCATGTTCAGCTCAGTTTTCTTTATTGTTACACATGATAGTTATGGTTAGCTTTGTATGCCATGCTTTGGTTTTTATGTTCAGTGATTTCAGTATGCCATGTTTTAACGAGTTTAACATATGTTTGATAGCATGTTTTTAAAAGCATAAACGCATCGTATGCATGTTTTAGTGAGGTAGATGGTTTCTTACTAAGCGAAAGCTTATAGATACTTTCTTTCCCTTATACTGCAGATAAAGGTAAAGGAAAGATGGACTAGCGGAGGCTGGAGGACAATGCTACGAAGATGTGTGTGGGCAGGAACTTGGAATAGAGATCTTAGGGAACTCTAGCAAGCTTTGTTTAAACATTAGAACTTTTCAATGTTGTAGCCTTTGCACTTTAGTATGCTAATTGCTATGAATTAGTTAACCATGCACTCTATTATGCTCAGAACACTTCTTTTATGATGTTAGAATGTTAGTTGTTATTGTTAGAGTGTTTCCTAGTCATTTTAGAAATTGTAATATGATTGAGGCACGAAACAGTGCTGAAATCAGACCTTTGGCACGGAATCAGAAACTCGAATCGATCGGTGGATCGATTGGGGGTTCCCAATCGATCAGCTGATCGATTGGGCAATTTGTTCCGCGAATAGTAGGTTTCTGGATCGATCAGTCGATCGATCCAGCAATTTCGGTCGCGAACAGAGAGCTTTGGGATCGATCGCTGGATCGATTGACCAGACTGGATCGATCAGCCGATCGATCCAGAATATTGTCCCGAGCACAGTAGTGTGCTAGATCGATCACTGGATCGATCCAACCCAAGTCCCGCATACAGTAGCCGGCTGAATCGATCATTGAATCGATTCCACCATTCCAATCGATCTGGGGATCGATTGGGAGGTCTGATAACAGCTGGAAAATGTTCATTTCAGTTCTTTGACCATGGAGGATGTAAAACATGATCTGAATAGCTTAGATTACACCTCATAGCACACATAGGGTAAAGAAATGTCATTAGTTTAGCGAGATTTTAATTAGTACAGCTTCCGCATCTAGTTTTAATGATGGTCGGGGAATAGTTTAGCACAGCATAATGTGACGATCGGCCTCACAACCTAGTTAGTAGGAGGCGGGTCGTTACAGAGTGGAATCACGATTACTCCACTTCCGGGGTGGCTACTACTTCTAAACCTTCTTCAACCACCGGGAATGAAAGGGGAGTTGGTTCCAATTTTGCTTTCTTTTGCATTTTGATTCATGCTTTGAGTTTAGTTTTTATTTAATTAATTCGTTATATATTTCTTTGGTTTCATACTTTGCATTTGCACTTTGTTTTTACATTTGGCATTTTACTTTCATACTTTGCATTTTGTTTAGTATATAGCATGTCATTTGAATAAAAGTCTCCATGAATTGTTTAGTGATATTTTTAAGATGGTAAAAGTTGTTTTAAATTTGATCATCAATTTTAGGTCATTTGACATGATTGGATGCTTTTCTTACATGATATTGGTTAATTTGGTGATGGATTCCAATTTGGTCAATTGAGCTTGATTGTATAAAAAAAATACCTAGAGAGGACCACTTTAAGCCTATACACTATTATTTTCTCTTGTGTGACATGCACTTACAACAATTGAAACTCTAGAACTTGCTTATCTTCTTTCCAAGGTCACAATAGAATAAGTATGCATGGAAAGGAAGGATGAATTCTTTTCTTTTGCCTATTTCAAATTCCGATTCATTTTCCCACAATTTTCTTTAACAATTTCCTTTAAGCATTCTCATCTTTCATTTTAACCTTTAATTCCCTTTTGCTTGGTCCATTCATTGAGGGTTTTGGTTGACTATCTTGATGAGTTAGATTGTTCGATGATGGACAATGATTTAAGTGTGGGGAAAAATTAGCTTATGCTCAGAGATTTTGAAGATAAGGGATGATTTCATAAGTTTTGAATGGTGATTTTTGAGAGAGATGTGGTCCAATCAGGGTTTTGACTATAGAAACTTGATACAATGTGCAGTAATGGAAGCTGAATTTCAAGTTCTGTTTTAAGTTTCTAATATCCAGAGAGTTAACATTTGATATAGCTGAAAAGGAGCAAAAGTTTGAATTTGGTGCCAACTTCATATGAAATTTCTGAATAGCAATAATTTGAATTCAAGTTTACATCAGTTCAATCTTAATGGTATTTGTGAATGAGCCTAATTTTCTAGAATTTAAGCTAGAAATTGCCAAGTTTCCAGCTTCAAAACTATCCATCAGTTCAGCAAAATACAAAGTTTCAGAAACAAGATGCTGAAATTTGCTGGAAACTGATACAATTCTGCAGGAATAGATACTGAAATTGTGGAATAAGGAAAGGCTGAAGGAATGTTAGTGAATATGACTGCATATGAACATTACTGGAGACAATAAAAAGGTTTGCTTAGAGTAGGCTGCAGAAACATAAATCTGCAGAGAATGGAAGGCTGCAGAAATAAGGGATCCTAAAATTGAAGTATCAATTGTGTGCCAAGTTCTTCTTGTAACCCTCTGATCAGTAAATGCTGCAAATGAAAACCTTTATTCCTCATTCATGAATGGTATTCAAGTTTCAATAGTTGAAAATCTGAAAATCTGTACATCTAAGTTCTGAAATTCAGAAACTGAAAATTGTTAATGTTGGAATTGGAATCTAGAAAACCAGAATTCAGTTTCAAAACTTCTCAATCAAGGAAATTCTGATTTTCTAACAGGAAAAGGAACAAATCTGCTGTTGAATCTGAAATCAGAAACAACTTGTTTGCTTAAATCTGAAATATTTGGGTGATAGGAGATTGAGTACCAGAATTTTGAACTTGCTAGAATTTTTATGAGTCAGATGTTCAAAGTTTAGTGCCAAGCTTTGGTTGTTCTGTACCAATATCAGCCAATGGTTGAACCGATTGAAAAATATACATTAGAATCAAGAAGAAGAAAATGAGAAGATGCAGCATGCAGGATGAATTAATTATGGTGCTGAATTCTGCAGAAAGGAAAATTGCTGCATGACCATTGTAAGCCGAATTCTTAAGTGAGATCTGAAATGGAAAAAAAAAAAGAAACATTTGCTGCAAGGATAGAATGAACACGGTGCAGAATGCAGAAAATGCAGAAATCAGCAGGTGCACAAAGGAAAGGCAGTGTGGTAAATTGATGGGCACATTTTAATGAATGTGTGTAGCTGTTGGGAAACAATTTTGAAGTCATTAACTGGATATTAAAGAATAGTGATACATAGTTCTTCACGTATCTAATTCTGAAAATTAATATCTGCAATCTACAAGAAGTTTGCAATGTTGGTATGTTAGTTGCTGGTGAGGAATACTTTCCATTGTTAGGGCAATTAAATGTTGAATTGAATTGATTCTGTGATGTGGAAAATTTGAAGGAATTTATGTTCCTGAATTGTTGATGTTGTATTTTCAAAAGTATAGTTTCTTAAACTCAGTTCAAGAAACTGGAATCTATTGCTGCTGAAATGGAATTCCTGATTCTAAAAATTCAGAAGTAAATTCCAGATCCATTGATTGCATTTCTGAAATTAAAATCAAAATGCTGAACTTAGCTCTGAAAAAAAAACCAGATCCAAACTCGAAATTTCTGCAGCATTTGCAGAAATGAAATCAAAGTTCCAACTGAAGCTGTGATTTCAGAGGTTAAGTGAATAACTAAATCAGAGAGTGATGTGGATACAACTTGAATTCTGTTGTTAAAGATTAACTTACTATGGCTTCAATGGCAACACTCTAAGAGGATGCTCTTACATTTAAATTTCAGAACCAGAATTGGAATCAATTGCACTGAAATAAGTAGAATACCTGTTTATATAACTTAAAACTGTTTTGTGCCAAATTTTTGTACTGTTTCTGAAATTGATATCAGAATTAGTAACTGAGCTTTGCAAGTTGAGTTGAGCTGGTTTTTCCAGTTATTCAAAAGGAGTTTGTTGTTGAACATGTGAAGCTTTAATTGCTTCTTTCTCTTATTGTCATTACTGTCGAGGAAACTGATAATTAGTTTGAATAAACATGATGTCTGTGATTCAATGAAGTGTATGTGTAAGACAATAGAATTATGAGTTGCTGGAATTTGAAATGCAGAGTTCCAGAATTCTATTTATGTTCAAGGTGATGCAAATCTTCAAGATATCCCATGACACAAAAGGCATTTGCTGATAGAAAAAACTTCAGAATTCATAAGATGCATTAACTTGGTGATTGAATATCAAAAATGCAGAGGTCAAGTGAGAATGAAACAGAATCTGTTTACAAATCTAACTGCACTACAAAGAGGTTATATCTTTTCTTGCTACTGATTTCTGGAATTTTAAGAGAGCTATGTTCTAAACCTCTTTAGCAGAGCTACTGAATTTGGAAGGGAATTATTGATAAAGCCTTGGAATGGTAGTTGAAATGAAGATTTACTTGAATGCTTAACTTCTGAAATCTTGAACTTTTCTACTATATTTTTGAGAAATCTGTAACTGAAGAGAAACCACAGAAAAAAAAGACAGAAACAGAGAAAAGTATCAGGAACTGCAGATACATAATTCAGAAATCTTTTGTATCAAATGAAGCTTTAGAATGTCAAGTTTCAGAATTCAGAATTCAAAAATCTGTATAGTTTGAACTGGTATCATTAAGTTGCAGAATATGAGCTGATTTCTTCATGCCTTCAACAGAACTATATTAATTGAATTGCTGAAATTCGAGAGCTGGATTTTTGCAGGAGTTGCAGAATGGTGTTTAACAGATTTGTTTGTGAAATAAGCTGGAATTCAAGAGCTGCATTCAAATGTTATTGCAATATTCCATGACAACATTCTAAGAGGATGCTTTTGCACTTGAATTTCAGCACTTGTAGCATGATGTAGAGCATTTCCAAAGATGCAGAACCTGGTATCAACTGCATTATAAAGTTGAAATCAGTAGTTGGATTGCTTAGTAGGGGCTTTTAATGGATTGTCTTTCTGAGGATGGATTGAATAGGAGTATTTTTGAAATGCTCAAGCTAGAAACTGAGAACTGAATCCGTAGGAGGTAATTTGTAAATGGTAAAATGGCTGTTGGAGATGCAAAACAGCAAAGAAAAAAAAACAGTGGCACAAAGGAAGTGTATCAAGTTGTGTGCCAACTGATAATGTTTCGAATTAACTTAAATCCTTTAAATTGTGAATTTTTGTGCTGCTGGATTTGATTTTTTGATTTCTTGTATTCTGAATCTTTGTGCCAACTAAAGGCTTTCCAAGTTGACAGTGTGATTTCTGCACATTGTGGATAAGCAAGTTGCTGTAATTCTGATTTCTAAGTTGCTGTAATAATTTGAGCTCCTGGTGGAATTGAGATTTTGATTCAATTTGCTTGGTTACTTGAATTCCGAAAGAAAAGAAAACAAAATATGCAGAATGATGCAAACAGTGGCAAGATTAGTATCAATTAAGTGAATGCATGATGTGCTTTATTGCCCGAGACGACCAAGTTTAAGTGTGGGGGAAGGGAATTATTCTTCATGATTTGAGATTATTTTTGAGCTTCCAAATTGCTGAAATTGAAGTGGAAAAATAGTGAAAGAATTTTTTTTTTGAAAATTGGCACATTCAAGAGAGTATCAAAAGGAAGACAATGTATCAAGATTCTATGTTGGCATTCAAATTGGAGGGGAGGTTAGCTTGGTATTTTGAATTGATAAAAACAAATGGTATTAATCTCTTTTCACATCAAAATGGTCAACTCATCAAGTATATTCCTCCAATACTCTCATCTTCTAATTTTCTTCATTAAATACTTTTCTTTTGCCATTTTCATTCACTTTCATTGTTCTTCTTGCTTTCATTTCAATTCTTTATGAATAAATCCTTTTAATTCATGTATGCTATGTTTATAGTGGTAGAGAAGTAGGAAATAAGCAAGCTTATGGTAGTGAAATGTTGTGAGTTGCATTGAGAGAGCTTCACTTATATACATGTTTGAGTGTGAGAGTTAGAATAGGTAAATCCCTTGTGAGATGCAACTTGCTTTATTTTTCAATTGGATTGAAACTACCATACTTACTGATTATTGTTTGGATTGTATTCATGATTGTTAGTGATTTTTAGATGGTCTTAGTTAAATTCTTTTTACTATCTTTTAGATATTGCTAGGGAATTTTCTATGGAGATGATTTTTAGTTTTATTTACTTTCACGGGACGTTCAAGACTAAGTGTGGGGGATTTGATAACCATGATTTTACTACATTATTTTGATTCATATATGCATGGTTTGATGTTGATTTTATAGGTTTAAATCATGGTTACATCACATTTTATACATTATGTGTATTTTTGGATTTAATTGTAAATTATCTTATTTTGGTGTTATTTGATGCTAATATTTAATTCTTATTTTGTAGGCATCTAAGGATCTTGGTTTTGGATCTATTTGGACAGAAATTGGGCTCGAATCAGAGTTGAAAAGAGAAGATCAAGCTTTGGAGCATTATGGGCCGTTCATCAAGAATAGGACAGATATATACCATCCGTTGAAGATCTGGCTGATCCAACTTAATGGGGAGTAGATCTAATCCATTGATGAAGATCCAGAAGTTTTGATCCAGATCTGAGTTCATCCAGCCATTGATCCATCCGGATTAATCTGGGCCGTTCACTGAAGACTGTGCAGATCTGGGCCATCCAGTGATGATCTGATCGATCCGACCTACGGGAGAGTAGATCCAGACCTTAGATCAACATCAGTACATTCGGATCGGATTTTGGGCAAGCTTTCACCATTGATTTAGCCCGAAACATTCTCAGCCATCCGATCAGATTTGAAAGGGGTATAAAAGCTTTGAGAAGCTACAGTGAACTCAGCTCGGCGTTGGTTCGTGATTTTCCACTGTAGCTTCGTCTTCCTCCGCCGACGCTCCCATCTCCACTTCAGATCCACTTCTCGGCGAGTTTCATTGGCGTTGACACTTCCTTCTATTGGCGTCCAGCTTCCGTATCTGAGCATCGCTTCAAGGTGGTCCTGTGGCGACGATTCTGCTTTGGCGAC